>NC_133408.1:174143636-174446666 GCF_049350105.2 Macaca mulatta | reverse complement strand
CTAAGGTTTATTCGAGCCCCTCAATTTGGAAGGGGTTAAAGTTGAAGATTCCAACAGATTCCACCAAACTTAGTATCCACCAATTCTTTCCTATCCTAAGAAGGGGAGGAAAATGTTTTCCTTATATAGGATTGAAGAGGAACAAAAAGCCCTTAGTTATGTTGATCATCGGGGGGAAGGAAAAAAAAAACTATTTTAAATGGTTTAAAACAAAGGAACAGCAAAGAAAATAGGGAGCAGAACAATAGGAAATGTCCATTATGCTGCTAGCACAGTGTGTGAACCAAAGAGTGTCCATAATAATGGCTGATTTCAATAGAAGCTTTAGCTTGCACCTCTAGCTCTTGAGGGACAGTACAGAAATCCAGAGCAGGGAGAAACCAGTATGATTTGCAATCATGACAGACCTCACAGATCAGATAATCCTAGGACTGGAATTTAAGAATAGATTGGTTTGAATAGATGAAGAAGATGGAAACAGCGCTAGAAGACAAAGAAAGTGTATGAGAAATGTTTTGGAGTTAAGAATGAACAAGAACGTTTAGGGAATAGTGAGACCACTGTGGCCCATATAGGAAAGTGGTCAGAAATTAGATGGGATAGAGATCATGGTGCCAGATTATGAGTGTCTTAATAGGCCAAGGAATCTAAATTGTTATGTGGTAGATGTTAGAAGCTGTTGGAATTCCTTGGTGGAGATATTATTTAGTACAAACAACTTCAGTTGTCACAACAGGCTAGTCTTCATTGTGACTCTTGGCTAGATTTTGACTTGGAGATAGTAATGATCACAGTGAACAAGAGGGGATGATTCATGTGTGTTTCGACTCCTTTACAAATTTAATTTTAGCCTGAATCATAGAAAGACTCTACAGCCTTTTCCCATGCATTTGTTGGCAGCAGCTGCACGTTCCCATGGGAACATACACCACTTACCTAGTCAAGCCTTCCTCTTGCCCTCAGCTTTTATTCATTGAAATGTTTCATCTTTTCTACAAAGCATATTTACACATAAGCTTAGAGCACCGTCTATTTTTTCTTCCATAACTGAGAATTCATTCTGAGTATTTGCAGATACATAAAACTCCAGGTGTAACTCCAAGCAAAACATGATGAAAGAGGGAATTTGGATAAACCGTGAAATGATGACATCATATTGAACATCATCTGGTATAAACATTTTCGCTTTCTGCAGTGACCAGATGAAGGAAATACGGTGCCATGTGCTTCTCCAGTGATTAATTCAGGAAAGCCTTTGCTGAGCTCAAATCCAAAATAGGAAGAACCCACCTCCCACATGTTCAAGAAGCTTGTGGTCCTAGGGATGACACTGCCCTTTTCCTCTGCAGGAAAGATGATTCCCCTGACCATAATGCCAAAGCTACAAACACTAACATACCTCCATAATTCTGCACTGAACTCTGATCACATAGTACACAATAATTTCTGCACTATTTTGTTCCTGTTCCAAATTCTAGTGGCTTGAAATCCGAAATAGAGGAAGTTAAATCATAGCAGTTGTACACTTTAGAGAAACTTTGAATTTGGCTGCTAGAGATTTTCTAAGGTATTGCTTTTCTTAATGTATATGAAAACTATTGAGCCAGGTTCTAGATTAAGTGCTGGTGATTCAGACATGAATAAGTCATGATGCTTCCTCTGGAGTGTTTCAGGGAAGACACTTACATAAAAACTAAGCTGTAATCGAATTTAATAAGTCCTTTAGTAGAGGTGCAGAGTTCTGTGGGAACGTAGAAGGAAAAATAATTGCTTCTTCAGTTTCAAGGCGGACTTCACAGGGCAGAAGGCATTTGGGGAAGTCTTGAAGGATGAGCCAGGACTCCCTAAGTGGGGTGAGGGCACTTGAGGTGGAGAACAGATGAATAAAAGCAGCAAATGAATAAAAGCATCAAAGGGCAGTGTTGGTTGTTATTTCTTTTTATTCCAGATGAGACAAGTCAGGAATCAGGGCATACAGGGATCTGGGAGGCTGCCCTCTTTAAGCATAGCCTTCTCAGCACAGACCTGCTGCAAGCCGAGATTTCAGGACTGCAGAATCAGGCTGACTGAATCATAAGGGTATTATGGCTTCCTGGGAAACAAAATATTTGCAAACTGTTTCTTTTTTTTTTTTTTTTTTCCTGGGATATGGTCTCACTCTGTCACCCAGGCTGGAATACAGTAGTGTGATCAGAGCTCACTGCAACCACGAACTCCTAGGCACAAGTGATCCTCCTGCCTCAGCCTACCCACTAGCTGGGACTACTGCACGCCACAATGCCTGGCTAATTTTGTAAACACTTTCATGGAAATGGAACAATGGACTAAAAATAACTACAGATATTTCAGACTATCAGGATATGTGGTTTCTGGAAGAGAAGCCATATTTTTCTAAAGGGAACTTAAAGGAGATTGCCCCCAAAGTTTCAGGGACTACAGGTAGTCTCAGTCTCCGTAGCCCCATGAACATGTCATTCTGTTTTTCCAGACCATTCCCTGTGATTGTAACATACTCAGCCTCTTTTAAACTGGAACAGATAATTTACCACTCTTACAGTAAAAGGACATGTTAGGTTCTGATTACTTAGCTAGTCAGTGGCTACAGGGTCCACCAGAATCAAGAGACTCAGAGAGAAAAGCCAGCTCCCAACATTTATGGAGGGTAAATGAGTTTCTGCTAGCCCCCTATTCAGTTTTGGCAAAGAAACACCTTCAAAATGGACTGAGTACAGCAACTTCTGCTTTGCTTTCCCATAAATCTCTTTTATCTTACTTTGCTTTTAACATATTCTCAAAACTCTTGGAATTCAGGATTATTGTCTCAATAAAATTTAATTTCTCTCTCTCTCGACTTGCACATTTCCTACAGCTACTGTTTTATTTCCCTACAACAAACCATTTGAAAGAGTTGTCTACAGGCTGCCTCCAATTTTACTTCTCTTTGGAACTCACTCCCTATCCTGAACTATCTCTCTAAAACTGCTCCTGTCAAGGTCAACAGTGGCCTCCAGGTATCTAAATCCAATGGTCAATCTTCAATCCTTACCTTATTTGACCTTTCTGCAACATTTGACATGGTTGATTCTTCCTCCTGTTTGGATTCTTCCTCTCAACTTGGAGTCCAGAACTCTACTCTCTTTTTTTCACTAGCCTCCCCTCAGTTTCTTTTCCTGGATCCATCTCATCTTCTTGACCTTCAAATGTTGGAGTGCTATAGCACTTTGGTGACCAGACCCCACCTTCTCTCTAACTTCACTCACTCCTAGGATGACATCAGATACTCTCATGCTTGGGGGCCCCACTCATAGTCCCTCAAGACTCACCTCTGCACACAGAAGGCTGATTACTGGGGCACTTCTGATTCTCTGTCTTGGGGCCTTTTCTTGGCCCAGGAAGCTCTGGACTCTCTTGCAGAGAAGCTGGAACTGCTGAAGAGTTAAGCTCCCAAAGCAGGCGTTGGCCAAAGATGGATGAGATTTGATGGATAATTATCCTAGCTTTCTGGTCCCTCAGTTAGGATAACTTTAAGGCCTCTTGTACACTCTCTCCCAGAGTCCCACAGTGGGACTAAACTTCTGTTACCTGCAAGAGTTTACTTTATAATGCACCGTTTATTGACATCCTTCCTTTTCCTATCTCAATTCCCCATTTTTCCTTCAGTATTTATTGGAATCTCCTCCCAAATAAAGTATTTACACTCACATCCTTGTTGGGGTCTGCTTCTAGGGGAACCCAAGCTAAAACAAATACTATTGATATGCCAAAGACTCCCATGTTTATATCTCTAGCTCTAACATCTTCCAAATTCCAAAATCATATTTTGCTTACTAAAGTGCGAGAAATACTTCTAAATGCTTTCAAATGTGAAGTGATTCAATCCTTATACTAATCCTACGATGTGGGTTCTATCATCGTCCCCATTTTACTGATTAAGAACCTGAGGGACAGATAGCTGAGGCGAAGTGCCCATGTCAACACAGCCAGAAGGTGGAGGAGCCAGGATTCAAGCCACACTCTGGATCACAGTGCTATCCTGTCTCTATGAAAAAAGGGGTACATTTGAGGCCAGGTGTGGTGGCTCACGTCTGTAATCCCAGCACTTTGGGAGGCTAAGGCAGGCAGATCTTGAGGTCAGGAGTTTGAGACCAGCCTGGTCAACATGGCGAAACCCCATCTCTACTAAAAATACAAAACTTAGCCTGGCGTGGTGTTGCACACCTGTAGTCCCAGTTACTTGGGAGGCTGAGGCAAGAGAATTGCTTGAACCTGGGAGGCGGAGGTTGCAGAGGGCTGAGATCACACCATTGCACTCCAGTCTGGATGACAGAGAGAGGCTCTGTCTCAAAAAAAAAAAAAAAAACGGAGGGGGTGGGGGGTACATTTTAGAAAATGAGTTTTTTAATGGGTGAGGGCAATGGAGAGGGGCAATACATTTCCAACTTTAATAAACAGTATTCACAAAGAGTAAATCATTCTACAGTAGAATTATTTTCATTTTTGACAGACTTTCTAGACTGGAAGACGAAGTGAGTGCTGTATAAATTGTAGATGTGACTTGAACAAAGCATTCGGCAAGATCTCTCATGATTTGTTTTAGAAAATGTGTAATAGGCCGGGCGCCATGGCTCATGCCTGTAATCCCAGCACTTTGGGAGGCCAAGGCGGGTGGATCACGAGGTCAGGAGATCGAGATCATCCTGGCTAACACAGTGAAACCCTGTCTCTACTAAAAATACAAAAAATTAGCTAGGCGTGGTGGCAGGCACCTGTAATCCCAGCTACTCGGGAGGTTGAGGCAGGAGAATTGCTTGAACCTGGGAGGCAGAGGTTGCAGTGAGCTGAGATCGCGCCACTGCACTCCAGCCTGGGTGACAGTGAGACTCCATCTGAAAATAAAAGAAAAAAGAAAAAAAGAAAATGTGTAATAATATGAACTGGATTCTAGATCAATTAGGTGAATTCACATCCAGTTGAATGACCGTAACCAAAGAACGCTGTTTAATGAATTCTCTTCCAACCTGTTAAGAGGCTTCTTGTGGCAGGTCACAGTGCTGAGTGTTGTCTCCTGTCCTACTTAGGCTTTTTAGCAATGTCTTCAATAAAGGACATCATCGGAAAATCAATCTAATTTGAAGAAGATATGTGGAGTGGTGATGGAACAGGATAGTTTATGTGCTTAAAGGCTGCAATGAAGAAAATGAATCCAACAAGATGGAATTTACTGGGTATGAGAGGTCCTTTACTCAGATCTAGAAAAGCAAACAGCTGTCCAAGATCTGAGTGGGGAAGAGAGCATCACATGGAGGAAGCATGACATGGAGGAAAAAGAGGCTCAGGGGTTTCCTTTGGCTAGAAGCTAAATGAGTCAACAGCAACTTGTGGCTGCTATGCCAAACCAAACCAAAGAAAAACAAAACCCTGAAGAAATCCTTAGCCTGGAAAAACAGAATTGTTGCATCTAAGCCAATTGAAGCCAAGATGAAGAAGCTCTTTTGTTTCTCCTTCATTAGTCAGCTCATATCTGAGGAACTGAATATTGTTTGAGGTATTGCATCATAAACGGACAGAAACAAACCACAGGTGTCCACAAGAAGGAAACAGGAATGGATAAGGATGACACCATCTCATAGGAAGAATGTCTGTAGGAACGGGGAAAGAAATTAATGGGAGGATATACTATGTCTTTTTTTAGCGGGGCAGGGAGGGATAGTCACAGAGGGAGTTTATAGGACAGATATTACTTACTCTGTGCCACTCTCTTGTGTAGGAAAACAACAGAAAGGGAACTTGATATTGCATATCTACTCTGGGCCAGGAAGTGGTAGTCATTTCACATGTGTTGTTCTATTGCATCCTTCCACCAACTTTCTGAGACAGTTGATGGATTTCTAACACCTTAGCAACTTTCTAATAGCTCTCTTTCTTCTAATGATTAAGGAATGAGGAAGCATATGCTTGTAAATGCGGTGTTTTGATACTGGACTCCAGCATTCAACTTGAAGGTTAAGTGATCAACTCCAGAGGTAAAGAACCCTTGGCACACAGGGTCTGACACAGAGGTGTACCATTCCCTTACTTTCTTGGTCACTCAGATCAAGATCAGACTGGGATGGGATAGTGGGTGGACTTCAGCAAAAGAAAGACTTATTGGAGGATGCCAAATTCAGAAGTGGTGCCTGAGTAACAGGTGCTTGCCTGTTCCCACTTCAGCTATTGCTGACTTGCAGATGCAGCAAGAATTTTGGGCTGTCCCTTTTCACTAAGTCCCTCCCATCAGAATGTACTGATAGTTACCCCAGTCACTGCTCTGCTTCACAACTCCCTTCCCACTGTCCGTTTGTGGAGTCTTACTCCCAATTCCTCTATCTTGAGGTCCAGTTTATAAATAAGAATTTAAATAAATTATTTTTCAAACATTAAGAGAAATATTAGAATTTCAATCAATCTTTCTTATGCTGCCTGATACGGTTTGGCTGTGTCCCCACCCAAATCTCATCTTGAATTGTAGCTCCCATAATTCCCACATTGTGGAAGGGGCCCAGTAGGAGATAATTGAATAATGGGGACAATTTCCCCCATACTGTTCTCGTGGTGATGAATAGGTCTCACGAGATCTGATGGTTTTATAAGAGGAAACCCCTTTTGCACGGTTCTCATTTTTCTCCTGTCCACCACCTTGTAAAATGTGCTTTTCGCCTTCTGCCATGATTGTGAGGCCTCTCTCAGCCACGTGGAACTGTAAGACTATTAAACCTCTTTTTCTTTATAAATTACCCAGCCTTGGGTATGTCTTTATCAGCAGCTTGAAAATGGACTAATACACTGCCTTAGTCTGTTCCTGCTGCAATAACAAAATGTCTTAGATGGGGGAATTTATAAGCAATAGAAATGTATTTCTTACAGTGCTAGAGGCTGAGACGTCTGAGATCATGGTGCTAGCAGCTTCAGTAATTGGTGAGGGTGCTTTCTTGCAGCATCCTCGCGTGGCAGAAAAGGTAGAAGAAGCTAACAGTTTCATTCAAGCCCTTTTATAAAGGCACTAATTTCATTCATGAGGATGGAGCCCTCGCTACCTCCCAAAGACCCCACCTCTGAATACCATCACCTTGGGTGTTAAGGTGATCACATCCAACATGTGAACTATGTGTGCAAACCAGAGCATGCGCCCACTGATAATGTATAAATCCTGCCATCTTGTGTCCAAGACTTCAGATACTGGCCAAATATGTTTTCAGGCTTTGTTTTCCATTATATCTCTTCATAGGTTCTTTGTTTCATCTAAATTGGATTACTCATTTTTAATATACTGCCATGCCTTTTCCTGTTGCTTGCTATACTCAGAAATCATTATTTCTTTATATCTTTCAAAACCACACTCAGCATGTCAACTTCTGTTTAAGTATAACCTTTTTCATTAAGTTCTCTTTGACCAGCAGCCCCCCATAGCCATGGATGAGACATTTATTTCCTTCCTTGAGCACCATAGTGCATGGCTAAAGCTCCTGTATGACATTTTTTTTACTACTTCCCAGTCTCTAAAACCAGTTCACGTATTTTGGTATGCAGAATTCATGTATTTTGTTCCGTGTTTTTATAAAGGACAGAATGTCTAGTAATTTCATATTCCACAATAGCTTATTTTAACCCATTTCCTAAATGCAAAAAAAAAAAAAAATCAAAGAATGAAGAAGCAGCAACTCCATTTTGCACTGCAACATCTGTGTAGCTGGTTATTTGAACTATCTGTAATTGGTAGTGAACAATGAGGAAACAGTGATTTTTCTTCCACCACTGCCTTCAAAAGTACCACTAGGGCCAGGCATGGTGGCTCATGCCTGTAATTCCGGCACTATAGAAGGCCAAGATGGGAGGATCATTTGAGCCCAGAAACACAAGACCAGCCTGGGCAACATAGCGAGACATCGTGTCTACAAAAATGAAAAAATTAGCCAGGCATGGTAGCGTGCACCTGTAGTCCCAGCTACTCAGGAGGCTGAGGTAGGAACATTGATTGATCCAGGGAGGTCGAGGCTGTAATGAGTTGAGATCACACCACTTCACTCCAGAGCAACATCTTGTCCCCCAACCCCAAAATACCACTGGTTCTCCTCTCTTCCCTGTTCCTTGGAGATATCATAGGCAATCACTTTCCATTCACTATTGTGTGTTAAAACAGTCTGACTTTTCAGGTACTCAGAGGTACTATCTGGCTAAAAACTTCAAACTGTAATACATTTCAACATGTTTCCACTCCCGCAGTTCAGAACTGATTTTTGGTTGATGGATTTAACAGAGGGAAGAAGGTGTGTGGTCTATTCTTTCATTCTCCTTGCTCTTTGCTTTCTCCTCCCCCAGCTTGTCCTGGCATGGACAGCTGGAGCCACTGCTAATAAACTGCTAGAATAGCTCCTTGCAGCTTGGAAACAATGATGCCTGCAGTAAATGAGGCAGAGATGCTGGAAATTCCTTGGCAGAGGAAGGGATCTAAAACTTCAGAGAGGTAGGCATGTTAGAACTGATGTATTGTGAGACACCAAAGAACCACTAGATGATTATGTTTCCCAGGAGGACCTGGAGAATGCTCTCTTTACTAAAGCAATAAGGAATAAAACATTCATAAAGGAGGCACTAGCACCTTGAGAAACTCAATGTTGTGTGTCCTCTGTAGGTCAAGGTTGATAGTAGGAGACACTCTCAGATACTGGGCTCCCTGGTGTCAATATAAATGATAGGATCTAGAATAGCCAGATGACAGCATAAAACTGTTGAAAGGTAGGACTGATGAAATTAGCTGCTGTGTTAATTTCCACAACAACCTTGTAGGGAGACAGGTATACTCAATTACCCTAATGGGTAACAAGGCCACAGTGACAACCAGGGAGCCTAAGACTAATAAACTACGGTATCCTAGCAACAACATACATTAAGGTGTTGTTTGATTAATAATCTGAAAAAGACCTTGGGTTGGTCAGCACATGATAGCAAATCATGATCTCTTGTCCCATTTTAAGAACTAAGGCCATTTTAAGACTTAGAATACACTGATTAAAGGGCCATGTCCCCTTGAGGAAGTTCCTGCAATGCTGTACCAAGTAGTTAAAGTAGTTATTCACAGTCTTTCCTCAAGTTGCTACTCGCTGCATCCTGCAGTGATTTGTGTCTCCCTCAAACACTTAAAGGATGCAGGAGTGATGCTCCCCATGAAAACCCATTCAATTTACCAGTTTGGTCCTTGCTTAAACTAGACAGATGATGGACCTTGATCACCTGGACATTCTGGTCATTGTTCCACTATTTTGATGAGACCATGCCAAGTGGACCTGGTGGCAGAAAGTGACTAGAGTTCTGAATGCCTAAGTAAGGCATCTGCACCTCAGGTGATGGAAGATAAGCCCTACAAAGATTCAAGGGCATGACACATCTGTGAAATTTTTAGAGGTGCAATGGTCTAGCCCAGGGATTGCCAAACTATGGCCCATTGATCACATCCAGCCTTGGTATGGTCTGCAAGTTAAGAATGGTTTTTACTTTTTTTTTTTGAGAAGGAGTCTCACTCTGTCACCCAGGCTGGAGTGCAGTGGTGCCATCTTAGTTCACTGCAACCTCCACCTCCTGAGTTCAAGCAATTCTCCTGCCTTAGCAGTAGAATCCCAAGTAGGTGGGATTACAGGCGTGCATCACTATGTCCAGCTAATTTTTTCTTTTCTTTTCTTTTCTTTTTTTTTTTTTTTTGAGACTGAGTCTTACTCTGTTGCCCAGGCTGGAGTGCAGTGGCATGATCTCAGCTCACGGCAACCTCCGCCTCCTGGGTTCAAGCGATTCTCCTGCCTTAGCCCCCCAAGTAGCGGGGACTACAGGCGCAATGTCACCATGCCTGGCTAGTACTAGAGATGGGGTTTCACCATATTAGCCAGGATAGTCTCCATCTCCTGATCAGCCCACCTCTGCCTCCGAAAGTGCTGAGATTACAGGCATGAGTCACTGCACCTGGCCTAATTTTTGTGTTTTTAGTAGACATGGAATTTCATCATGTTGGCCAGGCTGGTCTCGAACTCCTGACCTCAAGTGATCTGCCCACTTCGACCTCACAAAGTTCTGGGATTATAGGCATGAGCCACCATGCCCAGCCAGTTTTTACATTTTTTAATAATTGAAAAAAATCAAAAGAACAATAATATTCTATGATGTGAAAATTGTTTTAAATTAAAGCTTAATATTATAAATGAAGTTTTACTATAGCATAGCCATACTTATTCATTTCCATATTGTCTATGGCTGCATTTGAGATTCAACAGCAAAGTTGAAGAGTTGCAACAGAGACCATTTGTGGAATCCTCATCACTTCCTACTGCTGCTCAGTGAGTCAACTTGACAATGTTTCAAGTGCCAAGCATATTTGTTTTACTTTTATTTTATTTTATCAGTGCATATCTTTCATGTCAAAACAAGAAAAGTCCACTTCAAATGTTGTACTTTTAAGTTATTGTGCATCTGGCTTTTTGTAAAAAATTGAATTAGATCAGAAAGCATGTGTTTATTATGCACTGACACTAAAGCTGTGCTAAAACAGCACAATATATGTCAACATTGTCAGACTAAGCACTCATCACAATATGTCCAACTCACAGGAAAGCAACAGGCAGAAAAATTAGGAAATTTAAATAGAATATCTTATTATAGTGAAATTTCTTCACAAGAATTACAAATGTAAATGAGGCTGCAACCAAACTTAGTTTCCAAGTGGTTCATTTGTCAGCAAGCAAGGAAACCCATGTATCAATGGTAAGCTAATTAAATTGTGTTTTTATTAGCTGAAAAAATGGGTACACAGAAAATAAATTTGTTCGAGACTGTGAGCTTTTTGGTAAGAAAAGTTGATTGAAGAGTTGAGGACATTGGGAGCAACATCAATAGTTAATTAAAAACAAAGTTAATTGTTCTGAGTATCTTTCCTTGTCTCTTGTTGAATAGACAGATGCTACTGATACTGCTCAGCTGTTGTTTTTTACTTGAGGTATCAATGCTAAGTTTGAAGTAACTGAAGAATTAGGTTCTATGAATACTCTGTATGGAACAACTACAAGTGAGAATAATATTTTCAAAGAAGCTGGTAAAATTTCTAAGCCAGTACAACCTGAAGTGGAATCTGCTAAGATGTGCTACATGGTGGTAAAAATTTTTGTGAAGCAGACAAAGGCTTACTTGACTCATTTAAAAGCTTGTGAAAAAGTAAGATGTTAAAACCTGTAATCATTCATTGTATTATTCATCAGTAGGTACTTTGTATAACATGTTTGGTTCTATCATATATTATTGAACAGGCCATGTCCAAAATGGACCTTATTCACTTTTGTGGTGTAAACATCTGCAATTCTACGATTTTTTATCAAAAATAGAAGCTGAATATCCTGAATTGCTCTATCAACAAGAGTTTAATGGCTTAGCAGTGGTAAAGCTTAATTGTGATTTCCTTTGGTCTTAGCTCAGGCTGAAATTAAAATTTTTCTAAACAAGAAGAGCTACTCTCAACCACTATTATTCTAGTCTGAATGACTTTGGAAATTTGTTTGCTAAATTTTGCTAATTTTTACTTGTGACATGGCAAGTGTTCTTATTTTTTAAAGCTATGCACTGTCATCGACAGATAAAAGGATATGATATTTAGGATTTGTTTCAAAATAATCAGGGATCTAAAAAAGTATAGATGAAATAATATTGTCCATAAATTACACTAAAGCTGAGTATGTACACTACATTCAATACACTATTCCCTCCAGCTTTCTATGTGTTCACAATTCCTATAATGAAAAATTAGAAAAAAATCAATATCCATTATTATAGCTGACAAAGAAGGAAGTCATTTTATAGATAGGTTGGCCTACAAAGATGTTCTAAGAATCAAGAGACAACCAGAATAGTCATCAAAGTGTCCAGTATGGCAGCCAATCCTTCAGGCAGCTGAGAGCCTGGGAGTCACTGCAAACTGGCTTGGAGCTAATGAGTCACATGGGAGTTAAATCAGAGTGGGGCAGGAATGAGGCAAGCAGATGATTTGGGGTGAGAAGAAATAGTGTCCACTGAATAAGTAATGAAAAAAATCTCTAGAAATCCTCTAGCTTGTGGGAATTAACAAAGGAATACCTCTGGGTTGGCCAAAGACCCAGCTGACTGAAAACAGTGTGATCAAGAGCCAACTTACCTAGGAAGTAGACATGCAGGGATTTAAAATTTCCTGGAGTAGTATGGGAAAGTAGAGTAACTAACTCCCAAATTTTTTTAGAAACTCAGAAAGGAGTGAAGAGAAGGTAGGCTTTGGAGAACTCCTGGATGAACATCTTGCTTACAGAAAGTTCACATGGAGAATCAATGGCAGGAAAGGTAATTGCTACATGTGGTGTGCTACATGTGGTGTGCTCATTTCAGACAATGAGCACACAGCAACATCCAGGATGTTCTCTTGCCTTAGAAGGAATCACAACAAACTGTAAAATACCAGGAATGGGGAGATTCATCCAGTGGAGATATGTTGGGACAGTCACTGAAGGAGTGAAAATAGCTGCCTGGCTTGAGAAAGCCAGCTATTTGAAGCCATTCTCATCTAAAAGTATAGATTAGCAAGTTCAAAGTTATAATCTCCACTCCATCCCCTACAGTCATTGTGAGTGATTGTTTTTCTTCAACACTCAAGTCAATTCAACCAACATTTTGCTGACACTGTATTGGGAAGTGTGGAAGATAAAAAATATGTATTACCAAAACGTGGACCCTAACACAGGGACACTCATCTCTAAGTGGAGAATGTAAATGGCCCTTGCAACAAATTGGCCCTGAACTCCTTGACCTTCAGCTTTAATGTCCTTCTTCAGTCTTTTTCAGCTACACACAACCATAGCCACTTCTTTGGTATTATCCTCCCTAGTACTCCTCCATCATCAAGATCTCAAACTCTGAAATTCTTTTAGACTACAAACTATTATTCTTCTGTCTTGTTGGTACCTAGCAATTTTTTCTCTTTGCCCTCGTCGTGAACTCCAGACCCCTTGAATGCTTCTATCCAAGCTGTGTCTTGGTTTCACTTGCTCCCTTCCTAGCCTTGACACCGTAGACATGCAAAGCAACCAAAGACCACTAGGTGACAGTAGAGCCCCAACTAGACTATTGCCCAGCTTGGGCACCAAGTCAGATAATTAATATTTATAATGAAAGTCTCAAGTTTGAAGGGGTAAGACAATAGTGGAATTAAACAAACAATAGCGAGTAATACAGGGAGGTCAGTCAGCTGGGGCCAAGAAGATCTTAAGCCCCATGCAAGTGTAAACCAGACAAATGGTGAGACCTCAGCCGCTGGAGAGATGACAGGGTACTCTCAGGTTCATTGTCTATAATCATCTCCTATCTGTCTACATGGATAGCCTTTCCCCTGCTTTGAAACATTTCCTGCTAAACAACCCTTAAGGATTTTCTATTTAAAGATCACTTAATGTCACTAGGCCTCCTGGAATTCTTTGTACTTAGGCAATTCCCAGCACTAGATAAAATCAACCTTCTTATCTCTCTTTCTCTGGGCAGCCAGGTGCTTGGCAGAAAATTACAAGTCTGCACAGTGACTTAATTCTAAATGCATGATATGTAACCTCAGCGGTGACTTCAATGCTCAAGTTTCATTCTTCATTAACTCCCTAGGTGATTCCTTGTGGAAGCATTCTAAGCCTTCCCCACTCCCTGAAATCCCTTACCGCATTTCAGCTTCCCCAGCCGCAGCAGTTGAGCTCACATCCTCCTTTATCTAGGAGGCTGAGATCATCCATCCTGTCCTCTCTGAAGCCCCTCTCTACTGTAGACTGAGCACAGGAGCTACAGAGTCTTTCAGGGTAAGTGCACAGAGTTGGATGGAGAAGACAGAAATTCCACCCTCTTCAACAGAAAGTAATGAAAATGGGTATCCTGTATCTCATCTCTGAATCAACTTACTCCCCCAAAAGATGTTGCAAACATTACTAACTGGAGCGTTTTCTAAATCATAGGAAGGACCCTGAGGTGGCACCTTTTACAAATTTTATCTGGATAGGCAATGCTTTTAAACTATCCTCCAGCAAAATATGCTCCTGTCATTAAATTTCAACTGACTTTATCCTATCCCGATGACATGTGGTTTGTGTATTCAGTCCTTCATTTGATAAATACTTACTTTAGAGCCAAGCCTCATAGCGACTACGCATACTGCCAAATACAGAGATGATGGAAGACTTGTATGCCAGATAATGAATATTGAAAGGGACGAATCATTCATCCAGAATTCATGAGAATCTCCCTCCACAACTATCAAAAGAAGATCCACCCACTGGGTTGCAGGCATATGGCAGTGTGCTCTGTCCTTACGATCAATCAAGATGGTAAGTGCCTCAGGCTTAAGTTATTTATTATAATCACTCTTCTGATATGCAAATCATTTTCAAAGGCTTTCTGGCTACTGAAAAGATCATATATGACCAGCAGGTGCACATATATTTCAGTCGGCTTGATGGATGTATCTCTCTGAATAGTTATGTAAGTAGGATTCTACTATATTTATCAGTTTTTTAATGAATTAGAAATAATTTTTTAAATTTGAAAAACTGTAGACTGGACCTTGGTCTCAAAATGACCCTACCAAGGTACTGACAGCCTAAAAGATTCAGCTGGAGGCTTCTGTCTTTCTCCTTTTTTCTTTTGAGACAGAGTCTAGCTCTGTCACCCAGGCTGGAGTGCAGTGGCATGATCTCAGCTCACTGCAACCTCTGCCCGCCTGGTTCAAGCGATTCTCCTACTTCAGCCTCCTGAGTAGCTGGGATTACAGGCATCTGCCACCTCGCCCGGCTAATTTTTGTATTTTTCGTAGAGACAGAGTTTCACTATCTTGGCTAGGCTGGTCTTGAACTCCTGACCTCGTGATCCACCCGCCTCGGCCACCCAAAGTGCTTGGATTACAGGCGTGAGCCACCATGCCCAGCCTTCTGTCTGTCTCTTAAAGCTAAGGGTATTATAGACACATCCATTTGGAACTGTATTAATTGAAGTTATGTGATTTAATTGATGTATCAATATTAGTAAACTAATAAATCTATTTTTAATAAATTAAATTTTAAAATGAATTTAATTTGTGAATTTGAACTGTATCCATTAATTGGGGGTATTCATCAAAAACAATTGGGTGTAACATAGGAATATAAGACCTATATCAAATATTTGGAGGGCTTTCATGAAGAATAGGAAAAGACCTGTTCTGTGCTGTCACTGCGTGCGGAATTGAGATCTATAAGTGGAGGATAAAGGAAGATGGCATTTTAGCTGCACATAAGAAAGACTTGCTAAACACAAGATTTTCTCCTAAATATTAGTTGGGAAGTGAATTCCTGATCCCTAGAGGTGTTTAAACATTAGCCAGACTGTGTGGAATATTGAAGATCTAGAAGAACGTCAGTGCCTCTGGGCCCCACCAACCTCGAGTCTATGATTCTGTAATGAGGCAACTTAATTTCAAAATGCATTGTAAACATTTTTTTTTCCTTTCTCTTGAGTTTCAACATATAACCTTGAAGCAAACTGCAGAAGCCTTTTGCCTTAGCCTTAAAATGGACTCCACGTCCCTCTCTTTCTCACAGAATATAGTCCCTTCACATTTATCTAACTGCATGCTAGGAAAGAGAAAAGAAAGAGAAGAGGCTCGTGAACCTTCCAGCCACTGCATAGTGCGGAGTCAGTACACCCCACCACCCTCGTTTAGCTCCCATCAGGGCTTTCTACTCTAAATATAGCAGAAAGGCACATAATTCTTATGGGGCTAATTTTTGGACAGACCAAGTCTGGAGACCCAGCTACAGAATTCCGGAGATTACTTCAAGGCAACTAGTCAACAACCTGGCCATCATAAGGGTGATGCCAGCCTGAGATGCAGGGTGATGCCAGCCTGAGATGCAGGTGGCCTGGGACCCAAGACAGCCGCCAGAACAAGACACACAGGCACTGGAATCAGCACAATTCTTGCATGCCTTCCGTAACAAGTTTTCCCTTTTTAAACCCCTGCTTTCTCCGCAACTAGCAAAGCGGTTCCTTTTGGTAGGAATCCAGCCGCTTCTCCTTTAGTAGTTTTGGTTGATAAAAATCACTTTCTTTCTTCCAGACCTCATTCTTGTTCATTGGACTCTGCAAGCAGTGAACATGTGTTTGGTCACAATTTTGGTGGCCCATACTGGAAGCCAACAAATTCAGTCTGGGCCTGTGTTCAGGTACAGTTTTGGTGGCCTGTACAGGCAGCACTGTGTGCCCTGGGGGCCGGAGCCCACCGGTGAGGTGTCTATCGGCAGGGCACAGGGCGTCTGTGAGTTGGAGCTGCTTGTTGCTAGCTGACCCTTGGCTGGAACGTGAGGACTTTCCCTGCAGCTGCTGAGATACTTTTGTCTCAGGGATCCTCTCTCTTCCTGCTGCAGTGCCTGCTGCCTTCAATTCTTCGCTGGTGCAAAGAAAGTGACCTTTAGAGAAGTCGACAAATTTTGGAATTTGGGGATTTGGGAACTTTAAAACTTTGGAACCGGGTGAGTTAGTTGGAATGCACCAACCACCCTCTGCCTCCTTTGTGGTGCCCCTGGGTCTCTATGCTATTTAGACTTGGCCACTAGGGGCACAAGTTGAGCATTTTATGCATTTGTATTTGTGGTATCCTGGGACTTTGCTTGGCTAGGACTCAGCAGACTTGGGAGGCAAGGAATTTAGGACTCTACTCAGCCCCTTAACAGGGTATTTATTTGAAGGCTCGCCATTTGTTTGTACGTGTGAATGTGAATGTGAATGTGTGACTTTAGTGTGTGGGCCCTGATTTTTCTCTCTCTCTTTCCTTCTTCTGACTTCATCCTCCTGGTTATCTGGGAAGCCACCTACAGCCTTCCTCCTCTCAGCCAAAGGCATCCATAGCTCCCTCCAGCTGGAAACAGTTCACCTTGACAGGTGACTTGTGGAAGTGGGAGGGATTCATGCCACATGGTGTGTAAGTCTTGGATGCTGAGGCTCTCCCTGATGGGAGCTAAACGAGGATGGTAGGGGATACTAACTCCACATCACGTAGTGGCTAGAAGGTTCACGAGCCTCTTCTCTTTCTTTTCTCTTTCCTCTTCTCTCCTATAAAACTTGACCTTTCTCCTCTCCATTCTTTTTCTTTATTTTTCTCTTTTCCTGTTCAAGCCAGAGACTCAGCCTTGAAGGAGGAAAACAGTGTCCAGCGTCCCGGCTCCTGATTCTGTCATCCCAAGGAAGGCCCATTTGTGTGCACATTTTAAGCTAGTGGGCAAATTATAACAAGAAAAGTTCAGAGTGCAAATGGCTAACCTACATTATAGAGTTAAGTAGAGTCTTCTAAAGCTCTCTATCTTCCTCTCTCTTCTGCCTGCTTTAAATCTGCTGTTACTAAGCTGCTGGTGCTAAGACTTATTATTTATGGTCTAACTAGAATGTAAACATTGGAAACTTGTTTGAAATTCTGGGGGGAAAGGGTAAAAGAGGTTTTTAAAACCAAACTGCCATAAAGACTGCTTTATCCAAAATTTTGGCTCACACCTTTCCTTGAATTACCTATCAGGGCAAACAAAGTTTAGCCATGTGGACAGGTTCCAGTTTTATCTGAAAAATAACTTGAAGCCAGGTTTTATAGGTTGGTGAGTTTGTGATGCTGCCTCATGGCTAGAGTTCCAAGGTAACAGCTATTGGATCTTTGTGTATGTATGTTTATAGGTTTAGATATGTTTATGTGATGTACATGTAATATGTTCTGTTTTATGTCTACCAAATTGTCATATAATGACTACTCATAAATTAAGTCCAAACACTTTTCAAGTTCACATTGTGAAGGGAAAATATCTTCAGCTTCTTCAAGCTGGAACTGCTCAGGGTAAATCTGCCTCCCATTCTACTCCAAGTCATCCCTCTGCTCACTGAGATAGAAGCATATCTGATTGCCTCCTTTGGAGAGGCTAATCAGAAATGCAAAAGAATGCAACCATTTGTCTCTCACCTACCTGTGACCTGGAAGCCCCCTCCCTGCTTCGAGTCTTCCTGCCTTTGCTTCAAGTTGTCTTGCCTTTCCAGACTGAGCCAATGCACTTCTTACATATATTGATTGATGTATCATGTATCCCTAAAATGTATAAAACTAAGTTGTGCCCTGAGTACCCTGGGCACATGTCATCAGGACTTCCTGAGGCTGTGTCACTGGCATGTGTCCTCAACTTTGCAAAATAAACTTTTTAAATTAACTGAGACCTGTCTCAAATTTTGGGGGTTCACAGCATGAATCTTTGATAAATATAATTGGCTTCAAAAATTATTAGTAAAATAAAAATATCTCCAGAATCACCAGCATACATTTGTGTCTGAGTAAATAAATTTTATATTTGCCTTTATGGTTAACAGGGAAATAACTTTAATGAGTAACTTTGTACAATATCTGGGTGTTCAAAAGTAATCTAAACTGATAAAAAATTAAAAAAATTAAGTACATGTAAATGAGATAAATGCTTGTAAGTGGACTTTTTGTGTAATTTAAAAATCTTAAAATTTAAATTAAATAATAAATGCTCATTTGATATCTGGGTCATTTCCAATTAAAAAAATTATGATATGAAAAAACATGGTTCTAAAACTGTGAAATGACTTAATCTATAAAATATTAACATCCGACAACAGTTCAGAATTTCTTGCTTCCTAAATTTTCACTAAAATTTAAGATTATTAGAAATAAAAATTATAATTAATAATTCTATAAATTGTATTATAAAAATAATTTTATGTAATTTAGAAGTTATTTTAAAATTATTTATTTAAAAAGGAAAAGAAAGCAATATAAGTGGGGGAGGGAGATGTGAAAAAAGTTATGAATATAAAGGTATATTTTTTAATAAAAAGGTTATAAACAAAAGAAAATAATTTTGTATAAAAAAGAATCTTATATGTTAAATAAAGTAAAATGGCATTATTTAGGAACAAGAGAAACGTAAGACAAGTGAGAAAGTCTAAGCATATTGTAGATGGTCTATATAAGTTATAAGGTTCATGAAAGGAAATTTATAAAAGGATTTTGTGTGTAATTAAATTAGCTATAATTAAAAGGAAATTATTTAAAATAATCTTTCTAAGATTGGTTCCCTATTTTAAAACAAGGTTTTCTTAAGGTATTGATTTGCTTTTAATGAATTACAAGAATTTTTTTCTCTTTTTTTTTTTTTTTTGAAACAGCGTCTTGCTCTGCTGCCTAGGCTGTAATGCAGTGACATGATCATAGTCCATGCCACTTTGACCTTCTTGGCTCAAGCAATCCTCCCATTCCAGCCTACTGAGCAGCTGGGACTACAGGTGTGCACCACCATGCCAGACTAATTTTTTTTAACTAATTTTTTTTTTGTAGAGACAGGATCTCACTGTGTTGCCCGGGCTGGTCTCAAACTCTTGGGCTCAAGCAATCCTACCCTGTTTATATTGGGATTGTTGGGATTACAGGCATGAGCCATTGTGCCCAGTCAAGAATTTTTTTTAATTTTATATTTCTATAAAATATTTTTCTATAAAATATATTTCTATAAAATATATTTCTAGAAAATAATTACCTAAAATATAAAATATATTTTATGTTTAGATTTTACATTTCTAGAAAATAATTTTTATATTTCTTTTGAAAATGTCTCAGAATCATATCTCAGAAGTTCAATTTTGCTGTGTCTCACTGCTCTCAGCTTCTTCTCTCCTTGGGGAGGCCTGAGATGATAACTCTCTCCTTCAGCTTTTTCAGCATTTTCCCTCCAGTTCTAATTTTTGTTGTCTTGGCTTTTCTTGATACGTCTAAATTTTTCATTGTAGTCAGGACCCTTCTCATACGGTTATTTAGAATTACGTAGTCCCCTGAGATCACACCACTGCACTCCAGCCTGCTGACTGAGTGAGACTCTGTCTCAAAAGAAAAAAAAAAAAGAATTATGTATTCCCCTGATATACTCATAACCTTGAACACACTCTTCCTGTGATTGATTAAATTCAAGTACTTTTTGTTCATTGGGTTTAACTCCTGGTTTACCTAAATGGGCCTCCCATAAGGAGAAGCACTCACACTGCAGGCTTTTCTTTGCCTTTCTGGTAACTGGTTTAAGAAACAACATATTATGTTTTATCAAAATAATTCCTATGTTGTCTTTATTGGGTTTTTAATTGCTTGGAAAAACTGAGGTCTGAAGGGTTAAGGTTCTTACATCTGTGTAACCTCCTGTATTGTCCTTAAAGTCCTTTGATTATCACTTTGGCTGAATGAATAACTATTATTTTACAATGACCTGTTGTTCTATTTTGATAAAATGCTTTAAGTGTTTTAATATCTTTGACAAATGTCTTCAAAATTGAATCCAAAATTAAGTCTCTGACTTGTTGCTTGGGTTTATTAAAGCTATAAAAGTAATCACCACAAGGCTATAAAAAATTTTTGCAAGACAGCCCATTAAAAAAAAAAAGATAAAATTTTTTTGCAGCTTTCAATCAGCTCATGGACTCCGTTATCACCACCTCCAGGTGCTATTAAACCCAATCCTTTATCCGGTGTTATTAACTAATCCTTGTGCTGCTAAGTCACAGGGCTTTGACTACTGGGTGGACATACCTCATCCAGAGAAGGCACTGACTCCTACCAGTATCTGACACCAAATCTAAGTTAACTAAAGCCTTGTCTTCGCACCCAAGCAAAGGAGACAATCAAAATTAGGGGCTTTCATGAGACACAGGGACAGGCCGACATTCAAAACCATTAAGATTGATTTAATAATTTTGCCTCTCTCTAAAACAATTTGTTATTCTATACCTTGATACTAAATAATTTAAATGTTTAGCTACCCTTAATCTGCCTTTTCTGTCATTCTCAGAACTAGTCAGGGCTTATGACATTTTTATTTAAAACTTTGCTAATTCTTTACGTTTGTTTTTACCTCCAAAATCTAAAACTACTCAATCCCTCCAGGCCCAGGAAATATTGCAGGAGAGGTGGGCATATGAGATTGTAAGGGCCGGATTTTGAGGAATAAAATTAATTTAGACCCTGAAAAGCAAGGACAGGCACACAGATGCCTCAATAGTTGAACAAAATCCTTGTGTTTCATATAGCCAATTGCCACAAGCCAAGATTACAGTAGCTCAATGCATAGAATTTGTAAATAAGTAAACTTAACAAATTTGCCTTTTGGCTTTTGGGTTTTGGCTCTTCTATTACTTTTTTTTTTTTTGAGACAGAGTCTCGCTCTGTTCCCCTGGCTGGAGGGCAGTGGCGCGATCTCGGCTCACTGCAAGCTCCGCCTCCCGGGTTCACGCCTTTCTCCTGCCTCAGCCTCCCGAGTAGCTGGGACTACAGGCGCCTGCAACTGCGCCCGGCTAATCTTTTGTATTTTTAGTAGAGACGGAGTTTCACTGTGGTCTCGATCTCCTGACCTTGTGATCCGCCCGCCTTGGCCTCCCAAAGTGCTGGGATTACAGGCTCTTCTATTACTTAAAAGAAGTTTTAAAAGTTAATGAGTGCCTGCCCACCTCCATTCCCATCTGGCCTAAACATTTGATTGGCTGTAAGTCTTTTGACTCTAACTCCCGTGGCCACAGAGTTCCCACCAAGGGACATAATGGACCGGGACAGATAGCTCACCACCCCGGCATCAATATGAGACAAAATAAATGCTTGGCTGTTAATACTGCCTCTGGCATACCTTAACAAAAAAAGGGGCAATATAAACTTAAAAAATAAAATTCTAAGACCCTCAACAAACTGAATGGACCCCCCTTTTGGCCTTGTAAGACTAACAAAACAGGCTCTCTAGCTGTAAAATATCAAATCATCACAGGGCCTATTACCATACCAGGCAAGGATTAAGTCACACACTCCCACACTAAACGAGGAAACTATGTTCTTCTTTTTCTTTAGCAGCCAAAAAAAGCATTGGCCTCAAAATAAGCTGATTGATTCCCAGCCCCTGTTCCACCAGCCATAACTACAGCTTTAATTAGTCAAGAAACTAATTGCAGTAACTTTTTCCTGATAAAAGACCACCAACCATGGCCAGTTCTGGCCAGTTTACATAAACCACACATTTGTGTGCCTTATGTCCTAAAAAGACCTTTTGACATATAAGGACTAAATGTAGTACATTTAAATATTAAGTTTCCACCTCAAAATAACATGGGTCAAAAATGCGTATTTGTTCAGTACCCACATGTCAGGACATCTTCGTATGGGCACTGAATATGTATGTTCAACCAGGTTCTTGTCATATCCCCACAGGAAATCTGGGTACAAACAACAGCGAGGAACATGCACTGTAATTAAGACTAAATGTTTTACATACTTTCCAGATTGCTCCAAAAACACATCTTCAGCCCTACAAGACATGCACAAACAAACTAGTGCTATGTCTAATCACACAATGTCTTCAAATCATATGGCTTTAAATATCCTAACGATAGCCCAAGGCAACACTTGTGCATTAATTAAGGTTGAGTATTTTATGTATATACTAAATTATCCTCACAAGCTACACAGGCCTTAAATACCCATATTTCTACTATAGATGCTGTCTCTCAAGACCTCGTGACAGCATGGTTTAGTCAACTTCCTAATACATGGAAGACTCTCACATACAGTATGATTGGCCTTCTGCCCATTGTTGTTTTCCGTTGCTATGGATTTTATTGCTGTTGTATACTTTATACAGTAATGTAGGACGAACTTGCTCAAACTTGCTCAGGTCCTTCCACCATAATGCTCCAACAAACCCCTACTGTAAGTCCAGGGGCTCGAGAATATTTCCAATTCCAGGTCAACAGGTTCCATTTCAGTACCCATTACCTACACCCCTTCTCAGCAGGAAGTGGCCAGATTGACTATGTCACCCACTTTCCACAGAAGTAGAATAAAATTTGACCATGGGGAACTGTAACTGGGCCGCTTAACTTCAAAATGCATCTTAAACATTTTTTTTCCTTTCTCTTGGGTTCCAACATATAACCTTGAAGCAAACTGCAGAAGCCTTTTCCCTTAACCTTAAAATGGACTCCATGTCCCTCTCTTTCTCACCAGATATAGGCCCTTCGCATTTATCTAACTGCATGCTCGTGTCTATAATAATTGTGTGCCTTCTTAGAAGTGCCAGGGGCTAATTTTTTAGACAGAAGACCAAGTCTGGAGACCCAGCTACAGAATTCCAGAGATTACTTCAAGGTGACTAGTCAACAACCTGGCCATTGTTAAGATGATGCCAGCCTGAGATCCAGGTGGCCTGGGACCTAAGACAGTCACCAGAACAAGACACACAGGCACTGGAATCAGCACAATTCTTACATGCCTTCCTTATCAAGTATTCCCATTTTGAACTCCTGCTTTCCCCACTAGATTCAAGGAAGTTCCTTTGAATAGGAATCCAGCAGCTTCCCCTTTACTAGTGTTGGTTAATAAAGTCACTTTCTTTCTACCAGACCTCGCTCTTGTTAATTAGACTCTGCAAGCAGCGAGCATGCGTTTGGTTCCACTTCTAGACTGGCAGGCACATGCTAAACCTCCTAAATGAACCACATCCCTTCTCCTGCAGCCCGAAGCCTACAGCTGCATGCTAGCCTTGGAGTTACCTTTTCTACCAGCCCTATCTCATATCTTGCACAGAAACAGGGCAGGGCTCCAGTGAGACAAACTTGTTAGTTTATCGGCTTGTACAGCTTGCCGCTATGCGTGTGCTGCTTTGTACCTAGTGAATGCATAACGGGTGAGATTGCAGCTGATAATATGATGATGAAGCAAGTGTTTAAAGCCCTTGTCTGGATGCTTGGTTTCCAGCTTGTAGGTAGAACGGAACTAAGTTACAAAACATTAGGACACACCAATTGCAGTAGGATTTTCTGCTTTAGAATATTAACTGTTTGTTTATAAATAAATCAAGTGAAGCTAAACAGACAGAAGCTGCACCTTTAATGTTGGAATCAGAGGAGACAAAAGGAGCCGAAAGAAGTATTTTCCCAAGATCACTTTTTCCCTTTGCAAACTGAAGCAGAAATTAAGGAAGCAGATTCAAAGGTTCCAGCGCCTTTAGGGCTAGCTCCAAATTGTTGCCAAGGAAAAGTATAGGGTTCAGAAAGAGCCTCTTCTGATGTTACATTATCTGAGAGGCAAGCGGAAGAGAGGGAACTTAATTTTTGGCAGATGTGTGAATATTAATACTTTAGGAAGGGTTGTAGTTTCTAACTTTACCAATGTACTAATCTTCTGATTGTGTACTTTTAAGAAAATACTTGGCATGTGGTTTCTTCTGAAGAGTGTGCATGGGAGATGTGGGACTTTTTAAAACTAACTTTTTTGGGACTTTTTTTTTTTTTTAAATAATAACTAGCACCAGGAAAAGAGGTTCTTAAGAGAAAGAATGAGCTGGGGACATGTGGCTGTTTCTGATTCTCACAAGCCTGCTCTCCTCCAAGACTCCACAGCCCTGGCCTTGGTGGGAGAGAATGACAATGATGTATCTTGTACAGACAAAAGTCAAAATCCCAAATCTAAAGACAGGGTGAGGAAGGTGCATCTGCAAAGTCATGGTGCTGGGAACTCAGCCAGCAAACTTAATATTTGATCAGATCATATCTGGACATGGAAATCCAAAGTGCAGAGAACCAACCTGAGGAAGTCATCAGAGTTTATTTTTAAAAAAGTAGGACCTCGAATGTGTGTCTGAGGTGATGACTAGAGTTTGATAATGTTACTAAGACAATTAAAAAACCTAAGCTTGGGCGATTTTTGTTTTTACAGAAACCAAAGTTAGATCCTGTGTATTGATTAAGCATTGAATTCCAGGAGAAACAAGAATGATCAGTAAATATTCACTGCTTATGAAATGTTTTTAAAAACTGTTATAAACCCCTCTTATTGCCACATAAAGGAAAGTCATTGTCTTTCTGTAACCCTGGGACCATGACAAAACTCTTGACATTTCTGTACACTTTTAAAAACATTTGTCACCTTCTTAATATACTGTAGAAACAAATACTGTTTTTCTGTCCTTCTGAAATTCTGCTTTGCCATTTTGATACCCTGATTGTCTTACAACTACTCAGACAAGTTTGTTTTTGTTTTTGTTTTGATACAGGGTCTTGCTCTGTGGTTCAGGCTGGAGTGTGTGGTTATGCCTCACTGCAATCTCCACCTTCCAGGCTCAAGAGATCCTCCCACCTCAGCCCCCTGGGGTAGCTGGAACTACAGGCTGACATCACCATGCCCAGCTCATTTTTGTCTTTTTTGTAGAGACAGGATTTTTCCATGTTGCCCAGGCTGCTCTTAAGCTCGTGGGCTCAAGAGATCCTCCCTCCTCGGCCTCCCAAAGTGCTAAGATTACAGGCGTGAGCCAGCACGCCCAGCAAGACCAGTTTTATTACTCACACTGATTTACTGACATTTCTTCCCAGTTAACAATTTTTCCATTTTTACAAACTGATTTGGTAAAGGGGACAGACCCTTATACTTGGTGATTTTTTTAAATGTTCAATAAAATAAAATGGATTTTAAAAAGAATATGTGAGATTCTTCCCCAAATCATTTCTTTTCAATTCCGTTTTGTATCTAGTTTGTCTCTTTTATTTTATTAACTAATGATTCTTTGTTTTCTTTTTTTCCTTTTGGATAATTGCAGGAAAAAATTTTAGGAAAAATTGCAGAAATCATACAAAGAACTTTTTTTTCCTTAGTAATTTGAGAGTATTTTACCAACATGATACCCCTTCACCCTTAAATACATTAGTGTGCAATTCTTACAAAGACTTACACCTCTTACTACATTTAAACCGTTGAAATGAGGAAATTAATTCTAATATATTACTATCGTTTTGTTTCAGACATCATTAAATTTTTTTCAGTTGCCCCAGTAATATCCATTTTAGCCAAATGATCCATTTTAAAATTATATATTTCATTTATCATGTCTTTTTAATATTATTTGATTTGGAACCATTTCTCAGTTTTTCTGATTTCATAATTTTGACTGTTTGAAACACTACAGACCACTAATCTTGTGGGATTTATCTCATTGTGGGTTTGTCTTATGTTTCCTAGTGTTTAGATTCAAAATGTGCATCTTTAGCAGGGATATCACAGATTTGAAGCTGGATTCTTCACACTGCATGCTATCAAGTGGTACACGATTTCAATTTGTCCTATTACTAGTAATATTAAATTGATCATTTGATTAAGATTGTGTGGTAGGCAGAATTTTAAGATGCCCCTATGACCTTGGCTCATGGTATTACTCCCATGATGGTGTTATATGGTAAATGGGTAATTACCGAGGTAGGCCTAATCTAAATAAATCAGGCCTTTAAAAGCAAAGAGCTTTTGAGAGCTGACAGCAGCAAAGAAGTCAAAAGTATTCAAGATGTGGCAGAGATTCACCTCCAGAGATGCTCTACCTTGTTGAGATGGGGAAGACCCACAGCACAGAACTGTGTGATTAGCCTCCAGGTTAGGAACACAACCATCATCTGACAGCCAGCAAGGAAACAGAGACCTTGGTCTAATTGCAGCAAGAAACTTAATTCTGGGAGAAGGATTCTTCCCCAAAACCTCCAGAGAAGAGCCCAGCCTAGCCAACACCTTGATTGCAGCCTTGGGAGACCCTAGGCAAAGAACTCAGGGGTACGGCCTGGACTTCTAACTTACAGAACTATAAGACCATAAATGGGCTGTTTCAAGCTGTTATGTTTGTGGTAATTTGTCATGCAGCAATAGAAAACTAATACAAGTGGTATCTGCCAGTCTGTCAGTTGTAAAGTACCTGTTTTTATTAATTAATAAGCATTTCATAAAGAGGTGCTTTGAGGCAAGACAGATACCCTATTCCTCATCAAATGTTTACCCACTAGTTTCATCATCCATTGATGTAACTGTGGCAGGCGGATTGCCTGAGCTCAAGAGTTCGAGACCAGCCTGGGCAACACAGTGAAACCCTATCTCTACTAAAATACAAAACATTAGCCAGGTGTGGTGGCATGCTCCTGTAGTCCCAGCTACTCAGGAGGCTGAGGCAGGAGAATCGCTTAAGCCTGGGAGGTGGAGGTTGCAGTGAGCTGAGATCGTGCCTCTGCATTCCAGCCTGGGCGACAGAGCGAGACTCCATCTCAAAAAAAAAAAAAAAAAAAAGAGAAAAGCACATTACAAAATATAGTATTCGTGTAAGGAAGGCATATCTCAGGACAGACTGAGAATGAAGGAAACATACCAATACATTAAAAATGGTGATCTTTGAGTACTGGGATTACTGATTATTTTAATTTCTTTTTTTGAGATTTTCTGTTTTCCTACATATTCTACAGTGAAATTTATATTTGGTACTTAGAAAAAAAAATTTGCTTTCAATAACAGTGCCTAAAAATCTTGAACTTTCACCTGAGTTCAACTGAGAAATGGGGTAAAATGTATTAGCAAGGTGATACAGTTTGGCTCTGTGGCCGCACTCAACTCTCATCTCTAAATATAATCCCCATGTGTCAAGGGAGGGACGTGGTCAGAGGTGATTGGATCATGGAGGTGGTTTCCCACATGCGGTTCTTATGCTAGTCAGGAAGTTCTTGAAAATCTGATGGTTTAAAAGTGGCGAGTTTCCCCAGTGCTCTTTCTCTCTCCTGCTGTCTTGTGAAAAAGGTGCCTGCTTCCCCTTTACCTTCCGCCATGATTGTAAGTTTCCTGAGGCCTCCCCAACCATGCAGAACTGAGTCAATTAAACCTCTTTCTTTTATAAATTACCCAGTCTCAGGTAGTATCTTCATAGCAAAGTGAGAACAGACTAATACACAAGAGTTTCTTGTATTATGGTATATTACAGTTTTTAAAACATTTTACTGGATCAAATGCATATCATTTTTCACTGGGGAAAAAAGTGCTAAAATATAAATCTTTTTCCTTTCTCCCACAGTTTCTTTCTCAAGTTGTCATAGTCGCTTTTGTTTGTTATTTAATGTCATTTTAAGTATAGAAAAATTAAAATGTTAAGTTTTTAGCATGAGTTATACTGTTTGTCTTTATATTGTGCAATACCAGATTTTACAGAGTCACCAACTTTATACAACTCATATTTGGAGCTCATATATGTGTATATACGTTGTTCTTAGAAGAGTGGAAACACTGCGCAAAACTAATTCAAATTTTTTTGGTTTTTTTTTGGGGGGGGGTTGTTTGTCTGTTCTTTGAGATGGAGTCTCACTCTGTTGCCCAGGCTGGAATGCAGTGGCATGATGTCCACTTACCACAACCTCTGACTCCCAGGTTCAAGTGATTCTCCTGCCTCAGCCTCCCAAGTAGTTGGGATTACAGGCATGTGCCACCACACCCGGCTAATTTTGTATTTTTAGTAGAGATGGGGTTTCTCTATGTTGATCAGGCTGGTCTTGAACTCCTGACCTCAGGTTACCTGCCTGCCTTGGCCACCCAAAGTGCTGGGATTACAGGCATGAGCCACTGTGCCTGGCCCAAATATTTTTATTTCATTTCCTGATGTGCACACAGTCTACTAATATACTTTATTTTTGGCTTACTGGTTGGTAAGGATGTACTGAAAGGAAAATAAACTATGGTTTCCACTTTTCATTTTCATTTCATTTCTTCTACATCATTTTCAGAATATAAGGTGTCTAATAAACAGAGGTAACATAATGAAGGGCTTGTGTGATTAAGTCAGGCCCACCCCAGTGATCTCCCCATCTTAACATCAATTGATCTGAAACATTAATTACATCTAAAAAAAATTTCTTGGCCGGGCGCGGTGGCTCAAGCCTGTAATCCCAGCACTTTGGGAGGCTGAGACAGGCGGGTCACGAGGTCAGGAGATCGAGACCATCCTGGCTAACACGGTGAAACCCCGTCTCTACTAAAAAATAAGAAAAACTAGCCGGGCGAGGTGGTGGGCGCCTGTAGTCCCAGCTACTCAGGAGGCTGAGGCAGGAGAATGGCGTAAACCCGGGAGGCGAAGCTTGCAGTGAGCTGAGATCCGGCCACTGCACTCCAGCCTGGGCGACAGAGCGAGACTCCGTCTCAAAAAAAAAAAAAAAAAAAAAAAATTTCTTTTACCATACAACATAATAATCATGCCAATGTGATCATGTTCATCACCGATTCTGCCTATTCTTCAAGGAAAGAGGTTACATAGGGCAAGATTACACAAGGATCATTGGAGGTTATCTTAGAACTACATTTTCTTTGTGATAGAGAATGGCTGGCTATCACTATCAGGGCCTCCACTCAGCCTGGCTATAAAAAGCAAAATGCCCCTAGGCCAGATAGATAAAGGCCCGGTTAATCTTCCAGTCAGATCAGGAATTTGTTTCTTCCACAAGGTCAGTAAATGTCAACTGTGGGACTAAACTGCTTGAGTCCAAATTTCCTTGTCAGAGAGCACAAATGCAAAGTCATAGTGCTGGGGAAGCTGCCAACACTCACAGACACAACTGAGAAGGCTTTGCTTTGAATAAAACAATGAGAATCCAGGGAGACTGGAGAATGAATATATACAGAAACAAACAGGCTACTGAGAAGAGCAGTGGCTAAACATGAATCAGATTATACCAAGAGATGCTATTTTAGCTACTTGGATAACGAATGAATGAGAAGGTAAGTTCTGATAAAAAATGTTGTCTGAGTACAGTGGCTCATGCCTAAAAGCCCAGGATTTTGGTAGGCTAAGGTGGGCAGATCACTGGAGGTCGGGAGTGGGGCACAAGCACCACAAGCCCTGGGGCACAAGCACCAGCCTAACCAACATGACAAAACCCGATCTCTACTGAAAATACAAAAATTAGCCAGGCATGGTGGCATATACCTGTAATCACAGCTACTCAGGAGGCTGAGGCAGGAGAATGGTTTGAACCCAGGAGGCTGAGGTTGCAGTGAGCCGAGATCACGCCACTGCACTCCAGCCTGGGCAACATAGCAAGATTTTGTCTCAACAAACAAACAAACAAAACTCCCTAAGTATATATTCACAAATATTAAGCATTCAACTATGAGCAGGACAATGTGCCAGACACTATATTGGGTGGAATCATGTTCCCCCAAAGTCCATTTCCACTCATAACCTCAGACTGGGACCTTAATTGAATATCGAGTCCTTGCAGATGGAGTTAGTTAAATTAAGATGAGGACATTCTGAATTAAGGTGGGTCATAAATCCAATGACTGGTGTCCTCATAAGAAGGTCATGTGAAAGCAGAGGCAGAAATCAGAGGGAGGCAGCTACAAGCCAAGGAACCTCAAGGATTGCCAGCAGCCACCAGACACTAGGAAGAGGCAAGAAGGATTCTTTCCTGGAGCTTTCAAGGGAGTATAGCCCGGATGACACCTAAATTTTGGACTCCTGGCCTCCAGAATTATGCAGGAATAAATTTCTGGTGTTTTAAGCTTGTGGTAATTTGCTACAGCCACCCTAGTGTTACAGGGTGGGTCTTTGTTCCTAGAGCTCCCAAGATGGTGGCAGGCCACTCCTAAGATGGTGGCAGCCACTCCCAAGATGGCAGCAAGCCTTTTGTTCTCTGACCTAGGGTTCTTGGCCTCACGGATTCCAAGGAATGGAACCTTGGACCATGCAGTGAGTGTTATAGCTCTATTAGAAGCTGTGGGTCATGGAAGAGAACTGTGGAAACCAGTGACTAGTGTTTAGCTCAATTAGGATGAACCCAGGCACTTAGCTGCACAGGAACAATGGTGAGCCTCTAGCCTGAACGGGAGCAGCAATGGGCGCCTCACTGCATCACAAATGTAGCAGACACCCTGCTGGATCCAGAGAGGTGGAAGTCAATGGTGAGTCTGCAACAGCATTGTTCAGCAGTGGTGGGTGGTGAGCGAAAGCTCAGCTCAAGCCAGAACACACATGGACCAGAAGAGTGTACAAGTGCAAGATTTAATAGAGTGAAAACAGAGCTCCCCTACAACGGGAGGGGACTCAAAGAGGGTTGCTGCTCCCTGCTTGAATGCCTGGGTTTATATCCCAATCATTGTTCCTCCCCCTGTGCTCTCAAGCAATATATGATTTGACTATTTCTTTACCTCCTGCTTTTAGCCTAATTTGTATTTTAATGAGCCCTCTTTACTACCTGATTGGTCGGGTGTGAGCTGAGTTACAAGTCCTGTGTTTAAAGGTGGGTGAGGTCACCTTCCTCAGCTAGGCAAAGGAATTCTTAGTCAGCTTAGGAAATCCAGCTAGTCCTGTCTCTCAGTCCCCACTCTCAACAGGAAAACCCAAGTGTTGTTGGGGAGGTTGGTTGATGACCACTCTAACTGCTTCCCACTGAATTGGGGTGTAGTAGGGGTTGTGCAGTTGAGATTTCCTCAGGAGGGGTAGCTTCAATGTCATTAACATTAGAGCATGGGCTAGTAGGCCTGTCCAGGGGTCCACAGTAGATCTTAGTCATGGACTGCATCTGGTGCTCCATTTGAAGAACTATTTGTAGTTTTACAGCTTTGATTCTGGAAGAGACAAACTTAACAAGGAGGTTAAAGATACAGGGATTGAAATGTAGGCCCGAAGTGCAGGGGCATAGGGGTGTGGGCGGTGAAAGTGGGGTATCTTTTTGAAAAACTCGTATATGATGGGTCATCAATATTTCCAGGAAGCCGCATTCTTCGTAGAAGCTCTTGGTAAGGGGAGCTACTGGTAGTACAGCGGCATGGAGGAGGTGCAGTGAGAGTAAAAGTGGGTAAGAGAAGAGTAAAAAAATATGACAAGGGAAAGCCAGGGGGACCTACAATTCTAGTTACTTTCCTCATGGTTGTCACTTGAAGAGCTGGTGCAGATCCTCTAGAGGTTCACAGGAATAACTAGCGTTGTCTCCTGGATTTTGGAGTTCCTTTGGCAGTATCCAGGGTTTGACTCGAGTGTGATGTATCCAAGACTCCACTCCAGCCACATTAACCATGGTTGAGGTAGATAAAATGACTGGGTAGTTTCCTTCCCAGGATATGTCTAAGGATGGGGAATTAGAGGGAAGGGACTTGACTAATACCATGTCACCAGGGTGGAATAATTCCTTTCCCTCCTCTTGGGGACAGGTTCCCCATAATGTTTTAAGAACTTGTTGATATGATGTCTGCAACTAAGTTGGCCATCTCTTGGTCAAGCACAAGGTCATTGGTTAGGAAGGGCCATCCATACAACATCTCATATGGACTAAGTCCCACTTTTGGGGGAGAGCTTAGGATTCTTAGTAAGGCTATAGGCAACAGAGCAGGCCATGCAGGGTGGGTTTCTTGGGTTAGCTTTTTTAGATGTTTCTTGAGTGTTTTGTTCATTTTCTTGACTTCTCCTGAGGATTGTGGCCTCCAGGCACAGTGTAAGTGATATTGTATGCCCAACGTCTGGGATACTCCCGGGGTTACTGCAGCCTTGAGAGCTGGGTCGTTGTCACTCTGTAAGCCTTGGGGAAGTCTGAATCTGGGAATTATTTCATGAATTAGTGCCTTATTACCTCTTGGGGCTTTTCTGTCCTACAAGGGAAGGCCTCCGCCCAACCAGTGAAGGTATCTACCCAGACTAGTAGATACTGAAATCCCTGAGATTTGGTCATGTGGGTAAAATCTAGCTGCCAGTCTTCTCCTGGATAATGGCCTGTTCTTTGTTCTCCTGAAAGAGCTTGGTGATAAGGCAAGGGATTATTTCTTTGGCACATTTCACATGCCCTGACTATCTGCTTGATAGTTTTGAAAAGGCCTGGTCCAGTAAATAATGATATAGCCATCTGATGGGTGCTATCAATGCCCAAGTGAAAGGTTTGGTGAAGGGTTTTAAGTGATTTATATTGGTTAGCTGCAGGCAAAAGTATTTTTCCTTCTTCAGTGGCTAGACATCCTGAGGGGAGGAAACTATGTCCTCATGAGGTTCCCCATTCTATTTCTTCTGCTGAGTACTGGGGCTTGGTTTCCTGGAGGGGATTACCCCATACTAGGAGTCCTTCTATAAGCATTTCTAATGGAGGGTCCTGTCTCATGGCTCTTTTGGCTTCAATATCTGCTTGGCGGTTCCCTTCTATTTCCCTTTCCTTTCTGATGACCCCAGCAGTGTAAGACTGTCACCTCTTTAGGTTTCTGTATAGCCAATAATAATCTCCTAATGGCTTCCTGATGTTTGATAGGTGTTCCCTTGGAAATTAGGAATTCCCTTTCTCTCCATATTGCTGCGTGGGCATGGAGGACTGGGTAAGCATACTTAGAGTCTGTATATATATTTACCCTTTTTCCTTCTCCTAATTCTAGTGTATAATGGCCCCTGCTTTTGCTAGGATGTCTGTCCCTAACAAACGAGTGGGGCTTTCGGGAATAATTCGAAAGGCACGTGAAAAAAGTAAAGTTCCCCAGCCACAGCTTAGTGACTGGGAGAAGTATCTAGTGACTGCCTGTCCTAGGACCCCTTGGATAGTAACAGATCTGGAGTACAGTTGTCCAGGTCAGGAAAGTAAGACTGAGGAGGCCGCACCAGTGTCCAGGAGACAGTTAACCTCTTGGCCCTCAATGGTCAAGCATACCCGGGGGTCTGTGAGGGTGATGGCATGGGCTGGCGCTTGCCCTGGGCACCCTCAGTCCTGATGCTGGATCATCTGGTTAGTGGCTTCTGACTCAGAGGACCTTCATCCCCTGGGGCAGTGGGCCTTCCAAGTGATTCCCTTGATATAAGGGGCATGGATGAGGGGGTGGCTTATTTCTATTTGGACAATCTTTTTAAAAGTGTATTGTAGACTGCACTGGAAGCAAGCCCTATTAAGCATTCAATTTGCCCAGCCTTTCCCTGTTCCAGAGCCTCCAAAGTCCACTTGCCTGAGGGCCATGACTAAAGTAGTGGCCTTTTTCTTATCCTGTTTGTCCCATTCTGCCTGCTCCTCCTGATCTCTAATATAACAAACGGAGGTTGCCAAGTTCAATAGGGTTTCTAAGTTTTGCTCCGGGCCTAAGGCAGACTTTTGAAGTTTTTGCTAATGTCTGCAGCTGACTGACTGATAAACTTGCCCTTTAAGATTAGTTGGCCTTCAATAGAATCAGGTGACAGATAGATATGCTTCCTCAATGCCTCCCTTAGTCTCTCCAGAAAGGCATTAGCATTTTCTTCCTTTCCCTGTGTTATAGTGGACATCATTGAATAATTCATAGGCTTCTTCATAGGCTTCTTCCTAGTTTTCCTTAGTCCTTCTAGCACACAAGTTAGCAAATGTCTGCAGCAACAATCTCCATGTTCTAATTCTGCGTCCCAATGAGGGTCTACACTGGGAACTGCCTGCTGGGCTGTGGGGAATTGTTCTCTTTCCTCTGTTGTCATCCTATCATTGACCTGACTGAGACACCAGAGATCGCCAAACTCTCGGGCTGCAGTTATGGTGGCACTTCTCTCAATTGGGGTTAGTGTCTGATCTAGCGGTAACATTATATCTCTCCCATGTCAGATCAAAGGATTGTCCTAACCCTTGTAAAACATCAATATAGCCATCAGGGTTATCTGAGAATTTACCTAGGCCTATTTTAATTTGCTTCAAGTCTGAGAAGGTAAAAAGTACATACAGTCTGACTGGGCTGAATTCTCCAGAATACATCTTAGGGGCATTTTTGCCTTGGGGGGAATGTTTCTGAAAAAAGAACATAGGGATGCTAGCACCCCTAGTCATTTTCCAATGAGCTTTAGTCCTAGAGCTTCCTCTATGGTCCTAATGATTATTCCTTTCTGTTGGGAACTGGCCCCAAAACTGGCAATAAACAAAATCTCTGAAGTACTGTGACATGTTTGTGATGGCCATGACGCCCCTGCTGAAGGTTGTGGGTTTACTGGAATGAGGGCAAAGAACACCTGGCCTGCCCAGGGCAGAAAACCACGTAAGGCATTCTTAAACCAAAATAACAGCATGAGCAATCTGTGCTTTAGGACATGTTCCTGCTGCAGATAACTAGCCAGAGCCCATCCCTTTATTTCGGCCCATTCCTTTGTTTCCCATAAGGAATACTTTTAGTTAATCTATAATCTATAGAAACAATGCTTATTACTGACTTGCTGTCAGTAAATATGTGGGTAAATCTCTGTTCGAGGCTCTCAGCTCTGAAGGCTGTGAGACTCCTGATTTCACACTCCACACTCTGTATTTCTGTGTGTGTGTCTTTAATTCCTCTAGTGCTGCTGGATTAGGGTCTCCATGACTGAGCTGGTCTCGGCACCTTTCCAGAGTGCATAACCTCTCATGGACCTCTGCTTATCGGATTAGTTACACTCACCGATGTAGCAGTCCTGCACCTGTTTCCCACTTTTCTTGACTATAAAGAAAGGGATCCGGGCTGCTGGATTCTAGTGGTCCTTTACCAGCGTGCCCAATACTGCCTTTGTGCTCAGGGGTGGGTCCTAGAGCTGGGCTGGGTTCCTGAGTATTTCATAACAACCCAGCTGCCCCATCAAGATGCATTCCCATAAACAACAGTTCTTATGCAAATTCGTTTCAGAGAGGGTGTAGGTAACCTTTTGAGTCAGGATTGAGATAGAGTTTTGATTCTGTAAGTACTTGGCTGAGTACAAGCAGCTTGCATGGTTGAGCAGACCAATTATTAGGCAATTCTCCTAACTCTGCTTCCACAAGAGTCTCCCTAAAAATTACTGAATACCCATTGTGATTTTTTAATCAATCACCCAGGAGGAACCATCTGTCATCCTGTCCTGAAGGGAGTTCCTCCTAGGTATGGAAGGACCTTTGTATGATAATTAAAATGTAAATCCCCTTTTAGGAAATCTGCTGGGTTAAGGGAATTTTCAGTGGTTAATGTTAAATCACCTTTTTCTAACAGATTAGCCCCATACTTTAAGATTTTTGAGTTAGTAAGCTACCTTTTTGCTTTTTTTTTTTAACTTAGGATAGCTCTGAACTGTTGAGGTGTGCTCACAATGAGGTTTCCTCTAAAGGTTACTTTGCTACTTTTAGCAAAGCAGTTGCTACTACCTACTGAATGCATTTGGTCCATCCACGGGTTACTGGGTTAAGGATTTTTGATAGAAACATTACAGGTTGTCAGTGGTCTCAGTGTTTTTGGACTATGCCCTTGTTTACAATGACATCAAGGTAGTATTAGAGTGTTATAGGATCATGGAGAATACCTTCGATTATCAATTATAGGTTTTAAATTTACCCTGGCTTTTAAAAGAATAGGGTACACTGTTTTTTTCTTTACTACTTCTAGTTTTCTCTTTCTTTCTCTCTTTGACTCCCTCTTTGTCTCTCTGTTTCCCCCCTCTCTCTGCTGCTCTTTCCTTGTCTGTCTGTCTGTCTCTCTCTCTCTCCCCTCTCTGTCTCTCCTCTCTCCTCTCTGTCTCTCCTCTCTCTCTCTCCCTCCCTCTCTCTCTCTCCCTCCCTCTCTCTCTCTCTCCCTCTCTCTCTCTCTCTCTCTCTCTCTCTGTCTCCTCTCTGTCTCTCTCTTATCTGCCTTTGTAGATGGATTTTGGAAACACAGTGGAAGGATGTTCGCTCATTGCCCCCATTTGTCACTATAGGAATATGTGCCTGCCTTTCATTTACTCAGTTCATTTTCATACTGATCTATTATGTTGTTGTAGACCCAGTTCCAATTGTTAAAGTACTGGGTTATCAGTTCTAAGGACCCAGCAATGGTGGTGGGGAATGGGTCCCACATAACTGCCCATGTTGAGAGCTGTATGCCTGAATTGGGAGGGACACCAGGGATAAGACTCCCTGGGTTCATAGCCTAGATGCCTAAGGACACAGCATAGAGCTTCCTTAGATCCCTTTGGAGATAAAACTTGCTCTAATACTTGGGAAAGCAAGTGAGTCTGAAGCATTAGTACCTAGGAGGCAGGGATTGGAGGAGGTAGATTCAGAGGTAAGAAGAATTTTGGTGCTACACTTTCAAGAAAGTCATGGTTGGGACCCAGGAGGTATGGGTCAGAAGGAGAGGTAGGGGTGCACGCATGGGTGACTGTTGAGTGGAGACTTCTGACTGCGCCATGATCTCTACCAGCTGATGCCAGGAGTTCAGGATGACAGCTTTCTGCCTCTAGTCAACCTTCAGCTTCCCCTCTAGTCAACCTTCAGCTTCCCCGGGAAAGCTGTGAAAGCAGAAGCTGGTTCCAGGCAGACCAATGCTCCCAAATCAGAAGGGTTGGGGGTTGTTAGAAAGCCTTTTCCCAGGAAGCCTCACACCTGAGTCCTTAGTCCAATGGCCATGCTAATCATTTTTAACTGGCCAACAGATCCCAGTTATTTTCCTCCAATTCTAAGGAAGGATAGGACAGAATAGCAAGCAAAAGTGGTCTGATATTACTTACTGCTTTAGATAATCCCTGTACACGCCACCAAATGTTACAGGTGGGTCTTTGTTCTCAGAGCTCCCAAGATGGTGACAGGCCACTCCCAAGATGGTGGCAACCACTCCCAAGATGGCAGCAAGCCTTTTGTTCTCTGACCTGGGGTTCTAGGCCTCATGGATTCCAAGGAATGGAACCTTGGACCATGCAGTGAGTGTTATAGCTCTATTAGAAGCTGTGGGTCATGGAAGAGAACTGTGGAAACCAGTGACTAGTGTTTAGCTCAATTAGGATGAACCCAGGCACTTAGCTGCACAGGAACAATGGTGAGCCTCTAGCCTGAACGGGAGCAGCAATAGGCGCCTCACCGCATTACAAATGCAGCAGACACCCTGCTGGATCCAGAGAGGTGGAAGTCAACGGTGGGTCTGCGACAGCATCGTTCAGCAGTGGTGGGTGGCGACCGAAAGCTCAGCTCAAGCCAGAACAAACACGGACCAGAAGAGTGTGCAGGTGCAAGATTTAATAGAGTGAAAACAGAGCTCCCATACAATGGGAAGGGACCCAAAGGGGGTTGCCGTTCCCTGCTTGAATGCCTGGGTTTATATCCCAATCATTTTCCCTCCCCCTCTGCTCTCAGGAGATATATGATTTGACTACTTCTTTACCTCCTGATTTTAGCCCAATTTGTATTTTAGTGAGCCCTCTTTACTACCTGATTGGTGGGGTTTGAGCTGAGTTACAAGCACTGTGTTTAAAGGTGGGTGCGGTCACCTTCCCCAGCTAGGCTTAGGAATTCTTAGTCAGCCTAGGAAATCCAACTTGTCCTGTCTCTCGCTAGGAAAACTAATACAGACACTAATGGAGAAATAAAAACTAGAATAATGAGAATATTGCTATTCACAGGAAGAAAGCAAGGCTATGAATTTTGCTTATCAGTAAATATAGAGGAGCCATTATCTGTTTTTAGTCTTCAGGATTATCCCAAGGTTGAAGCACTAGGGTATAGTTTTTCCAATCAGGACAACCTTTAAATATGCCCCAAGAGTCCGAAATATAGGCTGCCTTTACCCCTGCTTTTCACTTGAGCTGTCAGCATCCCTTGGTTAACGGATAATAGTACCATGGCCATTATCTGCCCACTGCTTCTCAGGTCTTCTGAATGCTGTGTCCTAGTAGAAAGCAGATCCTGGGACTATATGCAAGCCATGTTCAACTCACACATAGGAAGGAATTGCTAATAAGGGCAATGCACCATTTTCTAGCACAGAGTAGAACACACAGAATTGAAAGGAGAGAATATTAGTGGTGCCTCAATTCCTATTTTGCCTCTCACTATTAGACTTGAATGAGAACAGATGTATAACTTCAATCATTAATTAAAGATTGACATTCTCCACATATCATCCCTGACTCCAAAATTATTCTCAGTTCCAGTTCGAGGATGTTGTACAGTCTCTGCAATGTATGACTAGCTGTAGAATTCATGAAATTACTTCAGATTATGTGAGTAGGCATTATGGGTTGTAACAATTAAGAAATCTAGCTTCAGTTTTTTTAAAATCTGAAATTGGAGTTAAAAAGCAAAATTGGAGTAAAAACACTTGCCATCCATCCATCCATCCTTCCAACTATCCTTCAATTTATCCATCCTTCCCTCCCTCCATCATCCATCCATCTATCCTTCCCTGCTTCTATCCATTTATCCATGCCTCCCTCCGTCCATCTATCCGTCATTCCAACCACCCTTCTATCCATCAATCATTTCATCCATCCATCCATCATTCATCTATCCCCAATCCATGTATCCTTCTACCCATCCTTCCTTCCTATCATCCTTCCATCTATCCTTCCTTCCATCCTTCCTTCCATGTTTCCATCTATCCATCCATGCCTCCCTCCCTCCATCCATCCATTCATCCATCCATTGTTCCATCCATCCAATCTATCCATTTATTCAACAGATATTGTTGATAATCTCTTCTCCCATAGAACTTACATTCTAGTGGGTAGAAACAGGGTAAGCAAGCAAACAGCAAACATATAATATACATAATGTATTGATAAATGCAAAGGAGAAGAAGAAAACACAGAAGGGCAAGAGGAAATATCAGAGGAGATGGATTAATTTTAAATAGGGTGAGGAGAAAGCCCTCTTTGAGAAGATGATAAGTCGGCAAGGAAATTAAAAATACAAGTCAGAGAATTATTCTAATATCTGAGGGCAGAACATCACAGGCAATGAGAATAGCAAGGGCAAAAGCTCTGGGTGGCCTTGAGCAAGTTCCTCCTCCCTCCTGCATAGTTTGATTTCCTCTTCCAGCAAATGTGAACAATAAGATGTTAAGAGTACCTACCCCAAAGGGATTATTTTGAGGATTCAACGACTTCACCCACAGGAAAACACTTCAAGTTGTCTGGGAGCACAGTCCACTCTCAATACATCTTGGTTACAATAATTATTTTTTATTATTGATCTTTACATACTCAGTGTTGGCAGAGTTTCTGGTGCTTAAAAAACATTTGATCAGATCAGGTAAGTGGAAAAAATTGTCATTTGCTTATTCAAGCCATGCTGTTCTGTGATATTCTGATCCTAGTTGAACATACAGAAATACATGTCTAAAACAGCACCTTGATTCTCACCTACAACAGGACAAAGTTCACTGTGATTTCAGATAAGCTTGGCTAAAATAGGACTTGATGGAGATAGTCACGCTTCAGCGAAGAAAGAGAATCCCCTGTGTAATGTCAAAAGAGATTCAACCTCAATATTCTGCATCGAAGGGATAGTCCTCCAAATGAGAGGATCTGCAGAAACAAAAAAAACGGAGAAACTGTGTTCCATCAAAGCAACAGCTCTGGTTCAGAAGGTATTCTTCTTGGTGGACTCTATGGTATTTGTGCTCTCTCAGCCACCTCCCTGCAAGAACACAAGAAGGGTGCTCACACCTTGACCTTCCCTCAATTCGATATGAGGGCTTTGCTAGGAAGGAGGACAGACAGTGACCAGGGTACGGGAAACAACTCAGAATGACAACTCATGGTAAGCCTGGTGTCAGGTGAGGCAACTGACAAGTCTTGTCCCAATCCACTATCACAACATCATGAGGTAGGAAACACCAGCACAATTGACAGCTTGGGGATTATTATGAGTATTAAATGAGATAATAGCACCGGCAAAGGGCTCAGGACCCTGGCACATTCTAAGCTAAGGTTCAATGGATGTTTGATGCGATGAGTATTATCATCCACTTTATAGGTAAAGAAACCAACTTAGAAAAAGTAGGAAATTTACCCAATGTCACACAGCTAAGAAACTAGTGTTAGAGTTGGATTTGAGGCCAGGTGGACTTACTCCTGAGCCCACCAACCCATTGCCTTCACTGGAAATGATGCTCATAGGAAGGTAAGCGGTTTAGTTTGAGGGAGAGTCCCATTTTATGTTCACCCTGCCTTTTTACACTAAGCAGCTGCTACTTTGTTAAGCACTGATAAAAGTAAGCCATTATAAGATGAGGAAAGGCTGCTGTGATACTAAGGGTGGGCAGGATAGATATGAATATCATGACATGAAAGCTACGCTTGGATACTGAAACCATTTTTAAAAGCTGAAAAATCATTTTGGCTATAGAAACATTGGAAGAAATTCAAATTGTCATCGAATTGCAGACCTCACAGTAATAAATGCCAGATAACTCTCTTTGATATATTTAATTAGATCCATTAATCAGTAAGTATTGATTGTAAAGAGATGATTTAGGATTCCCACCTAGCCAGAGTGAAAACTTTCTTTCAACCACATATCTGAGATTTAAAGTAAAGTTACCACCACCTCCTTTAAGAGGCATTTGGAGATTATTTAATCCGGCCTCCCTGGCCTTCTTGCCTGAATGCTCTAAACACAATCCCACCTCAGGGCCTTGGCACCTGCTGTTATCAATGCCAAGAATGCTCTTACCCCAAATATGCATATGGCATATTCCTCACAGCAAAGCCTCCCTTGACCCACCCCGTATAAAGGATCCGTCCCACTACCACCCACCACTTCCTATCCACTTTGCCCTACTTTATTTTTCTGTCTAGCATTTGTTATTGTCTGACACATGTATTTTGAGTTGATTTATTTCTGTTCTGTCTTCTTCCCTCCCTCCCTAAGCACGTGGAGACAGTAGCTTTGTATAGTATGATAACCCAAGCATCTAGAAAATGCCTGGCACATAGAGGACCACTAGATATTTATTGGATGCATGAATAAATGAATGCTCGCCTCCTGCCTATGACAACACACCTTCTGTTACAATTCTAGCTCTACATCCAGAAGTTCAGACAATGAGCAGCAATTAGAGATGTGTCCATCACAGTGATTCCCAGGTACCCCAATTTTAACTTTCAGAACTGCCCCAAAATTGTATTTGAAGACACAAGTAGTCCCAGCATCCTTCCAGTCCTTCCAACTAACCCTCTACCAGTTTAGAAAAACTCCTGGCAATGCTCCTAGTTAACTCCATGCCACTTACGGCCACACGATATAGGCCCTCCAGTTTCTGTTGAAGCTGAGGATGGTTGCCATCTCCTCATCACTCAATTTAAAGTCAAAGACCTGGAAAGATAGGAGTTCCAGTACATCATCAGTAAGGCCGTTACTGCTGTGACTGGAGACTGTCAGCCATTCTAGCAGGGAGTTCTAACAGCACAAACTGGCCACATGAGTTTTTTCCCATTATGTCCACAGGATACAAATTTTTCTCTAAATTAAGTCCTACACAAAAACCACAGTATTTGTAGTGCTCAGTGTTCCAGGGAGAGGGAGACGAGGCTCACAGGCACTAAGCCCCAGGTGTGCACAGGCCCTGTGCTCCATGATGTGCCGTTCAAGAGGACAGTTCACCAAGGACAGTTCATACCTCCTCTGCTGCTGGGAGGTGAGCAGGGAGGCCAGGACCGTCTGCTGTTGTGTGCGGCCCAGGGCCTAGCTGCTCAGGGGCAACTAAGGGTCTTCTCGGTGCTGTGAGGCACAGCTGTGCTCAGACCTGACAGGGCTTCACCAGGCACTGCCCCAGCATGTCTTTAGCCCATGAGTCATTAATCTCAGCTCTACAGAGCCTAGATCCCTGGGCTGGAAAATGATAGGGTGGTGGGAAGGGAGGGAGCCAAAGACAGTGCAGGGATGAGGTGAGAATCCTGGTGAGAGGGTCTGCCTGTCCCCCCACTCCACTGAGGAATACCAGGGCCAACCAGCCGGGAACTTACCTGAATGTTCTCAACAATGCGTGTCGGTGTCACAGACTTGGGGATCAAAATCACATTCCTCTGGATATGGAAACGGATGAGAACCTGTGCGGAAAGGGGACATCATGTTTCCACTCAGCTACACGGACCCCTCCTTTTATGGAAAGGAAAAATAAAACATCCCTGCAGCTCACTGTGGCTTCAGGTACAATCGCTGATACTGACTGAGCCCTTGACAGCTATAGACTTGTGCCAGCCCCTCGCTTCATTCTCTCCCTTCACCTTAGGGACAACTCTGTGATCTTCATTTTTCAGGAATAAAGAAAGCAGTTTGGGTCATAAGGCTGATCAGAGGTAGAGTTGGCATCTGCACCCATATACCTAGACTCCAAAGCCACGCTTTGCGACTTGGCTGTAGGGCTTAAGAGGAAGCTGTGAGGCAGAAGCTCTCTTTGTTTCAGTGACGGCTCTTGTGTTTCTTGAGGTTCCAACAGACTTCGAAGGAAACACTATAGATGGCTTCAGCTCCTGTGTTCTTCCCCTTTAAGGAGTTAGTTGAGGACAACACAAGAAATGAAACATGAGACTGGAAGAAGGAGTTGTTGGATAACAAGAAAAATAAAAATATGGCACCTGGGCTGCAGTTTTTTTGTGCTTTGCAGCAATCTCCTTAATCTTGGGATCCTCCAGCAGGGAAGGGTCCTCTGGCTTGGCCCTAGAGGCAGAAAGATGCTGATGTGAACAATCACCATGGCTACCATGTACAGATGGACACCACACCAATGAGGGTCTCAAGACTGATCATCAGAGCCTCTCCATCTGGGAGACAGGCAGGAGGACCTGGAAGCTTGGGTCCTTCCCCTGGGCTCTGAAGTCTCAGCATGTTGCAAAGACTGGTTCACTCTTGGGTGGTTGAACTGGAAATATTACCAGAGGGTCAAGCATGTCGCCCTTGTTGTTGTTGTTGTTTTGTTGTTGTTTAATTCCCATTTGTTCCCACAGTCATCCCATTTGGTTGTAGCAAACGCATTACCTTACACACGTTTTTCTTTCCAGTGACTTATGGTCTCATACCAATATTTACCAAACATAAAATAATGTTTTTAAGATTATCAAGAGAAGGATCCACTGCTCGGAAGCCTCACCAAGGTCTATCCGGAGAGCCCAGGGGGCTGTAGGCCGTAATGGTGATGCCCTTGGAGTGGCAGTACTGGATCAGTTTCTCCTGCGTGAGGTATGGGTGACACTCAACCTACAACAGCAAACAATCCTCATCACGGGGAAAGCTCTCTGGCTTTTTGAGTTGTTCATAGGGAGTTCTACACAGACACCCAAAGACCACCAAGCAAAGGCCAAACACCTACCTACTGAGATTCTTGCTAAAAAATCCATGAGCTCAGCCTCACACCTCCCACAAGTGTCCTGATCACTGACCCCTGAGGTGAGACTCAGGGCATAGCATTGAACGTTCCTCCCAATGTTTAAGAAGTAATAGGGCAAGACCCTTACCTTATACTAAAGAGAATTTACCTGGTTAGTCACTGGTTTATATTTCAATCCAGGTTTGTTCAAGAGCTTCTCAATCTGGAAGTAGTTGAAATTGGAGATGCCAAGGGCTTTCACCAGCCCCTCATCCACCAGCTCCTCCATGGCCTGTCATAGAAAGGAAGACCTTTTGGGCAGCCCCAGAGGGACTACAGGGACCCTGGCTTGCCTTAGTCCTCCCTGGGGCAGAAATTGCTAAAGAATCCACCACAACAGGGTTAGCCGAGGCATTCACAGGAAGTTTCAGTCCAGGGCCTGGGTTCCCATCAGTGATTGGTTCCAGCCCTACTGCCCCTCCCCAGCCCAAGAAAAACTAGGAGTAACAGGTAAAGATTTTATTTTCTTGCCACTCGTAGCTTACACGTAAAGAAACACATACAAAATTATACTTCTCTACACAGGGGAAATATGAAAGTTTTGTAATACAAAAAACAAAAAATAAATAAAAATCAACATTTGCAAGTTTATGAGATGATTTTATTTTTAATGAATCCAAATGATAGCAGGGAGCTACTGTTGTGTGTGTGCATTGTACACCCAAACCTGGGCAAGCTGTGTTAGTCAGGAAGAGGCTGCAGCATGTGGAGAAGCCTCACTGTGGGTCCTGAGTCACTGTCTCCCACACCAAACTCGCTTTAGTTTGCAGGAAGGTCATGCATTCAGATTACGCCCTGGGAGGGTCACTCGGCCAAGGAGTTGTGTGGGGCTAAAACCTGACCCACCGTCTGCATATCCAGCCATGCTTCCCGGTACAGAAACTACAGGGACCCCCAAGGAAGGGAATCTTTGTATAATTTTTAGCCTATATTGGGCATTTTCCAAACTTGCCCAAAGATATCATATATGTTAGCAGCAGCCTCCAATGCAACATGTATTTATTAGCCATCTATTACGTGTTCTAGATCCTGCCCAGAAGTTGTCAGGATGTAAAAGTATACAATGTGCTTCCTTCTTCTGGGATTCTTATAGTCCAGTTAAAGTGCTAGGGTTCCCTTCTGTGGAGCCATCGACCATGACCCTGAGGCTGCCTCAGATAATATGACCGCGGCATAGACAGAGTCAGAAAGGGCAGAGAAGGAAGAGATTCACACAGCCTGCAGCCGTCAGGGCAGACCTCCAGGTAGAGTTTAAACCGGTCCTCAAAAAAGAAAAAAAAAAAGAGAGAGAGAGAGAAAAGGGGAAAAATATGAGCATATGAGACAGGAAGGCAGGAGCAAAGCCCAGAGGCAGAGATGAGCATGACATGTTCAGGGAACATTTTATCCAGCCCTTCCCAACTTTGGCTGCAATTTGGAATCACCAGGGAGCTTTAAAAAATACTGGTGGATGCAGTGGCTCATGACTGTAATCTCAGCACTTTGGGAGACTGAGACAGGAGGATTCCTTAAGGCCAGGTGTTTGAGACCATCCCAGGCAACATAGCAAGACTCTGTCTCTACCAAAAAAACAATTTTTAAAAATTAGCTGGATATGGTGACAAGTGCCTATGATCACAGATAGTTGGGAGGATTGCTTGAGCCCAGGATTCCAAGGCTGCTCTGTGCTATGATCATGCCATTGTACTCTAACCTGGGCAACAGAGCAAGACTCTCTAAATTAAAAAAAAAAAAAAAAAAAAAATTGGCCGGGTGCGGTGGCTCAAGCCTGTAATTCCAGCACTTTGGGAGGCTGAGACGGGAGGATCATGAGGTCAGGAGATCGAGACCATCTTGGCTAACATGGCGAAACCCCGTCTCTACTAAAAAATACAGAAAACTAGCCGGGCGAGGTGGTGGGCGCCTATAATCCCAGCTACTGGCGAGGCTGAGGCAGGAGAATGGCGGGAACCCGGGAGGCGGAGCTTGCAGTGAGCTGAGATCCGGCCACTGCACTCCAGCCTGGGCGACAGAGCGAGACTCCATCTCAAAAAAAATAAATAAATTAAATAAATAAATAAATAAATAAATAAATAAAATTTACCTATTCCTGGCTTTCTTCCCCCAGAGTTTCTTACTGATTTTGTGTGAGTTGTGTAGGGAAAAGAAAGAAACATCAGACTGTTCCTGTGTCTGTGTAGAAAGGGAAGACATAAGAAATCCCATTTTGACCTATACCTTGAAAAATTGTTTTGCTGAGATGTTGTTAATGTGTAACTTTGCCCCAGTCACTTTGCCCCAACCTTGTGCTCACAGAAACATGTGTTGTATGGAATCAAGGTTTAAGGGATCTAGGGCTGTGCAGGAAGTGCCTTGTTAACAAAATGTTTACAAGCAGTATGCTTGGTAAAAATCATCGCCATTCTCTAGTCTCAATAAACCAGAGACGCAATGCACTGTGAAAAGCCACAGGGACCTCTGCCTTGGAAAGCCGGGTATTGTCCAACGTTTCTCCCCATGTGATAGTCTGAAACATGGCCTCGTGGGATGAGAAAGACCTGACCGTCCCCCAGTCCGTCACCCGTAAAGGGTCTGTGCTGAGGTGGATTAGTAAAAGAGGAAAGCCTCTTGCAGTTGAGATAGAGGAAGGCCACTGTCTCCTGCCTGCCCCTGGGAACTGAATATCTCGGTATAAAACCCGATTGTATATCTGTTCAATTCTGAGACAGGAGAAAAACTGCCCGATGGCGGGAGGTGAGACATGTTGGCAGCAATGCTGCTTTGTTATTCTTTACTCCACTGAGATGTTTGGGTGGAGAGAAACATAAATCTAACCTACATGCACATCCAGGCATAGTACCTCCCTTTGAACTTAATTATGACACAGATTCTTTTGCTCACATGTTTTCCTGATGACCTTCTCCCTATTATCATGCGGTAGCTCTCCTACCATGTTCTTCTTGCTGAGATAACGGAAATAATAATCAATAAAAACTGAGGGAACTCAGAGAGCGGTGCCGGTGCAGGTCCTTGGTATGCTGAGTGCCGGTCTCCTGGGCCCACTGTTGTTTCTCTATACTTTGTCTCTGTGTCTTATTTCTTTTCTCAGTCTCTCGTCCCACCTGATGAGATACACCCACAGGCGTGGAGGGGCAGGCCACCCCTTCAAGTTGTAGCCTAGACTTTAGGATTTTTAAACTCTTCAGGTGATTCTAATGCATAGCCAACATTGAGAACCACTAACGTAGATGAAGTTATTCAGTTGGGCAGTAGAGTTTAAAAGCTATGAAATCATAAGTTTCCTGAAAACTTCCGATTGAGCAATTAGATAATTTAAAAGCTTTTGTGCATCATAGGTCAGGTTAGCTTGCCTGTATTGGAACTTGACTTCTTTATACTTTTTCCTCTCCTCTGCTTCAGGGTGGTCAATGAGGTTTCTACTCAACTGGTGGTGGGTCTACATAAACATCCAATGCTTTCATATTCAAGCCTGCTTGTTTCAAATCAGAGCCTCTGACCTTGATCACTAATATCTTTTCATGCCTTTCAAATGTTGTATTTAGTAGTCATCCTTGTATTCATTCAGGAAACATAGCACTGTGAGACGCAGGCTACATTGACATACTTGCCATACTTAATATCATCATAGGAGCTAAGACAGAAAAACTGATCAAATGCATTACAAATGACTGGGTACGGTGGCTCATGCCTGTAATCCCAGAACTTTGGGAGGCCAAGACAGGTGGATCCTTTGGGGTCAGGAGTTCGAGACCAGCCTGGCCAACATGGTGAAACCTCATCTCTACTAAAAATACAAAAAATAGCTGGGTGTGGTGGCACGCACATGTAGTCCCAGCTACTCAGGAGGCTGAGGCAGGAGAATGCCTTTTATTCGGTAAAGGGAGGTTGCAGTGAGTCAAGATCATGCTACTGCACTCTAGCCTGGGTGACAGAGTAAGACTCTGTCTCAAAAAAACAATGCTGTGCTTGTGGATTAACGCCTTTGAACAAACAATACACAGAAAAAGCTACATTTAATTGAATCATGTCAATTCTAAGCATTTCAGAAAGGTGAGGCTTAATATATTTTCCTTGTAAAACACAATAGAAGCTCACAACTGCATACATCCTTAGACAGACAGCTACCAAGATAACATGGTTAACTCTTGGAGTCATATGCCACTGTTTATTTATAACTTATTCCTCCACTTCGTTCTCTACTAGCATTTGCAAAAGGACATAATGGTACAATAAAAAATGACCAGAGAAAACGTTCATCCCTTAATTCATTTTGAATATGAAGGATGTGAAACAGGTCATGATTTGATCTGAGAAGCAGGTATCTTGCACTGACACCCGGGTTGGAGTGCAATGGTATAATCTCAGCTCAATGCAACCTCCGCCTCCCAGGTTCACACAATTCTCTTGCTTCAGCCATCCAAGTAGCTGAGATTCCAGGCACACACCACCACACCTGGCTAATTTTTTGAATTTTTCATAGAGACAGGGTTTCACTCTGCTGCAACACTGGTCTCGAACTTCTGACCTCGTGATTCGCCCTCCTCGGCTTCCCAAACTGCTGGAATTACAAGGTTCCCTGATTTCTGGATGTGTGTTCACTGCCTGCCAAGATGGCTTTGGTGGTTGGACTTGTGATTCAGATGAGTCTGGTTCCAATCCCAGCTCTACCACACACATTGTGACATGACCTGGGCAAGTCACCAAACAATCTAGGCTTCAAATATCATTATTGACATTATTTATAAATGGGGATGTTAACCCTGTCTCATAGGGTTAAATGATTTAAATGGGCTTTATGACTAATGTTCCTGGCATGTAAACCATCTTAATCTTTATCACACCCTTGAAGATATACATTACTACTTTGTATTATAAGACTTTAAAGGAAAAAAAAAAGAGAGAAAACTGAGCCCTACAAGAGTTACAAAACTGACCCTAGGTTACTCAGCTGCTATGAGCAAACCAGGCCCAAACCCGCTGTTCCAAATGGCTCCCCTGGTTTGAGAACAGCATGTGTATTCCTCAAAGTGGGGTACATCGTATTTCCAGTCTTATTTGAAGACTCAGTTCTAGACTTGAAATATAAATAGTATCAGATGCACCCAAAAGCCAAAGGTGATGAGGAAGATATTAGAAGAGCTAGAGAACCACAATGATGAAATTAGAAAGCATCAGGCACATGGCCTCTTTCATATCAATGGGAAGTCTCATGGATAACTGAGAATTTCTCTCCCAGCACACATAGAGGAAGCTGGAACCTACCTCCCAGGCATCCAAGAACGTTGCTTTTCCACCGATGACATTACCTTTATCATCTTTGGGGTAAAAGTCATCCCCAGACTGTAAATACAGAATGAAAAGTTTACTGGAATCTGCATCACGACACTTGGTTCTGTTAAACAAGGTTTCGGAGTCCTGACTCTTGCTAAATACCACATGGGCATACCAATTTTTCAGACTCTGCAGTACATACTACAACAATGTGAGTTTAAATAAAATCTCTATATCTACTGTAGCATATTAATTCTTCTATTTTAGAAACCACTGGATTGACGTTAAGATCTGCTGTTAGTACATTCCAGAAGCCACCTTTATCACCATGGACATTCACCTCATACACCTAGATCCTGTGTACGCCCAAGGGCAAACTTTCACAACAACATCACTGGATAAGGATTAGATCTCCAGGGTGTGGTTTACTGGGGAAGATATTGGCCAGCTTCTATCCTTGCAGCCTCTAGAACAGACATGGAATAAGGGATGGCAGGCCATCAGCACTCCTGCTGGTCAGGAGGGGAGAGAGCTGGAAATTTGTCTCTCCCACCCCTCAGGAGCAGCTAGAGCAGAGCCCCAGGCAATGGGAGCCACGATGACAACTGGCTTCCTTCAAGCATCACCGTACTTGGGCTTTTCTCCAAGATGCCACTCCTGGGGTGTACTTTGCTTAATAAAATCATTAAGCCCTGGATTATAGTTAAGCCAGAGTAACCGAAGGGATTTCTTGGGAGGGCAGTCCCAGGGCATGGAAATAAGACAAAGGTGATATGGCAGTTGCAACTTGTCTGGGCTGCCAGAAATCATGGCTTCTCTCAGACGTAACTACAAGAAAACGCAGGCATGTGGCCACCTCAGCAGCACACATGGCCTCAGCCTCCCTTCCACGCCAGCGTCTTTCTGCTCCAAGGTCTCTTCCTGACCACCTGACACTCCCAATTATGAACTGCAAGGTCTCCTGCTCCAGTCCATACCACCCCCCAGTCCTAGTGCAGCTAGTATTTTCTGACACCTGCTCAGAAACTAGAGGCTGAGAAAGGGAGTTGCTCAAACCTTGAATCCCTGTGGCCAGTGAATAAGATAGACGTCCAGATAGCTCAGCTTCAGGTCCTTGAGGGTCTTCTCAAAGGCTTTCCTCACAAGGGGTCCCTCAAAGAAAGTGGGCCACAACTGCAAGAGGGTAGCAATGAGCTATTAATACAGGGAAAAGGAAGGGCCACATTATACTTATTGTCTCTGCTCTTACATTTGCACCTTGATCTAACGTGGCACAGGCCATTTATAACAAAGCTGATTAAGATCCACGACACAGTGTGGAAGACCACCAGGGCTCAGCACGTCAATGACATGTCTTAAGTGTTAAAAGCAATTTACTTTTTCAACTCTCCTAGTACTCTATATGTCTCTCAGATCATTTAAGTAAATGTGGCCACAGATTTGAAATGTGTTTACCTGTCTCAGTCTCTTTGTCAGCTGTGGGCTCTCTGAGAGCAGGACTTGTGTGTAGCTTTTAAATGTCAAGCATTCCTAGGCCTTCGGGAAAAGATGGTCCTTTATCTGTCCTATCTGATAGGTCCCTTATCAAGCCTTTCAGGCCCCAAATGATAACTTTATAAGGGCTTTATCCACACTTGGCTGCTACACAGTGGGGTCTATTTGTCCCACCAGATGTGTGCAATATCCAAGTACCTAGAAACAGTGATTTTTCCTGCAAGTTGTGTATAATGTAAATCCAGTGATTCTCAACCCCCTCACACCCAACATCCTCTTCTTTTTTATAACATTGTGTACCTCACCTTTTACTAGACTGAATAAAGAAAACCATATGTGACAATAGAAAAATGCTCCTATTGTTTTCCAAAATGCCACCTGGCTGAGAACCTCAGGGTCACAGTCGCTGAGACCACAGTGCTGACAGGGAGACCACAGTGCTGACAGGGAGGCCACACATCAAGCCCTGCCTGCACCCTTGGCCTCTGACTGCCTCTGGGCAGATGGTGGATCCCTCTGATGGGGAACAGGGAGGCCCAGGGCAGTGCAGGGCTCCATGGAGACAAGCCCACTGTGGGAAAACCAACCCCCAGGCAGGTGGCGCAGCAACGACATGTTCAAATATCAATAGCGGCTTGGAGTATGGATAGAATTGTATCCACGGATGTTATCAAGGCAGGGATGAAAAGGGCTACATGTAGAAAAGGCTGACAGAGTTCTCGCTGCCGACCCGACCCAGATACTTCTGCCTGCCTTCAAGTGAAGGCCTCCCACCCAATGCGCCATGTGCACCTTGCTGACGATGAACAGGTCCTCCCGCTTCACAGCCTGCTCTTGGATCTTCTCTTGGATGGCTTCCCCCACCTCATGTTCATTCTGATAGACATAGGCACAGTCAATGTGGCGATATCCTGCATCAATGGCCACCTTCACCGCTTCTTTCACTTTGCCGAGAGGAGACTGAAAGGCAAAAGAAAAGCCCATCACACACGTGTTATTTTTTATTTTTAAGCGATGGGGCCTTGCCATGTTGCCCAGGCTGGCCTCACACTCCCAGGTTCAAACAATCCACCCAACTTCCAAGTAGCTGGAATTACACCACAGTGAGCAACCAACATAGTATCTTATCCCCAGATCACCTTCAACAGGCTGCCCCACATGGCCCAGTTTCTCCAAACCAAGGCCTCACTGGGGTCTCCTGGGCCAGGGAATATCTGGCAAACTTTAGAAAAGTTTTCAAAAGAAGAGAAGGAAAGTGAGTTAATTTTATGATTATCTCCTTATGTCCTGTCCTAGTTAAAGTCAGTTCCCTTTCATCCAGGTTAGTCCTGAAATGTCTTCAGGTGTGTCGGGGAGTGCAGATGGCTCCACTGCAACTTTCTGAAGACCCAGATGAAAGCTTGACTCTAAATAACCCAGAGGAATTTTCAGACAATATCCCCAAATGGTGATAAGGATCTGGATAATGGTCATTACAGCATCAATCCAGATTCCAACACTTACTGGGTGTGTGGGCCTAAGCAGGTGATTCAATCTCTCTCAACCTTGTCTGCAAAATGGAAAAAAAAAAAAAATAGTACCAGCCTCATGAGGCCTTTGTGGTGATGACACGCTGCAATGAATGTTAAGTTAAGCACATCACCTGACACACAGTAAGGCTCTGTAGAGGCCGTTCATTATACAAGGATCCTTTCAGAAAAAAAAGGAGAAATAGAAAACCTTATAGGAATAGAGTTTGTTTTCCATTCCTATAAGAAGAAAGAGGGAGGGAGGGAGAACGAGAGAGAGGGAGAGAAAGAAAGGAATGAAAGAAAAGAAAGGAAATAGAATTATCACATTTTGTTCTAAACTAGCCATGCCAATGATGGGGGCAAAAAGCACTTAAAACTTGATCTCTCACAAAATAGTCTTTTAAACGTCTTCTGTTGGGATATAAGAAGCACTGAAAAGTACATAAAACATAGATGCACAGCTGCCCTACCACCTGGACAAGAAACGGCTGCCACCAGGCATCCAGAAACACCCCTGTACCCCCAACCGCTATGCTACACCATCCTTCACTTCCGCCGCTAAGTTCATAATCCTTTATCTATCATCCCCACATGTCGAAGATGGCTCCCTTCATAATTCTTACATTCAATTCCAAAATTCTGAAACTGTCTGGTAAACTTACCCAGGGTGAGCAGATTCCCTGGAGTTCTGGAAGTGATTATTTGGTCTGTTTATATAGGATTGAAGCTCTGATTTTGGTCAAATATTGCTATTCAACAAGAGACGCTGTGTGCATGAATCATGCACACAGATAGACGAAGTGATCTCTTTGCCCAGATAGACGAAGAATGTATCCTGAGAATGACCCAGTGCGGTAACAGAGTGTCCTGCCCTCCAGTTCAGCACAGGAGAGGGGAATAACCAGGGGGCACACAAGGAAAGAGCCAGAGGCAGAAGACTCAGAATAGGCATTAGCCATGAGGGATAGGAGAGAAGAGGAATTCCAAAGACTGCTTCTGGTTGCTAGTTAGGGTAGTGCCATCATGGGTGAAAATGGCAAAGAAGGCAGAGTGAGGTGGTGATGGAACAACTTCAAACTTAGCCTAAGAGAGGCTCAGGAACGTGCCTCACTGAGTCCTGGATGTGCCTTACCATGTTTTGCCAGCTGACATTAACACAGCCAGGTGGAGCTCATGACTCCCAGGCCAGGCTCTCGGCAGCCCCAGCACGTTGCAGATTTCAGTGTGTACAGGAACCACCTGGGGATCTTGTCAAAGTGGAGATACCCATTAGAGAGTCTGGGGTGGAGCCCGAGACTCTGCACTTTTTCTCTTTCTTTCTTTTACACAGGATCTCACTCTGTTGCCCAGACTGGAGTCAGTGGCACCATCACTGCTCACTGCAGCCTTGACCTCTCAGACTCAACAGTCTCCACCTCAGCCTCCCAAGTGGCTGGGACTACAGCTGCATGCCACCATGCCCAGTTAATTTATTGATTCTTTGTAGAAATGGAGTCTTGCTATGTTGCCCAGGCTGGTCTCCAACTCCTGGGCTTAAGCAATTCTGCCGTCTGGATCTCCCAAAGTGCTGGGATTACAGGCATGAGCCGCAACACCCGGCCAGTTCTGCATTTCTAACAAGCTCCCAGGTCATATGGATTCTGCTAGCCCAAGTCCCACAACGTGATCTGCAAAGGGGTGCCAAGGACTTGGGGCTCTGCATCCTCTCGGCAACCACCCAGCCCACAACAAACCCACAGCCAAGACTCTGGGGAAACGTTGAGCCCAGTTAAGTGTCCTAGAGAGACAGAGAGAAACTGTCCTGGAAAACAATTTTAAGTCCAACAGCTGCTTGAACTTTGATACTTGCTAGAGAAGCTCTCAGCACTGCTGGGAAAGCCAGCCTTGGAGCTTTGCAGCCTCAATCAGCTCTGAGAAAAGAAAACAACCGGAGTCCTGGCTCTAGGACTGAATCTCACCTCTCCAAACCCCTGCCCGACCTCCAGGCTTTCCTGGCTGAATGCAGACAGAGAAAACACCCAAACGCCCCTCCAGAGAAGAAGGCTGTGCAAAGATTTGCATATTTACCTGCCACGTGCCCAGGCCCACAATGGGCATCTTGGCTTTGGTACTGAGCTCCACAAAGGTGGCCATGGTTGGTGCAGAAATGATTCTGAGTGAGCAGGTAGAAGTCTCACGTCCTGCTGTGTCCAGAGTTGGTTGCTTCTGGTGGGTTCTTGGTCTCGCTGACTTCAAGAATGAAGCCACAGACCTTCGCAGTGATTGTTACAGCTCTTAAAGATGGTGTGTACAGATTTTGTTCCTTCAGATGTGTCTGGAGTTTCTCCCTTCTGGTGGGTTCGTGGTGTCTCTGACTTCAAGAATGAAGCCACAGAGCTTCGTGGCGAGTGTTACAGCTGTTAAAGGTGGTGCAGACCCAAACAGTCAGCAGCAGCAAGATTTATTAGGAAGAGGGAATGAACAAAGCTTCCACAGCTGGAAGGGAACCCGAGAGGTTGTTTATTCCATTATTTATCCCCGCCCATGCGTTGCAGATCGGTCCATTTTGCAGAGCACTGATTGGTGCATTATACAGAGTGGTGTTTGGTGCATTTACAATCCTTTAGGTAGACACAGCTCTGATTTGTACATTTTTCCAGAGTGCTGATTTATGCATTTACAATCCTTTAACTAGACAGAAAAGTTCTCCAAGTCCCCAATCGCCCCAGGAAGTCCAGCTGGCTTCACCTCTCAATCCTACCTCTAAACAGGACATCCTAACTGCTGTTAGGAATTGGGCGATGTCCACTCTAGACACTTCTTGCTGGATACGGGTGAACAAGAGGCCCTGCAGTTGTAGTGTCCTTCAGAGGGGAACTCTTTAGGCCAGTCAAAGGGCCAGCAGGTCAGTCCAAGGGTCCTCGGTACAAGTTGTTAGTCGAGCACACTTGGGGTTCCATTTGTAAGACCATCTGTAGCTTGATGGTGTCAATCCTAGAGGAAACAAATTTACAAGGAGGTTAAAAATACAGGGCCCAAAGGTGAGTAATAGCAAGATGGCTGTCACGGGCCTAGAAAGGGGAGAAGCCATGTTGCCCAACTCCAGAGGTTGGCATAAGAGTTAGAAAGGCATTGTCTGATTTCAGAAGCCTTTTCCTGTAAACGTCGGGTGGCATCTCGTACTATCCCTGACTGGTTAGTGTAAAAATAATACTCTCCCCCTAAAAAGGTGCAGAGCCCTCCTTTCTCAGCAGTGAGGAGATCAAGGTCTCGGCGGTTTTGGAGAGTCACTGCTGCCAAATAGTCTGGGATTGTAGAGTAAGGATAGATTTCGTTATTTCTTGCAAACTTTCTGAGAAATCCTTTGAGAGTGTGTGGTAGTAGGATAATGAAGTAGATAAACTGGCTATTCCAGTTCCTGTAGCAGTAGCCGTTCCTAACCCTATAAGTAGGGGTAGTAGTTGTATGGCTCTGAGCTGATGGACTTGAGTTTTGAAGGGCACTGATAGGGTCTGATTTCCTGGGGCAATGTTAATGTTGGGACTTAGGAAGACTAAGGTGCAGGTGCCTGTCCACTTAGTGGGGAGGCAGATATAGGTTGACATTACACAGAAGAAGAATATGCCTTGCTGGGTAGTCACAACAGGGTGCGTATATTAGAAAGGTGTGTGAGTTTATTGTTTTCATTTTCCCATATTTCTACAGGACTTGCCAGGGTAAATCCAGTGAGTGTCTGGAAAGGGGTGTTGGGAGCAAACTGAATGGCTCTCTGTGTTCTATTTTCCCATTGGAGAAAAAACCGTTTTGTATCTACTAGGAACCATTCAAGAGAGTGCCTGAAAGATGGGATGAGATGGGATGAAAGATTCGTGCGTTTTTACAGAGTGCTGATTGGTGCATTTACTATCTGCTAGCTAGGGAGAAATGTTCTCTAAGTCCCCACTTGACTCAGGAAGTCCAGCTGGCTTCACCAGTCACTGCTTTTTGTTTGTTTGTTTTTGAGACGGAGTCTTGCTCTTACTCCCAGGCTGGAGTGCATTGGTACAATCTCGGCTCACTGTTACCTCCATCTCCCGGGTTCAAGCAACTCTCCTCCCGAGTAGCTAGGATTACAGGCGCCCACCATCACACCAGTCTAACTTTTGTGTTTTTAGTAGAGACAGACTGGTCTCAAACTCCTGACCTCAGGTGATCCGCCCACTTCAGCCTTCCAAAGTGCTGGGATTACAGGCATGAGCTTCTGTGCCTGGCCACATCCTGCTTAAGAACGCTGGTGCTACCTGCTGTGGGAAGAGCTGGAGCCTGGCCACAGTAGCTTCCCTGCCCTATCCAAACAGGAAATCCCTTCCAGGCTTTTGTGAGATTGATGATTGTGTGAATGAATTATTACACATGGCAACCTTGTGTAAAGTTCTCTTACGTAAGAGTATCATCGGCATTTTTGTTTGTTCATGATGAGTCAAGAAATTCAAAACAGCCCAAAGTTGGAAAGTAGTGAGGGAGAGAGAAAGGAAGCAAAGAAGAGTAGGGGGAGGGAGGGAAGGAATGAGGGAAGAGTAAAGAAGAGAGAAAAGAGAAAGAAAAAGAAGGGGAGTAAAGGAAGGGAAGGGAGGAAGGCAGGAGGGCAGGAAGGCAGAATGGCAGGCAGGCAGGCAGGAAGGAGAAAGAAAAGAAAGAAGAGAAAGAAGGAGAGAATGAGAGAAAGAAAGAAAGACAGAAAGAAAGAAAGAGAAAGAGAGAAAGAAAGAAACAAACAAAGAAAGAAAGAAAGAAAAAGAAAAAAGAAAGAAAAAGGAAAGAAAAAGAGAGAGAGAAAGAAAGAAGAAAAAGTAAGAAAGAAGTCTGGCCACATGATGAAACCCCATCTCTACTAAAAATACAAAAATTAGCTAGTCATGGTGGTGAGAGGTGAAGCCAGCTGGACTTCTGGGTCGGGTGGGGACTTGGAGATCTTTTCTGTCTTACAAGAGGATTGTAAAATGCACCAATCAGCACTCTGTAGCTAGGATGGTAAAATGCACCAATCAGTGCTCTGTGGCTAGCAAGAGGTTTGTAAAATGGACCAATCAGCACTCTGTAAAATGGACCAATCAGTCCTCCGTAAAATGGACCAACAGTATTCCTTAAAATGGACCAATCAGCACTCTGTAAAATGGACCAATCAGCAGGAAGTGGTCAGGGAAAAATAAGGGAATTAAAGCTGGCCGTCCCAACCTGCAGAGGCAACCCACTTGGGTACCCTTATATGCTGTGGAAACTTTGTTCTTTTGCTCTTCAAAATAAATCTTGCTGCTGCTGACTCTTTGGGTCTGTGCCATCTTTAAGAGCTGTAACACTCACTGCGAAGATGTGCGGCTCCATTCTTGAAGTTTGCCAGATCACGAACCTACCGGAAGGAATCAACTCCAGACACAGTGGTCATGTCTGTAATCCCAGCTACTTGGGACGCTGAGACAGGAGAATCGCTTGAAACTGGGAGGTGGAGGTTGCAGTGAGCCGAGATCATGCCACTGCACTCCAGCCTGGGCAACGGAGTGAGACCCTGTCTGAAAAAGAAAGAAGGAGAGAAAGAAAGAAAGAGATTAATCAAAGCAAGGGAAGAAAAAACAAGGACTTTCTTCCCCTGTGATGGTTTCCTCTGTGAAATGGAGTGTAGAGAGGAGAGGTGAGAAGCAGCGTTTCCATTTTAAAAGTAGCAATTCCAGGTTCAATGCAGAGATGGTCAAATCCTGAGCTGATTAGAGTCAGCTGTAACTAGTTGGTAGTCAGCAATCTAGGGAACATGATAAAGGCCTGTGCCATGCTGTGACACACCATGACAGGCCAGGGCCACGTCACAGCATCAGCTTCAGCTTGTGGGGTAGTGGGTTTTTCTGTTTTTTCGCGTTCTTGTTTATGAAGTGGGTTTGCTTGAAAATTGAAATGGACTTGAATCTCTGGGCTGTGGCTTATGACAGCTCTTAGAGGGCAATTGGCATGATATTTTGCACCTATGAGTGAAATATCTTAAATTTCATTGATGTTTGTTAACTTATCTACTTCGACATTAATAATACATGTATGGGCTGGGCATGGTGGCTCATGCCTGTAATCCCAGCACTTTGGGAGGCCGAGGAGGGTGGATCACTTGAGCTCAGGAGTTGGAGACCAGCCTGACCAACATGGTGAAACCCTGTCTCTGCTAAAAATCCAAAAATTAGCCAGGCATGGTGGCACATAGCTGTAGTCCCAGCTGCTTGGGAGGCCTGAGAATCACTTGAATCTGGAAGAGAGAGATTGCAGTGAGCCAAGATCGTGCCATGCACTCCAGGCTGGGCAACAGAGAGAGATTCCGTCTCAAAAACAGATACATAAATACACGCATGCCTCATCATCTGGTGGCCACAAAGTCTCCTGGATCTGCACATGGGGCACCTTATTTTCCCAGTGTATACTGGATGACATGCAGGGCTAGTATTGTTGAAATAGTAAATCCTTAGTGACCGTCAAGCTAAATAACAGAGAGAGGGTCCCTAAAAGAAAAATATTTCTCTGGGAGAAGAGCACTGCAATGGGAATATGCATGCCAGAGGAAACTATGTGTATATTTGGGGAATAAAGAAGACAAAAATTTTTCAGGGAAAAAATGAGGATTATCGAATTGCTTTGAAATAATTAGCCTTGGCTACAAAGATCAATCATGAAAGTGTTAGTCTGAGATTAGACAGACAGTTGTTCAGAGGTCCTTGCAAAGTATGTTTTTTACTCAGTTGCAATGGCCTTTGTTCAAGTTTGTGGTTTTTGCCGTCTTTCATGGTAATTTTGGTTTTCAGTTGTACAGCCATTAGAACCCTCCTTTCATGGCCTTCTGAGCTGTATTTGTTGTTGTTTTTTAACATTAGTGACTCCATTTTGATTCTGACCATTTTTACGTGATGCACAGAAAAAAGAAATGTGTATTATTCATGATAATATTCCTTCGAGAACCACTTAACTATGAATCGGTGAGGAGGGAGATCTTTTTTAGATAATTGAGATTAAGAAGGTATATCGATTAGCTGTTTTTCTGTAACAAACCAACTGGTTATAACAGCAACCATTTATTTGCTGGTGATTTTGTGGGCTGGCAGTTTAGACAGGAAGCAACTGATAAGGCAGTTCAGAACCACGTGGTGTCAGCTGGGTTTCCTCACCTCTGTGGGCTTCAGTGGGGTGGACCAGGTTGTCAGGAAGGCAGGGACCCCTCGTCACATGTTTTTCGTTTTCCATGAGGCTAACTTGGACTTGGTCATAGGTAGCAGCATTGTCGGAGGCCTACTCTCGGAATGTGAACAGTGTCACTTCTGTCACCTTCTATTGATCAAAGCAAGTCTCAAGGCCAGAAAAGGGCCAAGGAGTAAGGAAATAGGTTCCTCCTCTTGAGGGAATTGGTTACAGGGAATTTTGGCTAATTTTTTTCTTTTTTAAAGGCAGAGTCTCTCTCTGTCATCCAGGCTGGAGTGCAGTTGCACAATCTCGGCTCACTACAACCTCTGCCTCCTGGGTTCAAGGGATTCTCCTGCCTCAGCCTCCCAAGTAGCTAGGACTACGGGTGCACACCTCCACACTCAGCTAATTATTGTATTTTTATTAGAGACGGGGTATCACCATGTTGGCCAGGATGGTCTCAATCTGCTGACCTTGCGATCTGCCTGCCTTGCTCTCCCAAAGAGCTGGGATTACAGGTGTGAGCCACTACGCCTAGCCAAATTTTAGCTATTCTTAATCAACCCCAGAAGGTTTAATAAGAACTTTGATTAGCTCCTTTCTAGCTTCATGAATTTACCAATCTATTCCTGGTTTTGCACCTTTAAGAAACTCTCATTTTTTAAATCTGATGAACATATGTCCATAAGATGATTTACTTTGTTAAAAATAAATAGATAAAAAGTTGAGAGAAAATTATTTTGTAGAAGAAAAATGAATGACGAGTAGTGTCATATTTCCTTCTCACATCCATTTCTCTGTCGTTAAATGTGTGCCCCTAACCCATACTGTTTGAATATAGAGGGCTGTTGGCCATGGTCTGGGGATTATTTATAATCAGCCACAAGGGGTTACAGTGTAATAGCTTACAATTTGGTGGGGTGGGACCACGGACTAATTGGAGTTTTTTGTTTCAGTCCTCATAACTTATTTGAAGCAGGAGGCTTGGCTGTCCACCCTTTGTACTTAGTAGTCCACCAAACATCTGCTTAGCCACTACAGGGACTTTTAAATCTCCATACTTACACTTGCTTGATTCTTTGTGGTATGGACATAGACACTTATCAACATGGGATAGCTTCCTTTGAATGGGCTCCTCTCCACACGGATGACTGAACAGGCATCAAACAGAAGGATTAAAAAATGACTAGCCTGAGTTACATTGATGACAAGATGAACTTCTGTTGAAAAAAAAAAAGAAAAAAGAGAACAAACAAGTGATTATTAAGGGGATTACTTCTACCCAGTGGGTACAGTGGTCTATTATTACTAATAAGTATAACGACCAATTGGAGGCATTTCAGTGTAATCGATCTGAACACTTTGAAATGGTCTCAGCCCTGGATTGCTTCTTCCAAAGGGCCATTTACTTAGAACCTGCTTGTTAGATTTTTTACATATTAAGCAACTATCTATAACTTGCTTGGCCAGGGTGTCAATTACTATACACCCATAAACCCGGAGAACTGCATCGCACATTGCTTGGGGTCCCCAGTGGGTCCCTTGACATAATTGAGACAGACTTCCCTCATGAGAGGTTTTGACAACATTTCCCTTTAATCTGGTAACATCCATTTCCTTTCCACATTTTCTTTAGCTCCTATTTTTATCAACTTCTTTTTTTCAATGGAAGAGAAAACAGGGGTTGCAGTAGGAGGAGGAAGGCATGGAGTTAAATGGAAAAAATGGCAACTTGTTTTGCTATTTGATCTGCAAGATTATTTCCTCAACTTGTGAAAGAAAAGTCCTTTTAGTGCTCTGGGACATGTACAATAGCTGTCTCTTCTGGCAATTGGAGATTGTTGAGGACACGAGCATCAGTTCTATTTGAACCAAATCTTGGCCTCTACTATTGATAAGACCCCTCTCCATCCAAATTGTTCCAAATATATGTGCCACCCCAAGGGCATACTTAGATAGTTTTTTCTTGGTTTTGTAAATGTCCTAAAGCTTGGCTGAGTGCAAACACTTCACACCCTTGGGAAGATCAATTATCAGGCCACCTTCCTGATTTTACTTTTTAAGCATCTTTCCATTAATCACTGAATACCTATTATGTCTTTTTCTTTTAATCACCTGGGAGGATCCATCTATGAATAAGTGCTGTCCTGTCTTGAAGGGAGTTTTTCCTAAGTCTGCTTGAATTTGGTATGGTAATTAATTAGATTTAAACATGTGTGCTCTCATTTTAAGTTTGGATTCCCTGTTAAAAAGCCTGCTGGATGAACTGAATTATTAGTAGTTAATATTAAATCATCTCTTGTCTCCTACCTTATTCCATGCACAAGAATTAGCTGCTTCAAGGATCTAGAACTAGAAATACCACTTGACCCAGTCATCCCATTACTGGGTATATACCCAAAGGATTTTAAGTCATGCTGCTATAAAGATACATGCACACGTATGTTTATTGTGACACTGTTCACAATAGCAAAGACTTGGAACCAACCGAAATGTCCATCAATGACAGACTGGATTAAGAAAATGTGACACATATACACCATGGAATACTATGCAGCCATAAAAAAGAATGAGTACATGTCCTTGAAGGGACATGGATGAAGGTGGAAACCATCATTCCCAGCAAACTATCGCAAGGACAAAAAACCAAACACCACATGCTCCTACTCATAGGTGGGAGGAGAACAATGAGAATACTTGGACACAGGAAGGGGAACATCACACACTGGGGCCTGTTGTGGGGTGGGAGGAGGGGGGAGGTATAGCGTTAGGAGATATACCTAATGTAAATGACCAGTTAATGGGTTCAGCACACCAACATGGCACGTGTATACATATGTAACAAACCTGCACATTGTGCACATGTACCCTAGAACTTAAAGTATAATAAAAAAGAAAAAAAATTTAAAAAAGAAATAAATAAATTTAAATTACTAAGATTAAAAAAAAAAAAAAAAAAAGAATTACCTGCTCCTCTTATTGCCGCGGTCTTGCAAGGCTCTCCTCTCCTCTTTGCTGAGAATCCAGATTTATTCGTTACAACAGGTGGGCCTTGGTCTCCCTCACGCTAGGGGCACGGTAACTAGACAGTAGGATGCACCCCTCTGAGCGGGGCGACCGAAGGCTCCCTTCCCAAAGGAGAATATTCAAGCGCCAAAGTTGGGCGCCAGAACTGTTAGGAGTAACGCTCAAAACCGTAAGGAAATTGAACACTTGAACAAAGGATTCTTAGCAAAGCAATTTTACTTCTGCACCAAGGGGTGCCTCCTTGGCCAGTCGCCATGAGAGCACACATGAACAAAAGGGCAGGAGAGCCTTTATTCCTGACGCAAGTACTGCCCTTGTACCCTTTCTCCATTGGCCAGTGTCGGATCGTACAAACTAAACTAATCCCGGTTGGCTAAACATCTGATTTTTTAAGATCAGGTGGGCATGTAAAAAAAAGCAGAGAATAAAGGGGAAGGAGTGTCTCTAATGAGCTCAAAAGTTAGTCTTCTTCCAAATAAGGAATGGAATGTGAGCTACTACTGATAACACCTGGTACTGTGGCATGCTTGGGCATCTAACAAAGGCAAAAAGGAAAAAAGGAGAAAAAGGAAAAACGGTGGAGGGGTTACTATGAATTAGAGAGTAAAAGATTGATCACATTATTTGAAGAGAAACCTCATCATATCCCACACAACAATCCATCCATCCATCATTCATCCAACCCCAATCCATGTATCCTTCTACCCATCCTTCCTTCTATTCAACCTTCCATCCATCCTTCCATCCATCCTTCCATCCTTCCTTCCCTTTTTCCATCCATCCATCCATGCTTCCCTCCCTCCATCCATCCATTTATCCATCCATTGTTCCATACATTCCATCTATCCATTTATTCACCAGATATCATTGAGGCAGGGGAATATAATAATTAACAAAACGCAGAAATCCCTTATCTCATAGAGCTTACATTCTAGTGGGTAGAAGCAGGGTAAGCAAGCAAACAGCAAATATGTAAAATATATAAGATATGGATAAACAATACTATGGAGAAGAAGAAAACATAGAAGGCCAAGAGGAAATATCAGAGGAGATGGGTTAATTTTAAATAGGATGATGAAGAAGGGCGTCTCTGAGAAGATGATAAATCAGCAAGGAAATTAGAAATATAAGTCAGAGAATTATTCTAATACCTGAGGGCAGAGCATCTGGGGCAGTGAGAATAGCAAGGGCAAAACCCTGAGGCACAATTACCTCACTTGTGTAATTTTTTAGTAACAGTCAAGGTCCTCTTGGTCCCACCAACTCTCCCTAACTTATGTGGGGGCTGACGTTTTTGAACCAATAAAAGTGCTGGAAGGCAACACTCTAAGATTTTAAGGGTGCAAAACTTTCATGAAGTTTCTGGGAAAACGCTGAGAACAAATGAGGAAAAACAAATGAATTAGGTAGAATTTAAAATTAAATATAATCAAATTCCATTGCATTGTACATTCAGAATATGTATTTTTGGAAAATCGAAAGACTTGTTAAATGAGAATAATTTGAAATAAAAGTGTCTTTTTCATTTGGTTTTCCCAGTGGGTGTATAAAATAACTAATTGAGTTAAATTTGTTCCTTTTTAAATCTTTAATGCATCTCTAGAATGTAAAAGTTCATTTCTTATTGTGGAAATTTTGAAAATTATGTATAAGTGTAATGAAAATAAACTTGTTGCCAAACAACATAGAAAAAACTCTGTTAATATTCAAATCTTTCTAGATAGGTTTTCCTTTCATTTCTAAGTTTTGTTGATTTGAAGTGAAAAAGGCTTATTTTATTTGCATTTTTATTACTAGTCTGTACAATTTTTCATGTCATTTAATGGTCAATTTTCATGTACCAACTTTCTTTTGGGCATCTTAGATTTCTCTTATTGATATGAATAAGCTCTATTGAGTGTAAGAAAATTGCCAAATGGTTTTATCCAAGTGTGTTTATTTCCTATTTTTTGTTTGTTTGTTTGTTTTTGTTTTGAGACGGAGTTTCACTTTGTCACCCAGGCAGGAGTGCAGTGGCACAATTTCGGCTCACTGCAACCTTCGCCTCCTGGGTTCAAGCGTTGCTTGTGCCTCAGCTTCCTGAGTGGGAATACAGGGGTTTGCCACCATTCCTAGATCAGTTTTGTAGTTTTGTTAGAGACCAGGTTTCACCAGCATGGCCAGGTTCCGCCATGATGACCTCAAATGATCCACCCTCCTCAACCTCCCAAAGTGCTGGGATTACAGGCGTGAGCCACCACCGCTGGCATATTTTTGCATAATTGTCTGTTCAGAGTTTACATTGCTATAGTCTTGCACGCTCATTAAAGCAAAAAAAAAAATTATTTCCAACAATCTTCACTCTTGAGGGTTCTTTCAAATTTTACTGAAAAATATTTTCTACAGAAAACTTTCATCTGTACATTCTTAACTATAATGTACAGTTAAAATCACAATAATGCAATAAGTAGGCTCCACATTTTTTAAAATCATATTTCATATAGCAACAGTCTCACTATGTTGCCCAAGCTAGTCTCGAATTCCGGGCCTCAAACGATCCTCCTGCCTCAGCCTCCCAAAGTGCTGGGATTACAGGTGTGAACCACCAGTCCCAGCTGGGTCCAAATTTTTAATCATGTACAATGCAGAGTTGTTGCAAGGTTGTTGAAATGACTGGAGCAGCCCTGGACAGTCAGGCTTTACGGGGTCTGACTGGGAGATCCAAATCCCTTTAGGTCCCAGTTATACTTTGGCATCATCTGGCCAGCATTTGCCAGATCTCACTTCAATATAACAGGGGAAGTCTAGCCCTCTGGACTACCTGAGCCCGACAGGACAGTCACAGTGATTCCACAATCTCCATGGTAGTTGCTACCCATCTTTCCAGCCCTCTCTTAGACAATGAGTGGAGAGAATACTTGAAACATAAGAGCCTCACTCCTTGCCTCCCTACTTCTCATGGCAAGCTCCCTTCCTTTTCCACACCGACCTTACCATCTTCCTCTCTGTGGTTACTCCCCTTCCTTTCTCTTCATAAGCAAGTTCCCTACATTATCATAAGAGTTATTTAACACACGTCTGTAGTGTATACCTTAGATTCTCTCCCTATAATGGTAGCTTTGGTTTAGTTGTAGAGGATGGTGGCTTTATTTCCAACCAACTGGGACAAAATAGTGAACAAATTTTAGGATGGATGCCTTGTATTTGTTACAGTTGTGACATCGAGGACCATGAGACTTGCAATGTTCTCATTACTCGAGATATAAATGCTGAAAATATAATCAGATAACTTGCTGGTGAGGTGGTGCATGCCTGTGATCTCATCACTTTGGAAGGCAAAGGCGGGAGGATCACTTGAGGCCAGGAGTTCAAGACCAGCCTGGGCAACATAGCAACATCACAAGATCATGTCTCTACAAAAAGTCATTAGTAGGAGGTCGTGGCCTGTGCCTGTACTCTGAGCTACTCATGGCGCTGAGGCAGGAGAATCATTTGAGCCCAGGAATTGAAGATTTAAGTGAGCTATAATCATACCAAGGCACTCCAATCTAGCCTGGGCAACAGAGCAAGACTCGTTCTCCACAAAGACAGAGAACAGAATAACTAAGAAGTTGCTTTTTAAAACACCACATTTCTCCACATTAGCTTTTCAAATTTACCTCTGTTTGGTTAAATTCAAGTGAAACAAATGAACAAAAAAATGCCACATAATAGAAACCCAATCATTTTCTCCTATAAACTAAACTTTTAATCAAGTAAATCATAATCACAGTCACATGAAGAAGAAAAATTTCACCAAATGCTTACTAAGGAGATATCACTGGGCTCTGTGTTGAAACTGCTTCCTGTGTATCAATTGTATACATTTTATATACTTTTTTAAAATTATACTTTAAGTTCTAGAGTACATGTGCACAACATGCAGGTTTGTTACATATGTATACATGTGCCATGTTGGTGTGCTGCACCCATTAACTCATCATTTACCTTAGGTATGTCTCCTAATGCTATCCCTGCCTCTTCCCTGCTCCCCACAATAGGACCCGGTGTGTGATATTCCCCTTCCTGTGTCCAAGTGATCTCATTCTTCAATTCCCACCTATGAGTGAGAACATGCGGTATTTGGTTTTCTGTTCTTTGCGATAGTTTCCTGAGAATGATGCTTTCCAGCTGCATGCTTGTCCCTACAAAGGACACAAACTCATCCTTTTTTATGGCTGCATAGTGTTCCATGGTGTATATGTGCCACATTTTCTCAACCCAGTCTGTCACTGATGGACATTTGGGTTGGTTCCAAGTCTTTGCTATTGTGAACAGTGCCACAATAAACATACGTGTGCATGTGTCTTTATAACAGCATGACTTATAATCCTTTGGGTATATACCCAGTAATGGGATGGCTGGGTCAAATAGTATTTCTAGTTCTAGATCCTTGAGGAATTGCCACACTGTTTTCCACAATGGTTGAACTAGTTTACAGTCCTACCAACAGTGTAAAAGTGTTCCTATTTCTCCACATCCTCTCCACCACCTGTTGTTTCCTGATTTTTTAATGATTGCCATTCTAACTGGTGTGAGATGTTATCTCATTGTGGTTTTGATTTGTATTTCTCTGATGGCCAGTGATGATGAGCATTTTTTCATGTGTCTGTTGGCTGTATGAATGTCTTCTTTAGAGAAGTGTCTGTTCATATCCTTTGCCTACTTTTGGATAGAGGGTTGTTTGTTTTTTTCTTGTAAATTTGATTGAGGTCTTTATAGGTTCTTGATATTAGCACTTTGTCAGATGAGTAGATTGCAAAAATTTTCTCCCATTCTGTAGGTTATCTGTTCACTCTGATGGTAGTTTCTTTCGCTGTTCAGAAGCTCTTTAGTTTAATTAGATCCCATTTGTCAATTTTGGCTTTTGTTGCCATTGCTTTTGGTGTTTTAGACATGAAGTCCTTGCCCATGCCTATATCCTGAATGGTATTACCTAGGTTTTCTTCTAGGGTTTTTATGGTTTTAGGTCTAACGTTTAAGTCTCTGATCCATCTTGAATTAATTTTTGTATAAAGAGTTAGGAAAAGATCCAGTTTCAGCTTTCTACTTATGGCTAGCCAATTTTCCCAGTACCATTTATTAAATAGGGAATCCTTTCCCCATTTCTTGTTTTTGTCAGATTTGTCAAAGATCAGATGGCTGTGGATCTGTGGTATTATTTCTGAGGGCTCTGTTCTGCTCCGTTGGTCTATATCTCTGTTTTGGTACCAGTACCATGCTGTTTTGGTTACTGTAGCCTTGTAGTATAGTTTGAACTCAGGTAGCATGATGCCTCCAGCTTTGTTCTTTTGGCTTAGGATTGTCTTGCCAATGCGGGATCTTTTTTGGTTTCATATGAACTTTAAAGCAGTTTTTTCCAGTTCTGTGAAGAAAGTCATTGGTAGCTTAATCGGGGTGGCACTGAATCCATAAATTACCTTGGGCAGTATGGCCATTTTCACAATGTTCATTCTTCCTATCCACGAGCATGGTATGTTCTTCCATTTGTTTGTGTCCTCTTTTATTTCACTGAGCAGTAGTTTGTAGTTCTCCTTGAAGAAGTCCTTTACATCCCTTGTAAGTTGGATTCCTAGATATTTTATTCTGTTTGAAGCTATTGTGAATGGGAGTTCATTCATGATTTGGCCCTCTGTTTGTCTGTTACTGGTGTATAAGAATGCTTGTGATTTTTGCACATTGATTTTGTATCCTGAGACTCTGCTGAAGTTGTTTATCAGCTTAAGGAGATTTTGGGCTGAGACAGTGGGGTTTTCTAAATATACAATCATGTCATCTGCAAACAGGGACATATTGACTTCTTCTTTTCCTAACTGAATACCCTTGATTTCTTTCTCTTGCCTGATTGCCCTAGCCAGAACTTCCAACACAATGTTGAATAGGAGTAGTGAGAGAGGGCATCCCTGCCTTGTGCCAGTTTTCAAAGGGAATGCTTCCAGTTTTTGCCCATTCAGCATGATATTGGCTGTGGGTTTGTCATAAATAGCTCTTATTATTTTGAGATACATTCCATCAATACCTAATTTATTGAGAGTTTTTAGCATGAAGGGCTGTTGAATTTTGTCAAAGGCCTTTTCTGCATCTATTGAGATAATCATGTGGTTTTTGTCTTTGGTTCTGTTTATATGCTGGATTACGTTTATTGATTTGCATATGTTGAACCAGCCTTGCATCCCAGGGATGAAGCCCACTTGATCATGGTGGATAAGCTTTTTGATGTGCTGTTGGATTTGGTTTGCCAGTATTTTATTGAGGATTTTTGCATTGATGTTCATCAGGGATATTGGTCTAAAATTCTCTTTTTTTGTTGTATCTCTGTCATGCTTTGGTATCAGGATGATGTTGGCCTCATAAAATGAGTTAGGGAGGATTCCCTCTTTTTCTATTGATTGGAATAGTTTCAGAAGGAATGGTAGCAGCTCCTCCTTGTACCTCTGGTAGAATTGGCTGTGAAACCGTCTGGTCCTGGGCTTTTTTTGTTTGGTAGGCTATTAATTATTGCCTCAATTTCAGAGCCTACTATTGGTGTATTCAGGGATTCAACTTCTTCTTGGTTTAGTCTTGGGAGAGTGTAAGTGTCCAGGAAATTATCCATTTCTTCTAGGTTTTCTAGTTTATTTGCGTAGAGATGTTTATAGTATTCTCTGATGGTAGTTTGTATTTCTGTGGGGTTGGTGATGATATCTCCTTTATCATTTTTTATTGCTTCTATTTTATTCTTCTCTCTTTTCTTCTTTATTTGTCTTGTTAGTGGTCTATCAATTTTGTTGATCTTTTCAAAAAACCAGCTTCTGGATTCATGGATTTTTTGGAGGGTTTTTTGTGTCTCTATCTCCTTCAGTTCTGCTCTGATCACAGTTATTTCTTGCCTTCTGGTAGCTTTTGAATGTGTTTGCTCTTGCTTCTGTAGTTCTTTTAATTGTGATGCTAGTTTGTCAATTTTAGATCTTTCCTGCTTTCTCTTGTGGGCATTTAGTGCTATAAATGTCCCTCTACACACTGCTTTAAATGTGTCCCAGAGATTCTGGTATGTTGTATCTTTGTTCTCATTGGTTTCAAAGAATATCTTTATTTCTGCCTTCATTTCGTTATGTACCCAATAGTCATTCAGGAGCAGGTTGTTCAGTTTCCATGTAGTTGAGTGGTTTCTATTGAGTTTCTTAGTCCTGAGTTCTAGTTTGATTTCACTGTGGTCTGAGAGACAGTTTGTTATAATTTCTGCTGTTTTACATTTGCTGAGGAGTGCTTTAATTCCAACTGTGTGTTCAGTTTTGGAATAAGTGCGATGTGGTGCTGAGAGGAATGTATATTCTGTTGATTTGGGGTGGAGAGTTCTATAGATGTCTATTAGATCCGCTTGGTGCAGAGTTGAGTTCAATCCTGGATATCCTTGTTAACTTTCTGTCTCATTGATCGTCTAATGATGACAGTGGGGTGTTGAAGTCTCCCATTATTACTGTATGGGAGTCTAAGTCTCTTTGTAAGTCTCTAAGGACTTGCTTTATGAATCTGGGTGCTCCTGTATTGGGTGCATATATATTTAGGATAGTTAGCTCTTCCTGATGAATTGATCCCTTTACATTTATGTAATGCCCATCTTTGTCTCTTTTGATCTTCGATGGTTTAAAGTCTGTTTTATCACAGACTAGGATTGCAACCCCTGCTTTTTTTGTTGTTGTTGTTTTCCATTTGCTTGGTAGATCTTCCTGCATCTCTTTATGTTGAGCCTATTTGTGTCTCTGCATGTGCGATGGGTCTCCTGAATACAGCAAACTGATGGGTCTTGACTCTTTATCCAATTTGCCAGTCTGTGTCTTTTAATTGGACCATTTAGTCCATTTACATTTAAGATTAATATTGTTATGTGTGAACTTGATCCTGTCATTATGATATTAGCTGGTTATTTTGCTCACTAGTTGATGCAGTTTCTTCCTAGCATTGATGGACTTTACATTTTGACATGTTTTTGCAATGGCTGGTACCTGTTGTTCCTTTCCATGTTTAGTGCTTCCTTCAGGATCTCTTGTAGGGCAGTCCTGGGGGTGACAGAATCTCTAAGCATTTGCTTGTCTGTAAAGGATTTTATTTCTCCTTCACTTATGAAACTTAGTTTGGCTGGATATGAAATTCTGGGTTGAAAATTCTTTTCTTTAGAAATGTTGAATGTTGGCCCCCACTCTCTTCTGGCTTGGAGAGTTTCTGCCGAGAGATCTGCTGTTAGTCTGATGGGCTTCCCTTTGTGTGTAACCTGACCTTTCTCTCTGGCTGCCCTTAACATTTATTCCTTCATTTCAACTTTGATGAATCTGACAATTAAGTGTCTTAGAATTGCTCTTCTCAAGGAGTATCTTTGTGGCATTCTCTGTATTTCCTGAATTCATATGTTGGCCTGCCTTACTAGGTTGGGGAAGTTCTCCTGGATGATATCCTGCAGAGTGTTTTCCAACTTGGTTCCATTTTCCCCGTCACCTTCAGGCACACCAATCAGATGTAGATTTAGTCTTTTCACGTAGCCCCATATTTCTTGGAGGCTTTGTTCATTTCTTTTTACTCTACACTTCTCTTCTCACTTCATTTCATTCACTTGATCTTCAATCGCTGATACTCTTTCTTCCAGATGATCAAGTCGGTTACTGAAGCTTGTGCATTTGTCACAGTTCTCGTGTTGTGGATTTCATCTCTATCAGTTCTTTCAAGGACTTCTCTACATTGGATATTCTAGTTAGCCATTTGTAAAATCTTTTTTTCAAGGTTTTTAGTTTCTTTGCAATGCTTATGTAGTTCCTCATTTAGCTCTGAGAAGTTTGATCGACTGAAGCCTTCTTCTCTCAACTCATCAAAGTCATTCTCCGTCCATCTTTGTTCCGTTGCTGGTGATGAGCTGCGTTCCTTTGGAGGGGGAGATGCGCTCTGATTTTTTGAAATTCCCGCTTTTCTGCACTGCTTTTTCCCCCATCTTTTTGGTTTTATCTGCCTTTGGTCTTTGATGATGGTGACACACTGATGGGGTTTTGGTGTGGGCGTCCTTTCTGTTTGTTAGTTTTCCTTCCAACAGTCAGGACCCTCAGCTGTAGGTCTCTTGGAGTTTGCTTGGGGTCCACTCCAGACCCTGTTTGCCTGGGTATCAGCAGCGGAGTTTGCAGAACATAGAATATTGCTGAACAGCAAGTGTTGCTGTCTGATTCTTGCTCTGGAAGCTTCATCTCCGGGGTATAGCCCACTGTGTGAGGTGTGACGTGTTGGTCTGCACCTAGTTGGGAATGTCTCCCAGTTAGGCTACTCAGGGATCAGGGACCCACTTGAGCAGGCTGTCTGTCTGTTCTCAGATCTAAACCTCCGTGCTGGGAGAGCCACTGCTCTCTTCAAAGCTATCAGACAGGGGCATTTACCACTGCCGAGGTTTCTGCTGCTTTTTGTTTAGCTATGACCTGTCCCCAGAGGAAGAGTCTACAGAAGCAGGCCGGCCTCCTTGAGCTGTGGTGGACTCCACCCTAATCGAGCTTCCTGGTGGCTCTGTTTACCTACTTAAGCCTCACCAATGGCGGGTGCCCCTCCCCAAGCCTCGCTGCCATCTTGCAGTTAGATCTGACTGCTGTGCTAGCAACGAGGGAGGTTCCATGTGAGTGGGACCCTCTGGGCCAGGTGTGGGATATAATCTCCTAGTGTGCCGTTTGCTAAGACCCTTGGTAAAGCGCAGTATTAGGGTGGGAGTCACCCGATTTTCCAGGTGTTTTGTGTCTCAATTTCCTTTGGCTAGGAAAAGGAATTCACTTCCCCTTTGCACTTCTCAGGTGAGGTGATGCCTTGCCCTGCTTCAGCTGTTGCTGGTAGGGCTGCACCCACAGACCAGAACCAACTGTCCGACACGACCCAGTGAGATGAACCCAGTACCTCAGTTGAAAATGCAGAATCACCCGTGTTCTGTGTCACTCATGCTGGGAGCTAGAGGCTGGAGCTGTTCCTATTCAGCCATCATGGGCCTGCCTCCATATACATTTTAAAAGCACCCCGTCTATGACATTGTGTATGGATGTGAACATATATACTAAAAATACAAAAATGTGGATGGGAAGTGTACCAGGCAAAGATCTAGCCAGGAGAAAAGAAACTGTGCTAAGATTTTTAAATATTGGATGTTTGATTCAAATAATTGGTTATAATAGGTGATCAGTTACATATGATGGAATAGCTGGGCTATGGAAAGGAGATGAGACAACTCGGTTTAGCAGCAGCAGGAAAAGATCCTCGCTCCTAAGGAAGAAGGATAAAGAAAGGGTGCTGCTCCCTCAACCCAGAAGCTTTGTCTGGTAGGAGATAGAATCAAGGTGGAGGCTGCCTGGAAAAAGCTGGGCCCACAGAGGAATGTGCTTTCTACTGGAGATGCCACTCAATGTCAAGAGACAGGGAGAGAGGGAGAGAGAAATGCCTGGCTCTTCCCTTCTCCAGCCCTTCAAGCTCCTAACAGTACCTCTCACTGAGCAAACCCAGGGGAAGTTATAACATAGCAAGGACGCCTGGGAATGTAGGTGTACCCCTCAGCCCCAATCAGAGGGTGAGGGGACTCACCAATTTAGGATAGGCATTTGCCTCTGGAGAGGTAGTCAGGGGAATGTGTACAAAGTGGTCCTTGACTGTATTGGTAACCCCTAATTTCTTTAATTTTTTTTAAAGGTTTGGAGACAATATGGCAAAATGTTAGCATTTGTTTTTTGTTTTGAGACAGAGTCTCTCTCTGTCACCCAGGCTGGACTGCAGTGGTGCAAGTCGGGCTCAGTGCAGTCTCCACCTCCCTAGTTCAAGCGACCCTCCCACGTCAGCCTCTCTAGTAGCTGGGAGTACAGGTGCACACCACTACACCTGGCTAACACTTGTTAATATTATAATGTGGGCGACCAGAGGCTCATTACTTTATTTTCTGTACATTTCTATATAGTTGGAATATTTCATAAGAAGCAATTATTATAGGACAAACAGAAATGTTCCAGATTAATGGCAATAGTAAGCATCTTTATTGTATTTCCATGCTACTTCCCAAGGAAATGTCACATCTCTCTCAGTGAACAGTAGCATCCTTGTGGAGTTTGCAGGCTGTGCCATTGACTCTTTGGCATGATGGTGTATTGAAGACAAGGTGGGAGAACAAGACAGGGAATGAATGGAGATAGGCAAGGAGGAAAGGTGGCAGGAAAAGACTCAGGAGGAAGAGGATGACCATCGATCGCTGTGAGCTCTCCCAGAGCCTGCCTGCCTTTAAACTTGGTTCAGTCACTTATTACCTGGGGGTCTTGAACAAGTTCCTCCTCTCTCCCTCCTAAGATGTTAATAGTACCTACCTCAGTGCGGTTATTTTGAGGATTCAGTGACTTCACCCATAGGAAATCACTTCACATTGTGTGGGCGCATAGTCCACTCTCAATCCATGTTGGTTACGATCCTTATTTTTTTATTATTAATCTTTACATCCTCAGTGTTGGCAGAGTTCTCATGCTTAACAAACATTTGTTCAGATCAGATAAGTGGAAAAAATTGTCATTTGCCTATTCAAGCCACGTTTTTCTGTGATATTCTGATCCTAGTTGAATATACAGAAATAAATGTCTAAAACAGCACCTCGATTCTGGTCTACAACAGGACGAAGTTCACTGTGATCTCAGATAAGCTTGGCTAAAATAGGACTTGATGGAGATAGTCACACTTCAGTGAAGAAAGAGAATCCCCTGTGTAATGTCACCAGGAGATTCAACCTCAATATTCTGCATCGAAGGGATAGTCCCCCAAATGAGAGGATCTGCAGAAACAAAAAAACAGAGAAACAGTGTTCCATGAACGCAACAGCTCTGGTTGAGAAAGTATTCTTCTCTGGAGGACTCTATGGTATTTGTGCTCTCTCAGCCTCCTCCCTGCAAGAACACAAGAAGGGTGCTCACACCTTGACCTTCCCTCAATTCGATACGAGGGCTTTGATAGGAAGGAGGACAGACAGTGAACAGGGTATGGGAAACAACTCGGAATGACAACTCATGGTAAGCCTGGTGTCAGGTGAGGCAACTGATAAGTCTTGTCCCAATCCACTCTCACAACATCATGAGGTAGGAAACACCAGCACAATTGACAGCTTGGGGATTGTTATGAGTATTAAATGAGATAATAGCACCGGCAAAGGGCTCAGGACCCTGGCACATTCTAAGCTAAGGTTCAATGGATGTTAGCTGAGATGAGTATTATCATCCTACTTTATAGGTAAAGAAGCCAACTTGGAAAAACTAGGAAATTTACCCAATGTCACACAGCTAAGAAACCAGTGTTAGAGTTGGATCTGAGGCCAGGTGGACTTACTCCTGAGCCCACCAACCATTGCCTCCACCGGAAATGATGTTCATTGGAAGGTCAGCGGTTTAGTTTGGGGGAGAGTCCCATTTTATGTTCACCCTGCCTTTTTACACTAAGCAGCTGCTACTTTGTTCAGCACTGATAAAAGTAAGCCATTATAAGATGAGGAAAGGCTGCTGTGATACTAAGGGTGGGCAGGATAGATATGGAATATCATGACATGAAAGCTACGCTTGAGATACTGAAACCATTTTTAAAAGCTGAAAAATCATTTTGGCTATAGAAACATTGGAAGAAATTCAAATTGTCATCGAATTGCAGACCTCACAGTAATAAATGCCAGATAACTCTCTTTGATATATTTAATTAGATCCATTAATCAGTAAGTATTGATTGTAAAGAGATGATTTAGGATTCCCACCTAGCCAGAGTGAAAACTTTCTTTCAACCACTTATCTACGATTTAAAGTGAAGTTACCACCATCACCTTTGAGAGGAATTTGGAGATTATTTAATCCAGCGTCCCCGGCCTTCTTGCTTGAATGCTCCAAACACAATCCCACCTCAGGGCCTTGGCACCTGCTATTATCACTGCCAAGAATGCTCTTCCCCCAAATATGCATATGGCATATCCCTCACAGCAAAGCCTCCTTTGACCCACCCCATATAAAGGATCCGTCCCACTACCACCCACCACTTCCTATCCACTTTGCCGTACTTATTTTTCTGTCTAGCATTTGTTACTATCTGACACATCTATTTTGATTTGATTTATTTCTTTTCCGTCTTCTTCCCTCCCTCCCTAAGCACGTGGAGGCAGCAGCTTTGCATAGTATGATAACCCAAGCATCTAGAAGATGCCTGGCACATAGAGGACCACTAGATATTTATTGAATGCAGGAATAAATGAATGCTCGCCTCCTGCCTATTGACAACACACCTTCTGTTACAGTTCTAGCTCAACGTCCAGACAATGAGCAGCAATTAGAGATGTGTCCATCACAGTGATTCCCGGGTACCCCAATTTCAACTTTCAGAACTGCACCAAAATAGTATTTGAAGACACAAGTAGTCCCAGCAGCCTTCTAACTCTTGCAACTAACCCTCTACCAGTTTAGAAAAACTCCTGGCAATGCTCCTAGTTAATTCCATGCCACTTACTGCAACATGTTGCAGGCCCTCCAGTTTCTGTTGAAGGTGAGGATGGTTGCCATCTCCTCATCACTCAATTTAAAGTCAAAGACCTGGAAAGATAGGAGTTCCAGGACATCATCAGTAAGGCAGTTACTGCTGTGACTGGAGACTGCCGCTCATTCTAGCAGGGAGTTCTAGCAGCACAAACTGGTCACAGGTGTTTTTCCCATTATATCCACAGGATACAAATTTTTCTCTAAATTAGGTCCTACACAAAGACCGCAGTATTTCTAGTGCTCAGTGTTCCAGGGGAGGGAGACCAGGTTCACAGGCACTAAGCCGCAGGTGTGCACAGGACCTGTGCTCCATGATGCGCCCTTCTAGAAGACAGTTCTCCAATGACATTCACACCTCCTCTGCTGCCAGAAGATGAGCAGGGAGGCCAGGACAGTGTGCTCATGTGGTGACCCAGGGTTTAGCTGCTCAGGGGCAACTGAGGGTCTTCTCAGTGGTGTGAGGCACAGCTGTGCTCAGACCTGACAAGGCTTCAGCAGGCACCGTCCCTAGCATGTCCTAAGCCCATGGGTCATTCATCTCAGGTATACTGAGCCTAGATCCCTGGGCTGGAAAATGATAGGGTGGTGGGAACGGAGGGGGCAGAAGACAGTGCAGGGATGAGGTGAGAAGCCTAGTGACAGGGTCTGTCTGTGTCCCCCTCCCCTGAAGAATACCAGGGCCGACCAGCCGGGATCTTACCTGAATGTTCTCAACAATGCGTGCCAGTGTCACAGACTTGGGGATCACAATCACATTCCTCTGGATATGGAAACGGATCAGAACCTGTGCGGAAAGGGGACATCATGTTTTCACTCAGCTACAAGGACCCCTCCTTTTATGGAAAGGAAGAATAAAACATCTTCGCAGCTCACTGTGGCTTCAGGTACAGTCACTGATACTGACTGAGCCCTTGACAGCTATAGACTTGTGCCAGCCCCTCGCTTCATTCTCTCCCTTCATCTTAGGGGCAACTCTGTGATCTTCATTTTTCAGGAATAAAGAAAGCAGTTTGGGTCATAAGGCTGATCAGAGGTGGAGTTGGCGTCTGCACCCATATCCCTAGACTTCAAAGCCATTCTTTGCGACTTGGCTGTAGGGATTAACAGGAAGCTGTGAGGCAGAGGCTATCTTTGTTTCAGTGACAGCTCTTGTGTTTCCTGGAGGTTCCAACAGACTTCGAAGAAACACTATAGATGGCTTCAGCTCCTGTGTTCTTCCCCTTTAAGGAGTTAGTTGAGGAGAACACAAGAAATGAAACATGAGACAGGAAGAAATCATTGTTGGATAACAAGAAAAATAAAAATATGGCACCTGGGCTGCAGTTTTTTTGTGCTTTGCAGCAATCTCCTTAATCTTGGGATCCTCCAGCAGGGAAGGGTCCTCTGGCTTGGCCCTAGAGGCAGAAAGATGCTGATGTGAACAATCACCATGGCTACCATGTACAGACGGACACCACTCCAGTGAGGGTCTCAAAGCTGATCATCAGAGCCTCTCCATCTGGGAGACAGGCAGGAGGACCTGGAAGCTTGGGTCCTTCCCCTGGGCTCTAAAGTCTCAGCATTTTGCAAAGCCTGGTTCATCCTTGGGTGGTTGAACTGGAAATATTCCCAGAGGGTCAAACACGTCGCCCATGTTTTTGTTGTTGCTGTTGTTGTTGCTTTTTAATTCCCATTTGTTCCCACAGTCATCCCATTTGGTTGTAGCAAACGCATTACCTTACACACGTTTTTCTTTCCAGTGACTTATGGTCTCATACCAATATTTACCAAATATAAAATAATGTTTTTAAGATTATCAAGAGAAGGATCCACTGCTTGGAAGCCTCACCAAGGTCTATCCGGAGAGCCCAGGGGGCTGTAGGCCGTAACGGTGATGCCCTTGGAGTGGCAGTACTGGATCAGTTTCTCCTGCGTGAGGTACGGGTGACACTCAACCTGCAACAGCAAACAATCCGCATCACGGGGAAAGCTGGCTGGCTTTTGAGTTGTCATAGGGAGGGAGTTCTACACACACACAAAAAGACCACCAAGCAAAGACCAAACACCTACCCACTGAGATTCTTGCTAACACAACCATGAGATCAGCCTCACACCTCCCAAAAGTGTCCTGATCACTGACCCCTGAGATGAGACTCGGGACATAGATAGCCTTGAACATTCCTCCCAATGTTTAAGATGTAATAGGGCAAGACCTTTATTGAACCTTATACTAAACAGAATTTACCTGGTTAGTCACTGGTTTATATTTCAGTCCAGGTTTGTTCAAGAGCCTCTCAATCTGGAAGTGGTTGAAATTGGAGATGCCAAGGGCTTTCACCAGCCCCTCATCCACCAGCTCCTCCATGGCCTGTCATAGAAAGGAAAACCTTTTGGGCAGCCCCAGAGGGACTACAGGGACCCTGGCTGGCCTTAGTCCTCCCTGGGGCAGAAATTGCTAAAGGATCCACCACAACAGGGTTAGCCGAAGCATTCACAGGAAGTTTCAGTCCAGGGCCTGGGTGCCCATCAGTGATTGGTTCCAGCCCTACTGCCCCTCCCCAGCCCAAGAAAAACTAGGAGTAACAGGTAAAGATTTATATTCTTGCCACTCTCACCTTACACATAAAGAAACACATACAAAATTATACTGCTCTATACAGGGGAAATATGAAGTTCTGTAATACAAAAAATAAAAAGTAAATAAAAAATGAACATTTGCAAGCTTATGTGATGATTGTATTTTTAATGAATCCAAATGACAGCGGGTAGCTACTGCTGTGTGCATTGTACACCCAAACCTAGGCAAGCTGTGTTAGTCAGGAAGAGGCTGCAGCATGTGGAGAAGCCTCACTTGTGGGTCCTGAGTCACTTTCTCCCACACCAACTGTTCTTGGGTTGGCAAGAAGGTCATGCGTATAGATTATGCCCTGGCAGGGGCACCTGGGCAAGGGGTTGTGTGGGGCTGAAACCTGACCCACCGTCTGCATATCCAGCCATGCTTCCCGGTACAGAAACTACAGGGACCCCCAAGGAAGGGAATCTTTGTATAACTTTTAGCCTATATTGGGCATTTTCCAAACTTGCCCAAAGATATCATATATGTTAGCAGCAGCCTCCAATGCAACATGTATTTATTAGCCATCTATTACATGTTCCAGAAGTTGTCAGGATGTAAAAGTATACAATGTGCTTCCTTCTTCTGGGATTCTTACAGTCCAATTAAAGTGCTAGGGTTCCCTTCTGTGGAACCATCAACCATGACCCTGAGGCTGCCTCAGATAACATGACCGTGGCATAGACAGAGTCAGAAAGGGCAGAGAAGGAAGAGATTCACACAGCCTGCAGCTGTCAGGGCAGACCTTCAGGTAGAGTTTAAACTGCACCTCAGAAAAAAAAAAAAAAAAAAAGAGAGAGAGAGAGATAAGAGGGGAAAAATATGAGCCTATGAGACAGGAAGGCAATAGCAAAGCTCAGAGGCAGGGATGAACATGACTTGTTCAGGGAACTCTTTATCCAGCCCTTCTCAACTTTGGCTGCAATTTGGAATCACCAGGGAAGTTTAAAAACTACCGGTGGATGCAGTGGCTCATGACTGTAATCTCAGCACTTTGGGACAGGATTGGAACAGGGGGTTGGGGCCTGGGTTTCAGCAACCTAGGGTAAGTTTTTAACTCTTGTAGGCCTTAGTATTCTCTTCTTAAAAAAAGGTCTTATAGTATACATGCTAATAATGTACATATTTCTGATGTACATTATCAGAGGCTGAGACAGGAAGATTGCTTGAGTCCAGGTGTTCGACCATCCTGGGCAACATAGCAAGACTCTGTCTCTACCAGAAATTTTTTTTTTAATTAGCTGGATGTGGTGGCATGTGCCTCTGATCCCAGCTACCTGGGAAGATTGCTTGAGCGCAGGAGTCCGAGGCTGCACTGAGCTGTGATCTTGCCATTGTACTGCAGCCTGGGCAACAGAACAAGACTCTCTGTGAATTAAAAAAAAAAAAAAAAAGTAATATCGGTGGCTGGGTTTCACCCCCCAGGAGTTCTTACACATTTTGTCTGAGTTGTAGCCTAGACATTGGGATTTGTAAACTCCTCAGGTGATTCTAATGAATAGCCACGTTGAGAACCACTAGTGTAGATGAAGTTGTTCAAATTGGGCAGTAGAGTTTAGATGCTATGAAAACAAAAGGTTCCCAAAACTTCTGACGGGGCAATTAGATAATACAAAAGCTATTGTACATCATAGGTCAGGTTAGTTTGCCTGTCTTTGAACTTGACTGCTTTATACTTTTTCCTCCCCTCTGCTTCAGGGTGGTCAATGAGGTTTCTACTGAACTGGCTGTGGGTCTACAGAAACATCCAGCGCTTTCATATTCAAGCCTGCTCGTTTCAAATCAGAGCCTCTGACCTTGATCACTGATATCTTTTCATGCCTTTCAAATGTTGTATTTAGCAGTCATCTATGTACTCATTCAGAAAACATAGCATTGTGAGATGCAGGCAACACTGACACACAAGCCACATTAATATTATCATAGGAGCTAAGGCAAACTGATAAAATGTATTGCAAAAGGCCAGGTGCGGTGGCTCACGCATGTAATCAGAGCACTTTGGGAAGCCGAGATGGGTGGATCCCCTGAGGTCAGGAGTTCGAGACCAGTCTGGCTAACATGGTGAAACCCTGTCTCTACTAAAAATATAGAAGTTAGCCTAGCATGGTGGTACGCACGTGTAGTCCCAGCTACTCAGGAGGCTAAGGCAGGAGAATGGCTTTAACTCGATAGAGGGATGGTCCAGTGAGCCAAGATGAAGCCACTGCACCGCAGCCTGGGCGACAAAGTGAGACTCTGTCTTAAAAAAAGAACACTGTGCTTGTGGATTAATGTTTTTGAACAAACAATACACAGAAAAAGCTATGTTTAGTTGAATCATGTCCATTCTAAGCATTTCAGAAAGGTGAGGCTTAATATATTTTCCCTTGTACAACACAATACAAACTCGCAACTACATGTACCCCTACACAGACAGCTGCCAAGATAACATGATTAACTCTTGGAGTCATATGCCAGTGTTCATTTATAACTTACTCCTCCACTTCGTTCTCTACTAGCATTTGCAAAAGGATATAATAGTATAATAGAAAATGACCAGAGAAAACACTGATCCCTTAATTCACTTTGAATGTGAGTGACGTGAAACAGGTCATGATGTGATCTGGGAAGCAGGGCACTCAGGCTCCCTGATTTCTGGATGTGTGTTCACTGCCTGCCAAGCGCATGCTGATGGTTTTGGTGGTTGGACTTGTGATTCAGATGAGTCTGGGTCCAATCCCAGCTCTGCCACACACATTGTGACATGACCTGCACAAGTCACCAATCAATCTAGGCTTCAAATGTCATTATTTATAAATGGGGATGTTAACCCTGCCTTATAGGTTTAGATGATTACATGGTCGCTATGACTAATGTTCCTGGCATGTAAACCATCTTAATCTTTATCACACCCTCAAAAATACATATTAGTAGTATGTGTTATAAGACTTCTTTTTAAGAAGAGAAAACTGAGCCCTACAAGAGTTACAAAACTGACCCTAGGTTACTCAGCTGCTATGAGCAAACCCAGACCCAAACCTCCTGTTCCAAATGGCTCGCCCTGCTTTGAGAACAGCATGTGTATTCCTCAAAGTGGGGTACGTTGTATTTCCAGTCTTATTTGAAGACTCAGTATTAGCCTTGAAATATAAATAGTATCAGATGCACGTAAAAGCCAAAGGTGATGAGGAAGATATTAGAAGAGCTAGGGAATCACAATGATGAAATTAGAAAGCATCAGGCACACGGCCTCTTTCATATCAACGGGAAGTCTCATGGATAACTGAGAATTTCTCTCCCAGCACACGTAGAGGAAGCTAGAACCTACCTCCCAGGCATCCAAGAACGTTGCTTTTCCACCGATGACATTACCTTTATCATCTTTGGGTAAAATGTCATCCCCAGACTGTAAATACAGAATGAAAAGTTTACTGGAATCTGCATCATGACACTTGGTTCTTTAAACAAGGTTTCAGGGTCCTGACTCTTGCTAAATACCACATGGGCATACCAGTTTTTCAGACTCTGCAGGACATGCTACAAGTATGTGAGTTTAAATGAAATCTCTATATCTACTATAGTATATTAATCCTTATATTTTAGGAACCACTTGATTGACGTTAAGATCTCCTGTTAGTACATTCCAGAAGCCACCTTTATCACCATAGACATTCACCTCATACACCTAGATCCTGTGTACACCCAAAGGCAAACTTTCATTTCAGTATCACTGGATAAGGATTAGATCTCCAGGGTGTGGTTTTCTGGGGAAGATATTGGCCAGCTTCTATCCTTGCAGCCTCTAGAAGAGACATGGAATAAGGGATGGCAGGCCATCATCACTCCCGCTGGTCAGGAGGGGAGAGAGCTGGAAATTTGTCTCTCCCACCCCTCAGGAGCAGGTGGAGCAGAGCCCCAGGCAATGGGAGCCGCGATGACAACTGGCTTCCTTCCAGCATCACCGCACTTGGGCTTTTCTCCAACATGCCACTCCCGGGGTGTGCTTTGCTTAACAAGATAATTAGGCCCTGGAATATAGTTATGCAAGTCTAATCCAAGGGATTTGCTGGGAGGGCAGTCCCAGGGCATGGAATCAAGACAAAGGTGATAGGGTAGTTGCAACTTGCCTGGGCTGCCAGAAATCATGGCATTCTCAGACATAACTACAAGAAAACGCAGGCATGTGGCCACCTCAGCAGCACACATGGCCTCAGCCTCCCTTCCACGCCAGCGTCTTTCTGCTCCAAGGTCTCTTCCTGCCATTCCCAATTATAAACTACAAGGTCTCTTGCTCCAGTCCACACCACCCCCCAGCCCTGGTGCAGCTTCTATTTTCTGACACCTGCTCAGAAACTAGAGGCTGAGAAAGGGTGTCGCTCAAACCTTGAATCCCTGTGGCCAGTGAATAAGATAGAGGTCCAGATAGCTCAGCTTCAGGTCCTTGAGGGTCTTCTCAAAGGCTTTCCTCACAAGCGGTCTCTCAAAAAAAGTGGGCCCCAACTGCAAAGAGTGCAGCAATGAGCTGTTAATACTGAGAAAAGGAAGGGCCACGTTATAATCATTGTCCCTGCCTTTTGATTTGCACCTTGATCTAACCTGGCACAGGTCATTTATAACAAAGCTGATTAAGATCCACGCCACATGTGGAAGATCACCAGGGCTCAGCACGTCAATGACATGTCTTAAGTGTTAAAAGCAATTTACTTTTTCAACTCTCCTACTACTCTATATGTCTCTCAGATCATTTAAGTAAATGTGGCCACAGATTTGAAATGTTTACCTGTCTCAGTCTCTTTGTCAGCTGTGGGCTCTCTGAGAGCAGGACTTGTGTGTAGCTTTTAAATGTCAAGCATTCTTAGGCCTTCGGGAAAAGATGGTCCTTTATCTGTCCTATCTGATAGGTCCCTTATCAAGCCTGTCAGACCCCTAGTGATAACTTTATAAGGGCTTTATCCACACTTGGCTGCTACACAGTGGGGTCTATTTGTCCCACCAGATATATGCAATATCCAAGTACCTAGAACTAGTGTTTTCTCAGCAAGTTGTGTATAATGTAAATCCAGTGATTCTCAACCCCCTCACACCCAACACCCTCTTCTTTTTTATAACATTGTGTATCTCACCTTTTACTAAACTGAATAAAGAAAATCATATGTGACAATAGAAATATGCGCCTACTGTTTTCCAAAATGCCCCCTGGCTGAGAACCTTAGAGACACAGTGGTGGATACCACAGTGCTGACAGAGAGACCACACATCAAGCCATGCCTGCACCCTTGGCCTCTGACTGCCTCTGGGCAGATGGTGGATCCCTCTGATGGGGAACAGGGAGGCCCAGGGCAGTGCAGGGCTCCATGGAGACAAGCCCACTGTGGGAAAACCAACCCGCAGGCAGGTGGCGCAGCAACGACATGTTCAAATTCAATAGCGGCTTGGAGTATGGATAGAATTGTATCCACGGATGTTATCAAGGCAGGGATGAAAAGGGCTACATGTAGAAAAGGCTGACAGAGATCTCGCTGCCAACCCGACCCAGATACTTCTGCCTGCCTTGAAGTGAAGGCCTCCCACCCAATGCGCCATGTGCACCTTGCTGACGATGAACAGGTCCTCCCGCTTCACAGCCTGCTCTTGGATCTTCTCTTGGATGGCTTCCCCCACCTCATGTTCATTCTGATAGACATAGGCACAGTCAATGTGGCGATATCCTGCATCAATGGCCACCTTCACCGCTTCTTTCACTTTGCCGAGAGGAGACTGAAAAGCAAAAGAAAAGCCCATCACACATGTATTATTATTTTTTTTAAGCGATGGGGACTTGCCATGATGCCCAGGCTGGCCTCACACTCCCAGTTTCAAGCAATCCTCCCACCTGCGGAGTAGCCGGAATTACACCACACTGAGCAACCAATATAGTCTCTTATCCCCAGACCACCTTCAACAGGCTGCCCCACATGGCTCAGTTTCTCCAAACCAAGGCCTCACTGGGGTCTCTTGGCCAGGGGATATCTGGGAGGATACACACTTTTGAGAAGTTTTCAAAAGAAAAGGAGGAAAGTGAATTAATTTTATGATTATGTCCTTATGTCCTGTCCTAGTTAAAGTCTCATCCAGGTTAGTCCTGAAATGTCTTCAGGTGTGTCGGGGAGTGCAGATGGCTCCACTGCAACTTTCTGAAGACCCAGATGAAAGCTTGACTCTAAATAACCCAGAGGGATTTTCAGACAATATCCCCAAATGGTGATAAGGATCTGGATAATGGTCATTACAGCATCAATCCGGATTCCAACACTTACTGGGTGTGTGGGTCTAAGCAGGTGATTCAATCTCTCTCAACCTTGTCTGCAATATGCAAAAATTAGCAAGAGCCTCATGAGGCCTTTGTGGTTATGACATGCTGCAATGAATGTTAAGTTTTTAGTAAATCACCTGACACACAGTAAGGCTCAGTAGAAGCTGTTCATTATACAATTTCCTTTCAGAAAAAAAGGAGAAATAGAAAAGCTTAAAGGAATAGAGTTTGTTTTCCATTCCTATAGAAGAAAGAGGGAGGGAGGGGAGAATGAGAGAGGAAGAGAAAGAAGGGAAAGAAAGAAAAGAAAAGAAATAGAATTATCATATTTTGTTCTAAACTAGCCAAGCCAATGATAGGGGCAAAAAGCACTTAAAACTTGATCTCTCACAAAATAGTCTTTTAAACGTCTTCTACTGCGAGATAACAAACATTGAAAAGAACATAACACATAGATGCACAGTTACCGTACCACCTGGAGAAGAAACGGGCGGCCGCCAGGCATCCAGAAACACCCCTGTGCCCCCAACCACTATGCTACACTACACCATCCTTCACCTCCACTGCTAAGTTCATAATCCTTTAGTCTATCATCCCCACATGTCGAAGATGACTCCCTTCATATTTCTTACATTCAATTCCAAAATTCTGGAATTTTGGATTCCAGAATTTTGGGTAAGTCTGGTAAACTTACCCAGGGTGAGCAGATTCCCTGGAGTTCTGGAAGTGATTATTTGTTCCATTTATATAGGATTGAAGCTCTGATTTTGAGTAAATCTTGCTAATCAAGCAACGGACGCCGTGCATGAATCAAGCTGGAAGTGATCACTTCGCCCAGATTAACCAAGAATGTATCCTGAGAATGACCCAGTGTGGCAACAGAGTGTCCTACCCTCCAGCTCGGCACAAGAGAGGGGAAAAATCAGGGTGCACAGAAGGAAAGAGCCAGAGGCAGAAGACTCAGCACAGGCATTAGCCATGAGGGATAGGAGAGAAGAGGAATTCCAAAGACTGCTTCTGGTCGCTAGTTAGGGTAGTGCCATCATAGATGAAAATGGCAGAGAAGGCAGAGTGAGGTGGTGAGGGAACAACTTCAAACTTAGCCTAAGAAAGGCTCAGGAACCTGCCTCACTGAGTCCTGGATGTGCCTTACCGTGTTTTGCCAGCTGACATTAACACAGCCAGGTGGAGCTTATGACTCCCAGCCCAGGCTCTCTGCAGTCCCAGCACGTTGCAGATTTCAATGTGTACAGGAACCATCTAGGGATCTTGTTAAGGTGCACATGCCTATTAGGTAGCCTGGGATGGGGCCCGAGACTCTGCAGTTTCTTTCTCTCTCTCTGTTTGTCTCTTTCTCTCTTTCTTGGATCTTACTCTGCTGCCCAGACTGGAGCACGGTGATACCATCACTGCTCACTGCAGCCTTGACCTCTCAGGCTCAACACTCAATCTCCACCTCAGCCTCCCAAGTGGCTGGGACTACAGGTGCGTCCCACCATGCCCAGCTAATATATTGATTCTTTGTAAAAATGGAGTCTTACCGTGTTGCCCAGACTGGTCTCCAACTCCTGGGCTCAAGCAATCCTCCTGTCTGGGTCTCCCAAAGTGCTGGGATTACAGGCATGAGCCACCACACCCAGCCAGTTCTGCATTTCTAACAAGCTCCCAGGTCATATGGATTCTGCTAGCCCAAGTCCCACACCCTGATCTGCAAAGGGGTGCCAAGAACTTGGGGCTCTGCATCCTCTCCGCAACCACCCAGCCCACAACAAACCCACAGCCAAGACTCTGGGGAATCGTTGAGCCCAATTAAGTGTCCTAGAGCCAGAGAGAGAAACTACCCTAGAAAACAATTTTGGATCCAACAGCTGCTTGAAATTTGATACTTGCTAGAGAAGCTCTCAGCACTGCTGGGAAAGTCAGCCTTGGAGCTTTGCAGCCTGAATCAGCTCTGAGAAAAGAAAGCAACCGGAGTCCCGGCTCCAGGACTGAATCTCACCTCTCCAAACCCCTGCCTGACCTCCAGGCTTTCCTGGCTGAATGCAGAAAGAGAAAACACCCAAACGCCCCTCCAGGGAAGAAGGCTGTGCGAAGATTTGCATATTTACCTTCCAAGTGCCCAGGCCCACAATGGGCATCTTGGCTTTGGTACTGAGCTCCACAAAGGTGGCCATGGTTGGTGCAGAAAAGATTCTGAGTGAGCAGGTAGAAGTCTCACGTCCTGCTTTTTGTTGTTGTTTTTGAGGCAGTCTTGCTGTGTCGCCGAGGCTAGAGTGCAGTGGTGCGATCTCGGCTCACTGCAGCCTCGGTCTCCTGGGTTCAAGCAATTCTCCTGCCTCAGCCTCCTGAGTAGCTGGGATTACAGGCGCCCACTGCGATTTCCAGGTAATTTTTATATTGTTAGTAGAGACAGGCTGGTCTCAAACTCCTGACCTCAGGTGATCTGCCCACCTCGGCCTTCCAAAGTGCTGGTATTATAGGCATGACCTAAGAGCCCGGCCACATGCTGCTTAAGAAGGCTGGTGCTATCTTAATTGGGAGGAGTTGGAGCCTGGCCACAGTAGCTTTCCTGCCATAAGCAAAGAGGAAATCCATTCCAGGCTTTTGTGAGAATGAGGATTATGTGAATGAATTATTAATCACGGCAACCTTGTGCAAAGTTCCCTCTTAGGTAACAGTATCATTGGAGTTTCTGCTTGTTCACTATGAGTCAACAAACTCAACACAGCTAAAGGTTGGAAAGTAGCGAGGGAGAGAGAAAGGAAGGAAAGAAGAATAGGGAGAGGGAGGGAAAGAAGCCTGGCCAACATGGTGAAACCCCCTCTCTACTAAAAATACAAAAATTAGCCAGGCACAGTGGCACAAGTCTGTAATCCCAGCTACTTGGGAGGCTGAGACAGGAGAATTGCTTGAACCTGGGAGGTGGAGGTTGCAGTGAGCCAAGATCGTGCTGCTGCACTCCAGCCTGGGCGAGAGAGTGAGACCCTGTCTCAAAGGAGAGGAGAGGAGAGGAGAGGAGAGGAGAGGAGAGGAGAGGAGAGGAGAGGAGAGGAGAGGAGAGGAGAGGAGAGGAGAGGAGAGGAGAGGAGAGGAGAGGAGAGGAGAGGAGGGGAGGGGAGGGGAGGGGAGGGGAGGGGAGGGGAGGGGAGGGGAGGGGAGGGGAGGGGAGGGGAGGGGAGGGGAGGGGAGGGGAGGGGAGGGGAGGGGAGGGGAGGGGAGGGGAGGGGAGGGGAGGGGAGGGGAGGGGAGGGGAGGGGAGGGGAGGGGAGGGGAGGGGAGGGGAGGGGAGGGGAGGGGAGGGGAGGGGAGGGGAGGGGAGGGGAGGGGAGGGGAGGGGAGGGGAGGGGAGGGGAGGGGAGGGGAGGGGAGGGGAGGGGAGGGGAGGGGAGGGGAGGGGAGGGGAGGGGAGGGGAGGGGAGGGGAGGGGAGGGGAGGGGAGGGGAGGGGAGGGGAGGGGAGGAAAGAAAGGAAGGAAGGAGGGAGAGAAAGAAAGAGAGAAAGCAAAGCAAAGAAGAAAGAAAAAACAAGGATTTTATTTCCTTGTGATGCTTTCATCTGTGAAATGGAGTCTAGGGAGGAGAGGTAAGAAGCAGTGTTTCCATTTTAAAAGTAGCAATTCCAGGTTCAATGCAGAGATGGACCTGGGCTGATTAGAGTCAGCTGTAACTAGTTGGTAGCCAGCAATCTAGGGAACATGATACAGGCCTGTGCCATGCTGTACACACCATGACAGGCCAGGGCCATGTCACAGCCTCAGCTTCAACTTGCGAGTAGTGGGTATTTCTGTCTTTTTCGCGTTCTTGTTTGTGAGGTGGGTTTGGTTGAAAATCGAAATGGACTTGAATCTCTAGGCTGTGGCTTATGACAGCTCTTAGAGGGCAATTGGCATGATATTTTGTACCTATGAGTGAAATATCTTAAATTTCATTGATGTTTGTTAAATTATCTACTTCGACATTAATAATACATGCATGGGCCGGGGCTGGTGGCTCATGCCTGTAATCCCAGCACTTTGGGAGGCCGAGGAAGGTGGATCACTTGAGCGCAGGAGTTGGAGACCAGCCTGACCAACATGGTGAAACCCTGTCTCTGCTAAAAATCCAAAAATTAGCCGGGCATGGTGGCACATAACTGTAGTCCCAGCTGCTTGGGAGGCCTGAGAATCACTTGAATCTGGGAGGGAGAGACTGCAGTGAGCCAAGATCGTGCCACTGCACTCCAGGCTGGGCCACAGTGAGAGACTCCGTCTCAAAAATAGATACATAAATACACGCATGCCTCATCATCTGGTGGCCACGGTCTCCAGGATCTGTACATGGGGCTCCTTATTTTCCCAGTGTATACTGGATGACATGCAGGGCTAGTATTGTTGAAATAGTAAATCCTTAGGGACTGTCAGGCTAAATAACAGAGAGAGGGTCCCTAAAAGAAAAATATTTCTCTGGGAATAGAGCACTGCAGTGGGAATACGCATGCCAGAGGAAACTATGTGTATATTTGGGGAAATAAAGGAAGACAAAAATTTTTCAAGGAAAAAATGAGGATTATCTAATTGCTTTGAAATAATTAGCCTTGGCTACAAAGATCAATCATGAAAGTGTTAGTCTGAGGTTGGACAGGCAGTTGTTCACAGGTCCTTGCAGAGTATGTTTTGTGTTCAGTTGCAATGGCCTTTGTTCAAGGTTGCGGTTTTTGCAGTCTTTCGTGGTAATTTTGGTTTTCAGTTGTACGACCATTACAACCCTCCTTTCATGGCCTTCGGAGCTGTATTTGTTGTTTGTTTTTTAACATTAGTGACTCCATTTTGATTCTGACCATTTTTACGTGATACACAGAAAAAAGAAATGTGTATTATTCATAATAATATTCCTTCGAGAATCACTTAACTATGAATCGGTGAGGAGGGAGATCTTTTTTAGATAATTGAGGTTAAGAAGGTATATCGATTAGCAGTTTTCGTGTAACAAACCAACTGGTTATAACAGCAACCATTTATTTGTTGGTGATTTTGTGGGCTGGCAGTTTGGGCAGGAAGCAGCTGATAAGGCAGTCTCAGAACCACGTGATGTCAGCTGGGTTTCCTCACCTCTGTGGGCTTCAGTGGAGTGGACTGGGTTGTCAGGGAAGGCAGGGACCCCTCTTCACATGTTTTTCGTTTTCCATGAGGCTAACTTGGACTTGTTCATAGGTAGCAGCATTGTAGGGGGCCTACTCTCGGAATGTGAACAGTGTCACTTCTGTCACCTTCTATTGATCAAAGCGAGTCTCAAGGCCAGAAAAGGGCCAAGGAGTAAGGGAACAGATTCCACCTCTTGAGGGGATTGGTTACAGGGAATTTTGGCTAATTTTTTTTTTAAAGGTAGAGTCTCTCTCTGTCACCCAAGCTGGAGTGCCGTTGCACAATCTCGGCTCACTACAACCTCTGCCTCCCGGGTTCAAGTGATTCTCCTGCCTCAGCCTCCCGAGTAGCTAGGACTACAGGTGCACACCACCACACTCCGCTAATTATTGTATTTTATTAGAGATGGGGTTTCACCATGTTGGCCAGGATGGTCTCAATCTGCTGACCTTGCGATCTGCCTGCCTTGGCCTCTCAAAGTGCGGGGATTACAGGTGTGAGCCACCGTGCCCGGCCGAATTTTGGCTATTCTAAATCAACCCCAGAAGGTTTTGATTAGCTCTTTTCTAGCTTCATGAACTTACCAATCTGTTCCTGGTTTTGCACCTTTAAGAAACTCTCATTTTTTAAATCTGATGAATGTATGTCCATAAGACGGTTTACTTTGTTAAAAATAAATACATAAAAAATTGAGAGAAAATTATTTTGTAGAAGAAAAATGAATGAGGAGTAGTATCATATTTCATTCTCACATCCGTTTCTCTAAGAAATGGATCTGTCATGCAACGTCTGCTCCTAACCCATACTGTTCGAATATAGAGGGCTGTTGGCCATGGTCTGCGGATTATTTATAATCAGCCACAAGGGGTTACAGTGTAATGGCTTACAATTTGGTGGGGTGGGACCATGGACTAATTGGAGTTTTTTGTTTCAGTCCTCATAACTTATTTGAAGCAGGGGGCTTGGCTGTCCACCCTTTGTACTTAGTAGTCCACCAAACATCTGCCCAGTCACCACAAGGACTTTTCTTTTTTTTTTTTTTTTTTTTTTTTTTTTTTTTTTTTTGAGACGGAGTCTCACGCTGTTGCCCAGGCTGGAGTGCAGTGGCGCGATCTCGGCTCACTGCAAGCTCCGCCTCCCGGGTTCCCGCCATTCTCCTGCCTCAGCCTCCTGAGTAGCTGGGACTACAGGCGCCCGCCACCGCGCCCGGCTAATTTTTTGTATTTTTAGTAGAGACGGGGTTTCACTGTGGTCTCGATCTCCTGACCTTGTGATCCGCCCGCCTCGGCCTCCCAAAGTGCTGGGATTACAGGCTTGAGCCACCGCGCCCGGCCCAGGGACTTTTCAATCTCCATACCTATACTTGCTTGATGTTTTGTGGTATGGACATAGACACTTATCAACATGGGATACCTTCATTTGAGCCTGCTACTCTCCACACGGATGACTGAACAGGCATCGAACAGAAGGGGGCTGTAGGCCGTCACGGTGATGCCCTTGGAGTGGCAGTACTGGATCAGTTTCTCCTGCGTGAGGTACGGGTGACACTCAACAAATACCCAGAGAACTGCATCGCACATTGCTTGGGGTCCCCAGTGGGTCCCTTGACATAATTGAGACAGACTTCCCTCATGAGAGGTTTTGACAACATTCCCCTTTGATCTGGTAACATCCATTTCTTTTCCGCATTTTCTTTAGCTCCTATTCTTATCAACTTCTTTTTTTCAATGGAAGAGAAAACGGGGATTGCAGTAGGAGAAGGAAGGTATGGAGTTAAATGGAAGAAATGGCAACTTGTTTTGCTATTTGATCTGCAGGATTATTTCCTCGACTTGTGAAAGGCAAGTCCTTTTGGTCCCCTGGGACATGTACAATAGCCGTCACTTCTGGCAGTTGGAGATTGTTGAGGACACGATCATCAGTTCTATTTGAACTAAATCTTGGCCTCTACTATTGATAAGACCCCTCTCCATCCAAATTTTTCCAAATGTGTGCGCCACCCCAAAGGCATACTTAGAGTCAGTACAGAGAGTGTTTTCTTGGTGTTGTAAATGTCCTAAAGCTTGTCTGAGTGCAAACAGTTCACACCCTTGGGCAGACCAATTATCAGGGCACCTTCCTGATTTTACTTTTCAAGCGTCTTTCCATTAATCACTGAATACCTATTGTGTCTTTTTCTTTTAATCACCTGGGAGGATCCATCTATGAATCAGTGCCGTCCTGTCTTGAAGGGAGTTTTTCTAACTCTGGTTGAACTTACATATGGTAACTAATTAGATTCAAACATGCGTACTCTCCTTTTAAGTTTGGATCCCCCGTTAAAAAGCCTGCTGGATGACCGGGTGCGGTGGCTCACGCCTGTAATCCCAGCACGTTGGGAGGCCGAGGTGGGCAGATCACCTGAGGTCGGAAGTTCAAGACCACTCTGACAAACATGGGGAAACCCCCTCTCTACTAAAAATGCAAAACAATCAGCCAGGCATGATGGCACAAGCCCTTAATCCCAGCTACCTGAGAGGCTGAGGCACGACAATCGCTTGAACCCAGGAGGCAGAAGTTGCAGTGAGCCCAGATCGTGCCTTTGAACTCCAGACTGGGCAACAAGAGTGAAACTCTCAAAAACAAAAACAAAAACAAAAACAAAACAAAACAAAGCCTGCTGGATGAACTGCATTATTAGTAGTTAATATTAAATCATCTCTTTTTCCAGTAAGATAGCCTCATATTTTAAAATTTTCGAGTTAGTGATCTACCTCCTTGCTTTTTGATTTAATACAGTTGTAACTGGGTGGGGCGTGGCCTGAAGCCCCTAGGGAGTAACCTAAAACCACAGTTGGAGGGACAGCACAGTCTGGAGCATGGCCTGAAAAGGCTGTGGAGTAACCTGAAACCGCAGCCAGAGGGACCTGACACAGGAACCGCAGGGGCGGGATTGGGGGCGCTGAAGGAAGGAAGATGATTTACAGGATCCCATGGGTTAGTAGGTGTGGGTTGTCTAGGCATGGGAACTCTTCCCCTTTTAGAAACAATTGGCTTCTGACTTTCTCCCTCCGGAGTCTGAAGGGTAAAGGAGAACTGGTCCCTGCCGCCAGCAGAGGGCGGAATCGATTTTTCCTGAGATAGGGCTCTTATCATTAACATGTTCGATTAAGAGATGACACGTGGCCGGGCGCGGTGGCTCAAGCCTGTAATCCCAGCACTTTGGGAGGCCGAGGCGGGTGGATCACGAGGTCAGGAGATCGAGACTATCCTGGCTAGCACGGTGAAACCCCGTCTCTACTAAAAAATACAAAAAAAAAAATTAGCCAGGCGTGGTAGCGGGCGCCTGTCGTCCCAGCTACTTGGGAGGCTGAGTCGGGAGAATGGCGTGAACCCAGGGGGCGGAGCTTGCAGTGAGCCGAGATCGCGCCACTGCACTCCAGCCTGGGAGACACAGCGAGACTCCGTCTCAAAAAAAAAAAAAAAAAAAAAAAAAAGAGATGACACGTCCGCTCTTCATTAGACTTAAATTTTGGCCAGAAAAGTGAAGGCTTAAGGTTGAATTCTTGAACTAAAGTAAAACAACAATATTTTATCATCCACTGTTTTTGTTTTTACTTGGTTCTCTTATTATCTTTTCAAGACTTTAGCAGAAGCCCCAAGGGGCTCTCAGAAGGAATTTCATCCTCTCTAGACTCTCTAGTTTTCCCGTCTTACTTGAAATGTTCCCCATCTTAGGGATTATGGGAGGGGGCCCAACCCCTCCTGTTAGAGATTTCTACCCTCCCCCTTCCTGGAGGCTTACTGAGGCTTTGGGGAAAGGCTCCAACCCCACCTGTTTGGATTTTCTACCCTCCCCCTTCCTCTTTGTCTGCTCTGTCTGTTCCTGCCTCTAGTTGATAGATGGCAGCATGAGGCCACGGACAAGACTCACTCACTCCACACAACCCCCATACTTAGTCTCATTCATACACTCTCAGCCTCCAACTTATCCCGACCACCTAGGAAATACTTTGTCACCTTCGCGAAATCTCCTACCTTATTCCGTGCACAAGAATTACCTGCTCCAAGGATCTAGAACTAGAAATACCATTTGACCCAGCCATCCCATTACTGGGTAGATACCCAAAGGATTATAAATCATGCTGCTATAAAGACACAAGCACACGTATGTTTATTGCGACACTGTTCACAATAATAAAGACTTGGAACCAACCCAAATGTCCATCAGTGACAGACTGGATTAAGAAAACGTGGCACATATACACCATGGAATACTATGCAGCCATAAAAAAGGATGAGTTCATGTCCTTTGTAGGGACATGGATGAAGCTGGAAACCATCATTCTCAGCAAACTATCACAAGAACAGAAAAACAAACACCGCATGTTCTCACTCAGAGGTGGGAATTGAACAATGAGAACACTTGGACACAGGAAGGGGAACATCACACACTGGGGCCTGTCATGGGATGGGGGCAGGGGGGAAGGATAGCATTAGGGGATATACCTAATGTAAATGACGAGTTAATGGGTGCAGCACACCAACTTGGCACATGTATACATATGTAACAAACCTGCACATTGTGCACATGTACCCTAGAACTTAAAGTATAATAAAAAAAAATTTTTTTAAAGAAAATAAATTTAAATTACTAAGATTAAAAAAAAAAAAAAAAAGAATTACCTGCTCCTCTTATTGCCGCAGTCTTGCCAGGCTCTCCTTCCCGCTTTGCTGAGAATCCGGATTTTTTCCTTACAACTGGTGGGCCATGATCTCCCTCACCCTAGGGGCACGGTAACTAGACAGTAGGATGCACCCCTCTGGGTGGGGTGACCAAAGGCCCCCTTCCCAAAGGAGAATGTTCGAGCCCCAAAGTTGGGCACCAGAAATGTTAGGAATAACGCTCAAGATCTTAAGGAAACTGAACACTTGAACAAAAGGATTCTTAGCAAAGCAATTTTACTTCTGCGCCGAGGGGTGCCTCCTTGGCCAGTCGCCATGAGAGCACACATGAACAAAAGGGCAGGAGAGCCTTTATTCCAGTACTTTATTCCAGTAACGCGAGTACTGCCCCTGTTCCCTTTCTCCATTGGCCAGGGTCGGTCGCACAATCTAAACTAATCCCGTTTGGCTAAACATCTGATGTTTTCAGATCAGGTGGGCATGTAAAAAAAAGCAAAGAATAAAGGGGAAGGAGTGTCTGTAATGAGCTCAAAAGTTAGTCCTCTTTCTAAATAAGGAATGGAATGTGAGCAGCTACTGATAACGTCTGGTACTGTGGCATGCCTGGGCATCTAACAAAGGTACAAAGGGTAAAAGGAGAAAAAGGAAAAAAGGTGGAGGGGTTACTATGAATTAGAGAATAAAAGATTGATCACATTATTTGAAGAGAAACCTCATCATATCCCACACAACCATCCATCCATCCATCCATCATTCATCCAACCCCAATTCATGTATCCTTCCACCCATCCTTCCTTCTATTCAACCTTCCATCTATCCTTCCATCCTTCCTTCCGTTTTTCCATCCATCCATCCATGCCTTCCTCCCTCCATCCATCCATTGTTCCATACATTCCATCTATGCATTTATTCACCAGATATCATTGAGGCAGGGGAATATAATAATTAACAAAACGCAGAAATTCCTTCTCTCATAGAGCTTACATTCTAGTGGGTAGAAGCAGGGTAAGCAAGCAAACAGCAAATATATAAAATATATAACATATGGATAAACAAATGCTATGGAGAAGAACAAAACACAGAAGGCCAAGAGGAAATATCAGAGGAGATGGGTTAATTTTAAATAGGATGATGAAGAAGGGCGTCTCTGAGAAGACGATAAATCAGCAAGGAAATTAAAAATACAAGTCAGAGAATTATTGTAATACCTGAGGGCAGAGCATCTCGGGCAGTGAGAATAGCAAAGGCAAAACCCTGAGGCACAAGTACCTCTCCTGTGTAATTTTTTAGTAACGGTCAAGGTCCTCTTGGTCCCCACCAACTCTCCCTAACTTATCTAGGGGTTGACATTTTTGAACCAACAAAAGTGCTGGAAGGCAACATGCTAAGATTTTAAGGGTGCAAAACTTTCATGAAGTTTCTGGGAAAACGCTGACAACAAATGAGGAAAAACAAATGAATTAGACAGAATTTAAAATTAAATGTAATCAAATTCCATTTCATTGTACATTCAGAATACGTATTTTCGAAAATCGAAAGGCTTGTTAAATGAGAATAATTTGAAATAAAAGTGTCTTTTTCATTTGGTTTTCCCAGTGGATGTATAAAATAACTAATTGAGTTAAATCTGTTCCTTTTTAAATCCTTAATGCCTCTCTAGAATGTAAAAGTTCATTTCTTATTGTGGAACTTTTGAAAAGTATGTAAAAGTATAACAAATATAAACTTGCTGCCAAACAACATAGAAAAAACTGTTAATATTCATATCTTTCTAGAGAGATTTTCCTGTCATTTCTAAGTTCTGTTGGTTTGATAGTGAAAAAGGCTTATTTTAATTTGCTTTTTTATGACTAGTCTGTACAATTTTTCATGTCATTGAATGGTCAATTTTTATGTACCAACTTTGTTTTGGGCGTCTTAGATTTCTCTTACTGACATGAATAAGCTCTATTGATTATAAGAAAATTGCCAAATGGTTTGTCCAAGTCTGTTTATTTCCTATTTTTTGTTTGTTTGTTTGTTTTTGTTTTGAGATGGAGTTTCACTCTGTCACCCAGGCAGGAGTACAGTGGTGCAATGTCGGCTCACTGCAACCTTCGCCTCCTAGGTTCAAGCATTTCACGTGCCTCAGCCTCCTGAGTGGGATTACAGGGGTGTGCCACCATTGCTAGATCAGTTTTGTAGTTTTATTAGAGACCAGATTTCGCCATGATGGCCAGGTTGGTCTCAAACTGCTGACCTCAAAGGATCCACCCTCCTTAACGTCCCAAAGTGCTGGGATTACAGGCGTGATCCACCGCCGCTGGCATATTTTTGCATAATTGTCTCTTCAGAGTTTACATTGCTTTAGTCATGCAGTCTCAGTAAAGCAAAAAACAAAACAAAACAAAACAAAAACTTACTTCCAACAATCTTCACTCTTCAGGGTTCTTTCAAATTTTACTGAAAACTATTTTCTGTAGAAGCCTCTTTCATCTGTACATTCTTAGCTATAATGTACCGTTAAGTCTCACAATAATACAATAAGTAGGTTCCACAATTTTAAAAATAATATTTCATATAGCAACAGTCTCACTAAGTTGCCCAGGCTAGTCTCAAATTCCTGGCCTCAAGCGATCCTCCTGCCTCAGCCTCCCAAAGTGCTGGGATTACAGGTGTGAACCACCAGTCCCAGCTGGGTCCAAATTTTTAATCATGTAAAATGCAGCGTTGTTGCAAGGTTGTTGAAATGACTGGAGCAGCCCTGGACAGTCAGGCTTTACGGGGTCTGACTGGGAGATCCAAATCCCTTTAGGTCCAAGTTATAGTTTGGCATCATGTGGCCGGCATTTGCCAGATCTCACTTCAATACAACAGGGGAAGTCTAGCCCTCTGGACTACCTGGGCCCGGCAGGACAGTCACAGTGATTCCACAATCTCCATGGTAGATGCTACCCATCTTTCTAGCCCTCTCTTAGACAATGAGTGGAGAGAATACTTGAAACATAAGAGCTTCACTCCTTGCCTCCCTACTTCCCACGACAAGTTCCCTTCCTTTTCCCACTGACCTTACCATCTTCCTCTCTGTGGTTACTCCCTTTCCTTTCTCTTCATAAGGCAAGTTCCCTACATTATCATAAGAGTTATAAGAGTTATTTAACACACATCTATAGTGTATACCTTAGATTCTCTCCCCATAATGGTGGCTTTGGTTTAGTTGTTGAGGATGGTGGCTTTATTTCCGACCAACTAGGACAAAATAGTGAACAAATTTTAGGATGGATGCCTTGTATTTGTTACAGTTGTGACATTGAGGATTATGAGACCTGCAAGGTTCTCATTACTCGAGATATAAATACTGAAAATATAATCAGATAACTGGCTGGTGAGGTGGCGCATGCCTGTGATCCCATCACTTTGGAAGGCAGAGGTGGGAGGATCACTTGAGGCCAGGAGTTCAAGACTAGCCTGGGCAACATAGCAACATCACAAGATGATGTCTCTACAAAAAGTCATTAGCAGGAGGTCATGGCCTGTGCGTGTACTCCGAGCTACTCATGGCGCTGAGGCAGGATGATCATTTGAGCCCAGGAATTGAAGATTGCAGTGAGCTATAATCATGCCATGGTACTCCACTCCAGCCTGGGCAACAGAGCAAGACTTGTTCTCTACAAAGACAAATAACAGAATCACTAAGAAGTTGCTTGTTAAAACACAGCATTCCTCCACATTAGCTTTTCGAATTTACCTCTGTTTGGTTAAATTCAAGTGAAACAAACAAACAAACAAAAGCCACATAATAGAAACCTAATCATTTTCTCCTATAACCTAAGCTTTTTATCAAGCAAGTCATAATCACAGTCACATGAAGAAGAAAATTTTCACCAAATGCTCACTAAGGAGATATCACTGGGATCTGGGTTGAAATTGCTTCCTGTGTATCAATTGTATACATTTTATATACATTTTAAAAGCACCCAGTCTATGACATTGTGTATGGATATGAACATATATACTAAAATTACAAAAATGTCCATGAGAAGTATACCAGGGAAAGGTCTAGCCAGGATTAAAGAAACTGTGCTAAGATTTTTAAATATTGGAAGTTTGATTTAAATAATTGGTTATAATAGGTGATCAGTTACACGTGATGGAATAGCTGGGCTATGCAAAGGAGATGAGGCAACTCAGTTTAGCAGCAGCAGGAAGAAGGACAAAGAAAGGGTGCTGCTCCCACAACCCAGAAGCTTTGTCTGGTAGGAGATAGAATCAAGGTGGAGGCTGCCTGGAAAACGCTGGGCCTACAGAGGAATGTGCCTTCTACTGGAGATGCCACTCAAGGTCAAGAGACAGGGAGAGAGGGAGAGAAAAATGCCTGGCTCTTCCCTTGTCCAGCCCTTCAAGCTCCTAACAGTACCTCTCACTGAGCAAACCCAGGGGAAGTTATAACATAGCAAGGAAGCCTGGGAATGTAGGTGTACCCCCCAGCCCCAATCAGAGGGTGAGGGGACTCACCAATTTAGGATAGGCATTTGCCTCTGGAGAAGGAGTCAGGGGAATCGGGATTGGGACGGGAACAAAGTGGTCCTCGACTATATTGGTAACCCCTAATTTCTTTAATTTTTTTTAAAGGTTTGGAGACAATATGGTAAAATGTTAGCCTTTATTTTTCATTTTTTGTTTTGAGACAGAGTGTCTCTCTGTCACCCAGGCTGGACTGCAGTGGTGCAATTCCGGCTCACTACAACCTCCACCTCTCGGGTTCAAATGACCCTCCCACTTCAGTCTCTCTAGTAGCTGGGACTAAGGTGCACACCACTACACCCGGCTAACACTTGTTAACATTATAATGTGGGCAATCAGAGGCTCATTACTTTATTTTCTGTACATTTCTATATAGTTGGAATATTTCATAAGCAGCAATTTTTATGAGACAAACAGAAATGTTCTTGGTTAATGGCAACAGTAAGCATCTTTATTGTATTTCCACCCTATTTCCCAAGGAAATGTCACATCTCCCTCAGTAAACAGTAGCATCATTGTGGAGTTTGCAGGCTGTGCCATTGACTCTTTGGCATGATGGTGTATTGAAGACAAGGTGGGAGAACAAGACAGGGAATGAGTGGAGACAGGCAAGGAGGAAAGGTGGCAGGAAAAGACTCAGGAGGAAGAGGATGACCATCGATCGCTGTGAGCTCTCCCAGAGCCTGCCTGCCTTTGAAACTTGGTTCAGTCACTTACTACCGGGGTGGCCTTGACAAGTTCCTCCTCTCTGTCTCCTAAGATGTTAAGAATACTTACCTCAGAGGGGTTATTTTGAGGATTCAGTGACTTCACCCACAGGAAAACACTTCACATTGTGTGGGCGCATAGTCCACTCTCAATCCATGTTGGTTACGATCCTTATTTTTTTTTTATAGATCTTTACATCCTCAGTGTTGGCAGGGTTCTTTTGCTTAACAAACATTTGTTCAGATAAGTGGAAAAAATTGTCATTTGCTTATTCAAGCCACGTTTTTCTGTGATATTCTGATCCTAGTTGAATATACAGAAATACATGTCTAAAACAGCACCTTGATTCTGTTCTACAACAGGATGAAGTTCACTGTGATCTCAGATAAGCTTAGCTAAATAGAACTTGATGGAGATAGTCACACTTCAGAGAAGAAAGAGAATCCCCTGTGTAATGTCACCAGGAGATTCAACCTCAATATTCTGCATCAAAGGGATAGTCTTCCAAACGAGAGCATCTGCAGAAACAAACAAACAAAGAAACTGTGTTCCATCAAAGCAACAGCTCTGGTTCAGAAAGTATTCTTCTCTGGTGGACTCTATGGTATCTGTGTTCTCTCAGCCTCCTCCCTGCAAGAACACAAGAAGGGTGCTCACACCTTGACCTTCCCTCAATTCGATATGAGGGCTTTGCTAGGAAGGAGGACAGACAGTGACCAGGGCATGGGAAACAACTCGGAATGACAACTCATGGTAAGCCTGGTGTTAGGTGAGGCAACTGGCAAGTCTTGTCCCAGTCCACTGTCACAACATCATGAGGTAGGAAACACAAGCACAACTGACAGCTTGGGGATTATTATGAGTATTAAATGAGATAATAGCACTGGCAAAGGGCTCAGGACCCTGGCACATTCTCAGCTAAGGTTCAATGGATGTTAGCTGAGATGAGTATTAGCATCCTACTTTATAGGTAAAGAAGCCAACTTGGAAAAACTAAGAAATTTACCCAATGTCACACAGCTAAGAAACCAGTGTTAGAGTTGGATCTGAGGCCAGGTGGACTTACTCCTGAGCCCACCAACCATTGCCTCCACCGGAAATGATGTTCATTGGAAGGTCAGCGGTTTAGTTTGGGGGAAAGTCCCATTTCATGTTCACCCTGCCTTTTTACACTAAGCAGCTGCTACTTTGTTAAGCACTGATAAAAATAAGCCATTATAAGATGAGGAAAGGCTGCTGTGATACTAAGGGTGGGCAGGATAGATATGGAATATCATGACATGAAAGCTACGCTGAGATACTGAAACCATTTTTAAAAGCTGAAAAATCATTTTGGCTATAGAAACATTGGAAGAAATTCAAATTGTCATTGAATTGCAGACCTCACAGTAATAAATGCAAGTCAACTCTCTTTGATATATTTAATTAGATACATTAATCAGAAAGTATTGATTGTAAAGAGATGATTGAGGATTCCCACCTAGCCAGAGTGAAAACTTTCTTTCAACCACTTATCTACGATTTAAAGTAAAGTTACCACCACCACCTTTGAGAGGAATTTGGAGATTATTTAATCCAGCTTCACCTGCCTTCTTGCTTGAATGCTCTAAACACAAACCTACCTCAACCTTTGCACCTGCTGTTATCACTGCCAACAATGCTCTTCCCCAAATATCCATATGGCATATCCCTCACAGCAAAGTCTCCTTTGACCCACCCTGTATAAAGAATCAGTCCCACTACCACCCACCACTTCCTATCCACTTTGCCCTACTTTATTTCTCTGTCTAGCATTTGTTACTGTCTGACACATATATTTTGATTTGATTTATTTCTGTTCTGTCTTCTTCCCTCCCTGCCTAAGTACGTGGAGGCAGCAGCTTTGCAGAGTATGAAAACCCAAGCACCTAGAAGATGCCTGGCACATAGAGGACCACTAGATATTTATTGAATGCATGAATAAATGAATGCTCACCTCCTGCCTATTGACAACACACCTTCTGTTACAATTCTAGCTCTACATCCAGAAGTTCAGACAATGAGCAACAATTAGAGATGTGTCCCTAGCAGTGATTCCCAATCACCCCAATTTTAACGTTCAAAACTGCCCCAAAATTGTATTTGAAGACACAAGTAGTCCCAGCAGCCTTCTAATTCTTCCAACTAACCCTCTACCAGTTTAGAAAAACTCCTGGCAATGCTCCTAGTTAATTCCATGCCACTTACTGCAACATGTTGCAGGCCCTCCAGTTTCTGTTGAAGCTGAGTATCGTTGCCATCTCCTCATCACTCAATTTAAAGTCAAAGACCTGGAAAGATAGGAGTTCCAGTACATCATCAGTAAGGCCATTACTGCTGTGACTGGAGACTGTCAGCCATTCTAGCAGGGAGTTCTAGCAGCAGAAACTGGTCAGTGGTGTTTTTCCATTATGTCCACGGGATACAAATTTTTCTCTAAATTAGGTCCTACACAAAGACCGCAGTATTTGTAGTGCTCAGTGTTCCAGGGGAGGGAGACCAGGCTCACAGCCACTAAGCCCCAGGTGTGCACAGGGCCTGTGCTCCATGATGCGCCCTTCTAGAAGACAGTTCTCCAAGGACAGTTCACACCTCCTCTGCTGCCAGAAGATGACCAGGGAGGCCAGGACAGTCTGCTCATGTGGTGGCCCAGGGCTTAGCTGCTCAGGGGCAACTGAGGGTCTTCTCAGTGGTGTGTAGGACAGCTGTGCTCAGACCTGACATGGCTTCACCAGGCACTGTCCCCAGCATGTCCTAAGCCCAGGAGTCATTCATCTCAGGTATACCGAGCCTAGATCCCTGGGCTGGAAAATGATAGGGTGGTGGGAATGGAGAGGACCAAAGACAGTGCAGGGATGAGGTGAGAAGCCTAGTGACAGGGTCTGTCTCTGCCCCACTCTCTTGAGGAATACCAGGGCCGACCAGCCGGGATCTTACCTGAATGTTCTCAACAATGCGTGCCGGTGTCACAGACTTGGGGATCACAATCACATTCCTCTGGATATGGAAACGGATCAGAACTTGTGCAGAAAGGGGACATCATGTTTCCACTCAGCTACAAGGACCCCTCCTTTTATGGAAAGGAAGAATAAAACATCTTCGCAGCTCACTGTGGCTTCAGGTACAATCGCTGATACTGACTGAGCCCTTGACAGCTATAGACTTGTGCCAGCCCCTCGCTTCATTCTCTCCCTTCATCTTAGGGACAACTCTGTGATCTTCATTTTTTACGAATAAAGAAAGCAGTTTGGGGGTCATAAGGCTGATCAGAGGTAGAGTTGGCATCTGTACCCATATCCCTAGACTTCAAAGCCATGCTTTACGACTTGGCTGTAGGGCTTAACAGGAAGCTGTGAGGCATAAGCTATCTTTGTTTCAGTGACAGCTCTTGTGTTTCCTGGAGGTTCCAACAGACTTCAAAGGAAACGCTATAGATGGCTTCAACTCCTGTGTTCTTCCCCTTTAAGGAGTTAGTTGAGGACAACACAAGAAATGAAACACGAGACTGGAAGAAATAGTTGTTGGATAACAAGAAAAATAAAAATATGGTACCTGGGCTGCAGTTTTTTTGTGCTTTGCAGCAATCTCCTTAATCTTGGGATCCTCCAGCAGGGAAGGGTCCTCTGGCTTGGCCCTAGAGGCAGAAAGATGCTGCTGTGAACAATCACCATGGCTACCATGTACAGATGGACACCACACCAATGAGGGTCTCAAGACTGATCATCAGAGCCTCTCCATCTGGGAGACAGTCAAGAGGACCTGGAAGCTTGGGTCCTTCCCCTGGGCTCTGAAGTCTCAGCATTTTGCAAAGCCTGGTTCATCCTTGGGTGGTTGAACAGGAAATATTCCCAGAGGGTCAAACACGTCGCCCATATTTTTGTTGTTGCTGTTGTTGTTGCTTTTTAATTCCCATTTGTTCCCACAGTCATCCCATTTGGTTGTACCAAACGCATTACCTTACACACATTTTTCTTTCCAGTGACTTATGGTCTCATACCAATATTTACGAAACATAAAATAATGTTTGTAAGATTATCGAGAGAAGGATCCACTGCTTGGAAGCCTCACCAAGGTCTATCCGGAGAGCCCAGGGGGCTGTAGGCCGTAACGGTGATGCCCTTGGAGTGGCAGTACTGGATCAGTTTCTCCTGCGTGAGGTACGGGTGACACTCAACCTGCAACAGCAAACAATCCGCATCACGGGGAAAGCTCACTGGCTTTTTGAGTTGTTCATAGGGAGTTCTACACGTACAGACAAAAAGACCACCAAGAAAGGCCAAACACCTACCCACTGAGATTCTTGCTAACACAACCATGAGATCAGCCTGACAGCTTCCAAAAGTGTCCTGATCACTGACCCCTGAGGTGAGACTCAGGGCATAGCATTGAACGTTCCTCCCAATGTTTAAGAAATAATAGGGCAAGACCTTTATTTACCCTTGTACTAAACAGAATTTACCTGGTTAGTCACTGGTTTATATTTCAGTCCAGGTTTGTTCAAGAGCCTCTCAATCTGGAAGTGGTTGAAATTGGAGATGCCAAGGGCTTTCACCAGCCCCTCATCCACCAGCTCCTCCATGGCCTGTCATAGAAAGGAAAACCTTCTGGGCAGCCCCAGAGGGACTACAGGGACCCTGGCTGGCCTTAGTCCTCCCTGGGGCAGAAACTGCTAAAGGATCCACCACAACAGGGTTAGCCGAAGCATTCACAGGAGGTTTCAGTCCAGGGCCTGGGTGCCCATCAGTGATTGGTTCCAGCCCTACTGCCCCTCCCCAGCCCAAGAAAAACTAGGAGTAACAGGTAAAGATTTTATATTCTTGCCACTCTCACCTTACACATAAAGAAACACATTCAAAATTATACTGCTCTATACAGGGGAAATATGAGGTTTTATAATGCAAAAAATAAAAAATGAACATTTGCAAGCTTATGAGATGATTTTATTTTTAATGAATCTAAATGACAGCGGGTAGTTACTGTTGTGTGTGCATTGTACACCCAAACCTGGGCAAGCTGTGTTAGGAAGAGACTGCAGTATGTGGAGAAGCCTCACTTGTGGGTCCTGAGTCACTTTCTCCCACACCAACCGTGCTTGGGTTTGCAGGAAGGTCATGCATATAGATTATGCCCTGGCAGGGGCACCTGGGCAAGGGGTTGTGTGGGGCTGAAACCTGACCCACCGTCTGCATATCCAGCCATGCTTCCCGGTACAGAAACTACAGGGACCCCCAAGGAAGGGAATCTTTGTATAACTTTTAGCCTATATTGGGCATTTTCCAAACTTGCCCAAAGATATCATATATGTTAGCAGCAGCCTCCAATGCAACATGTATTTATTAGCCATCTATTACATGTTCCAGAAGTTGTCAGGATGTAAAAGTATACAATGTGCTTCCTTCTTCTGGGATTCTTATAGTCCAGTTAAAGTGCTAGGGTTCCCTTCTGTGGAGCCATCAACCATGACCCTGAGGCTGCCTCAGATAACATGACCGTGGCATAGACAGAGTCAGAAAGGAAAGAGAAGGAAGAGATTCACACAGCCTGCAGTTGTCAGGGCAGACCTTCAGGTAGAGTTTAAACTGCACCTCAGAAAAAAAAAAAAAAGAGAGAGAGAGAGAGAAAAGAGGGGAAAATCATGGGCCTGGGTTTCAGCAACCTAGGGTAAGTTTTTAACTGTTGTAGGCCTTAGTATTCTCTTCTCAAAAAAAGTCTTATAATACACACTAATAATACATATCTTTCTGATACACATTATCAGAGGCTGAGACAGGAGGTTGCTTGAGTCCAGCTGTTCGAGACCATCCTGGGCAACATAGCAAGACTCTGTCTCTACCAGAAAAATTTTTTTTAATTAGCTGGATGTGGTGGCATGTGCCTCTGATCCCAGCTACCTGGGAAGATTGCTTGAGCGCAGGAGTCCGTGGCTGCACTGAGCTGTGATCTTGCCATTGTACTGCAGCCTGTGCAACAGAACAAGACTCTCTCTGAATTTAAAAAAAAAATGAAAACTAATATTGGTGGCTGGATTTCACCCCCCAGAGTTTCTTAGAGATTTTATCTGAGTTGTAGCCTAGATATTGGATTTTTCAACTCCTCAGGTGATTCTAATGAACAGCCACGTTGAGAACCACTAGTGTGGATGAAGTTATTCAAATTGGGCAGTAGAGTTTAGATGCTATAAAAACATAAGGTTCCCAGAACTTCTGACGGGGCAATTAGATAATATAAATGCTATTGTACACCATAGGTTAGGTTAGTTTGCCTGTCTTCGAACTTGACTTCTTTATACTTTTTCCTCCCCTCTGCTTCAGGGTGGTCAATGAGGTTTCTACTGAACTGGCTGTGAGTCTATAGAAACATCCAGCGCTTTCATATTCAAGTCTGCTCGTTTCAAATCAGAGCCTCTAACCTTGATCACTGATATCTTTTCATACCCTTCAAATGTTGTATTTAGCAGTCATCCTTGTATTCATTCACAAAATATAGCATTGTGAGACGCAGGCTACAATGACACACGAGCCATATTAATATCTTCATAGGAGCTAAGGCAAACTGATAAAATGTATTGCAAATGGCCAGGTGCAGTGGCTCACGTCTGTAATCTGAGCGCTTTGGGAAGCCAAGATGGGTGGATCCCCTGAGGTCAGGAGTTCGAGACCAGTCTGGCTAACATGATGAAACCCTGTCTCTACTAAAAATACAAAAGTTAGCTGAGTATGGTGGTACGCACGTGTAGTCCCAGCTACTCAGGAGGCTAAGGCAGGAGAATGGCTTTAACTCGATAGAGGAATGTTGCAGTGAGCCAAGATGATGCCACTGCACTCCAGCCTGGGCGATAAAGTGAGACTCTGTCTTAAAACAAGAACACTGTGCTTGTGGATTAATGTTTTTGAACAAACAATACACAGAAAAAGCTACGTTTAATTGAATCATGTCAATTCTAAGCATTTCAGAAAGGTGAGGCTCAATATATTTTCCCTTGTAAAACACAATACAAACTCGCAACTACATGCATCCCTACACAGACAGCTGCCAAGATAACATCATTAACTCTTAGAGTCATATGCCAGTGTTCATTTATAACTTACTCCTCCACTTCGTTCTCTACTAGCATTTGCAAGAGAATATAAAAGTATAATAAAAAATCATCAGAGAAAACACTGATCACTTAATTCACTTTGAATGTGAATGATGTGAAACAGGTCATGATGTGATCTGGGAAGCAGGGCACTCAGGCTCCCTGATTTCTGGATGTGTGTTCACTGCCTGCCAAGCACCACGCTGATGGCTTTGGTGGTTGGACTTGTGATTCAGATGAGTCTGGGTCCAATCCCAGCTCTGCCACACACATTGTGACATGACCCGCGCAAGTCACCAATCAAACTAGGCTTCAAATGTCATTATTTATAAATGGGGATGCTAACACTACCTTATAGGTTTAGATGATTACATGGTGGCTATGACTAATGTTCCTGGCATGTAAACCATCTTAATCTTTATCACACCCTCAAAAATACATAGTAGTAGTATGTGTTATAAGACTTCTTTTTAAGAAGAGAAAACTGAGCCCTACAAGAGTTACAAAACTGACCCTAGGTTTCTCAGCTGTTATGAGCAAACCCAGGCCCAACATCCTGTTCCAAATGGCTCGCCGTGCTTTGAGAACAGCATGTGTATTCCCCAAAGTGGGGTACATTGGATTTCCAGTCTTATTTGAAGACTCAGTATTAGCTTTGAAATATAAATAGTATCAGATGCACCTAAAAGCCAAAGGTGATGAGGAAGATATTAGAAGAGCTAGAGAATCACAATGATGAAATTAGAAAGCATCAGGCACATGGCCTCTTTCATGTCAATGGGAAGTCTCATGGATAACTGAAGATTTATCTCCCAGCACACGTAGAGGAAGCTGGAACCTACCTCCCAGGCATCCAAGAACGTTGCTTTTCCACCGATGACATTATCTTTATCATCTTTGGGTAAAATGTCATCCCCAGACTGTAAATACAGAATGAAATGTTTACTAGAATCTGCATCACGGCACTTGGTTCTTTAAACAAGGTTTCAGCGTCCTGACTCTTGCTAAATACTACATGTGCATACCAGTTTTTCAGACTCTGCAGTACATGCTACAAGTATGTGAGTTTAAATAAAATCTCTATATCTACTGTAGCATATTAATCCTTATATTTTAGAAATCACTGGATTGACGTTAAGATCTGCTGTTAGTACATTCCAGAAGCCAATGTTATCACCATGGACATTCACCTCATACACCTAGATCCTGTGTACCCCAATTCAAACTTTCATTTCAGTATCATTGGATAAGGATTAGATCTCCAGGGTGTGGTTTTCTGGGGAAGATATTGGCCAGCTTCTATCCTTGCAGCCTCTAGAAGAGACATGGAATAAGGGATGGCAGGCCATCAGCACTCCCGCTGGTCAGGAGGGGAGAGAGCTGGAAATTTGTCTCTCCCACCCCTCAGGAGCAGGTGGAGCAGAGCCCCAGGCAATGGGAGCCGCGATGACTACTGGTTTCCTTCCAGCATCACTGCACTTGGGCTTTTCTCCAAGATGCCACTCCCGGGGTGTGCTTTGCTTAAGAAGATAATTAGGCCCTGGAATATAGTTATGCAAGTACAACTCAAGGGATTCTCTGGGGGGGCAACTCTGAGCTGCAAAATCAAAACAAAGGTGATAGGGCAGCTGCAACTTGTCTGGGCTGCCAGAAATCATGGCTTCTCTCAGACATAACTGCAAGAAAACACAGGCATGTGGCCACCTCAGCAGCACACATGGCCTCAGCCTCCCTTCCATGCCAGTGTCTTTCTGCTCCAAGGTCTCTTCCTGACCATCTGACACTCCCAATTATGAAGTGCAATGTCTCCTGCTCCAGTCCACACCACCCCTAGCCCTGGTGCAGCTACTATTTTCTGGCAGCAGCTCAGAAACTAGAGGCTGAGAAAGGGAATCACTCAAACCTTGAATCCCTGTGGCCAGTGAATAAGATAGACGTCCAGATAGCTCAGCTTCAGGTCCTTGAGGGTCTTCTCAAAGGCTTTCCTCACAAGCGGTCTCTCAAAGAAAGTGGGCCACAACTGCAAGAGTGTAGCAATGAGCTGTTAATATTTGGAGAAGGAAGGGCCACGTTATACCCATTGTCCCTGCCTTTTGATTTGCACCCTGATCTAACCTGGCACAGGCCATTTATAACAAAGCTGATTAAAATCCACGACACAGTGTGGAAGATCACCAGGGCTCAGCACGTCAATGACATGTCTTAAGTGTTAAAAGCAATTTACTTTTTCAACTCTCCTAGTACTCTATATGTCTCTCAGATCATTTAAGTAAATGTGGCTACAGATTTAAAATCTCAGTCTCAGTCTCTTCCTCACCCGTGGGCTCTCTGAGAGCAGGATTTGTGTATAGCTTTTAAATGTCAAACATTCCTAGGCCTTCGGGAAAAGATGGTCCTTTATCTGCCCTATCTGATAGGTCCCTTATCAAGCCTGTCAGGCCCCAAATGATAACTTTATAAGGGCTTTATCCACACTTGCTGCTACACAGTGGGGTCTATTTGTCCCAGCAGATGTTTGCAATATCCACGTACCTAGAACTAGTGTTTTCTCAGCAAGTTGTATAGAATGTAAATCCAGTGATTCTCAACCCCCTCACACCCAACACCCTCTTCTTTTTTATAACATTGTGTACCTCACCTTTCAATAGACTTAATGAAGAAAATCATATGTGACAATAGAAAAATGCTCCTACTGTTTCCAAAATGCCCTCTGGCTGACAGCCTCAGGGACATAGTTGCATGTCCACAGTGCTGACAGGGAGGCCACAGTGCTGACAGGGAGGCCACACATCAAGCCCTGCCTGCACCCTTGGCCTCTGACTGCCTCTGGGCAGATGGTGGATCCCTCTGATGGGGAACAGGGAGGCCCAGGGCAGTGCAGGACTCCATGGAGACAAGCCCACTGTAGGAAAACCAACCCGCAGGCCGGTGGCGCAGCAACGACATGTTCAATAATCAATAATGGCTTGGAGTATGGATAGAATTGTATCCACGGATGTTATCAAGGCAGGGATGAAAAGGGCTACATGTAGAAAAGGCTGACAGAGATCTCGCTGCCGACCCGACCCAGATACTTCTGCCTGCCTTCAAGTGAAGGCCTCCCACCCAATGTGTCATGTGCACCTTGCTGACGATGAACAGGTCCTCCCGCTTCACAGCCTGCTCTTGGATCTTCTCTTGGATGGCTTCCCCCACCTCATGTTCATTCCGATAGACATAGGCACAGTCAATGTGGCGATATCCCGCATCAATGGCCACCTTCACTGCTTCTTTCACTTTGCCAAGAGGAGACTGAAAAGCAAAAGAAAAGCCCATCACACATGTATTTTTTTTTTTTTAAAGCAATGGGGACTTGCCATGTTGCCAAGGCTGGCCTCACACTCCCAGGTTCAAGCAATCCTCCCACCTCCCCAGTAGCTCGAATTATACCACACTCGGCAACCAACATATTGTCTTGTCCCCAGACCACGTTCAACAGGCTGCCCCATATGGCCCAGTTTCTCCAAACCAAGGCCTCACTCTGGTCTCCTTGGCCAGGCGATATCCGGGAGGATACACACTTTAGAAACGTTTTCAAAAGAAAAGAAGGAAAGTGAATTAATTTTATGATTATGTCCTTATGTCCTGTCCTAGTTAAAGTCAGTTCCCTTTCATCCAGGTTAGTCCGGATATGTCTTCAGGTGTGTCGGGGAGTGCAGATGGCTCCACTGCAACTTCCTGGAGACCCAGATGAAAGCTTGACTCTAAATACCCAGAGTAATTTTCAGACAATATCCCCAAATGGTGATAAGGATCTGGATAATGGTCATTACAGCATCAATCCGGATTCCAACACTTACTGGGTGTGTGGGTCTTGGTAGTTGATTCCATCTCTCTAAACCTTGTCTGCAAAATGGAAAAAAAAAAAAAAAAATGGCACCAGCCTCATGAGGCCTTTGTGATGATGACATGCTGCAATGAATGTTAAGTTAAGCACATCACCTGACACACAGTAAGGCTCAGTAGAGGCCGTTCATTATACAAGGATCCTTTCAGAAAAAAAGGTGAAATAGAAAACCTTATAGGAATAGAGTTTGTTTTCCATTCCTATAAGAAGAAAGAGGGAGGGAGGGAGAACGAGAGACAGGGAGAGAAAGAAGGGAAGGAAAGAAAAGAAAGGAAATAGAATTATCACATATTTGTTCTAACCTAACCAAGCCAATGATGGGGGCAAAAAGCACTTAAAGCTTGGTCTCTCACAAAATAGTCTTTTAAACATCTTCTACTGCGAGATAACAAACATTGAAAAGAACATAAAGCATAGATGCACAGTTGCCCTACCACCTGGACAAGAAACGGGCTGCTGCCAGGCATCCAGAAGCACCCCTGTGTCCCCAACCGCTATGCTACGCCATCCTTCACTTCCACCGCTAAGTTCATAATCCTTTATCTATCATCTCCACGTGTTGAAGAGGCTTCCTTCATAATTCTTACATTCAATTACAATATTCTGAAACTGTCCCAGGGTGGGCAGATTCCCTGGAGTTCTGGAAGTGATTATCTGTTCCATTTATATAGGATTGAAGCTCTGATTTTGGGCAAATCTTGCTATTTTAGCAACAGACGCTGTGCATGAATCAAACTGGATGTGATCTGTTCGTCCAGATACACCTGGAACGTATCCTGAGAACAGTGAGGTAACAGAGTGTCCTACCCTCCAGCTCGGCACAAGAGAGGGGAAACATCAGTGTGCACAGAAGGAAAGAGCCAGAGGCAGAAGACTCAGCAAAGGCATTAGCCATGAGGGATAGGAGAGAAGAGGAATTCTAAAGACTGCTTCTGGTCGCTAGTTAGGGTAGTGCTATCATGGATGGAAATGGCAAAGAAGGCAGAGTAAGGTGGTGATGGAACAGCTTCAAACTTAGCCTAAGAGAGACTCAGGAACCTGCCTCACTGAGTCCTGGATGTGCCTTATGCCGTTTTGCCAGCTGACATTAACACAGCCAGGTGGAGCTCAGGACTCCCAGCCTAGGCTCTCTGCAGCCCCAGCACGTTGCAGATTTCAGTGTGTACAGGAACCACCTGGGGATCTTGTTAAAGTGCAGATGCCCATTAGGTAGCCTGGGGTGGAGCCTGAGACTCTGCGTTTTCTCTCTCTCTCTTTCTCTCTTTCTGTCTTGGATCTCACTCTGTTGCTGAAACTGGAGGACAGTGGCGCAATCACTGCTCACTGCAGCCTTGACCTCTCAAGCTCAACACTCAATCTCCACCTCAGCCTCCCAAGTGACTGGGACTACAGGTGCGTCCCACCATGTCCAGCTAATTTATTTATTTTTTGTAGAAATGGGGTCTTACCATGCTGCCCAGACTGGTCTCCAACTCCTGGGCTCAAGCAATCCTCCTGTCTGGGTCTCCCAAAGTGCTGGGATTGCAGGCATGAGCCACCACACCCGGCCAGTTCTGCATTTCTAACAAGCTCCCAGGTCATATGGATTCTGCTAGCCCAAGTCCCACACCCTGATCTGCAAAGGGGTGCCAGGACTGAGGGCTCTGCAACCTGTCCGCAACCACCCAGCCCACACCAAACCCACAGCCAAGATTCTGGGGAAATGTTGAGCCCAATTGTGTCCTAGAGCCGGAGAGAGAAACTGCCCTGGAAAACAATTTTAGGTCCAACAGCTGCTTGAAATCTGATACTTGCTAGAGAAGCTCTCAGCACTGCTGGGAAAGCCAGCCTTGGAGCTTTGCAGCCTGAATCAGCTCTGAGAAAAGAAAGCAACCGGAGTCCCGGCTCCAGGACTGAATCTCACCTCTCCAAACTCCTGCCCGACCTCCAGGCTTTCCTGGCTGAATGCAGAAAGAGAAAACACCCAAACACCCCTCCAGAGAAGAAGGCTGTGCAAAGATTTGCATATTTACCTTCCAAGTGCCCAGGCCCACAATGGGCATCTTGGCTTTGGTACTGAGCTCCACAAAGGTGGCCATGGTTGGTGCAGAAATGATTCTGAGGGAGCAGGTAGAAGTCTCACGTCCTGTTTTTTTTGTTGTTTTTGAGGCAGTCTTGCTGTGTCGCGGAGGGTAGAGTGCAGTGGTGCGATCTTGGCTCACTGCAATCTCTGTCTCCTCGGTTCAAGCAATTCTCCTGCGTCAGCCTCCCGAGTAGCTGGGATTACAGGCGCCCACTGCGACTTCTAGGTAATTTTTATATTGTTAGTAGAGACAGGCTGGTCTCAAACCCCTGACCTCAGGTGATCTGCCCACCTCGGCCTTCCAAAGTGCTGGGATTACAGGCATGAGCTACCGGCCCGGCTACATGCTGCTTATGAAGACTGGTGTTATCTACAGTGGGAGGAGTTGGAGCCTGGCCACAGTAGCTTTCCAGCCGTAAGCAAACAGAAAATCCATTCCAGGCTATTGTGAGAATGAGGATTATGTGAATGAATTATTAATCACGTCAACTTTGTGCAAAGTTCTCTGTTCGGTAACAGTATCATTGGAGTTTCTGCTTGTTCACCATGACTCAACAAATTCAACAAACCCCAAAGTTGGAAAGTAGGCAGGGAGAGAGAAAGGAAGGAAAGAAGAGTTGGGGGAGGGAGGGAAAGAAGCCTGGCCAGCACAGTGGAACCCTCTCTAGTAAAACTACAAAAATTAGCCAGGCACAGTGGCACATGTCTGTCATCCCAGCTACTTGGGAGGCTGAAACAGGAGAATTGCTTGAACCTGGGAGGTGGAGGTTGCAGTGAACTGATGGTGCCACTGCACTCTAGCCTGGGCGAGAGAGTGAGACCCTGTCTCAGAAAAAGAGAGAGAAGAGAGACAGAGAAAAGAAAGAGACAAAGCAAAGCAAAGAAGGAAGAAAAAACAGCGGCTTTCTTTCCCTGTGATGGTTTCCTCTTTGAACTGGAGTCTAGGGAGGAGAGGTAAGAAGCAGTGTTTCCATTTTAAAAGTAGCAATTCCAGGTTCAATGCAGAGATGGTCAAATCCTGGGCTGATTAGAGTCAGCTGTAACTAGTTGGTAGTTAGCAATCTAGGGAACATGATACAGGCCTGGGCCATGCTGTAACATGCCGTGACAGGCCAGGGCCGCGTACAGCATCAGCCTCAGCCTGGGGGTAGTGGGTTTTCTGTCTTTTATGCATTCTTGTTTATGAGTTGGGTTTGGTTGAAAATTGAAATGGACTTGAACCTCTAGGCTGTGGCTTATGACAGCTCATAGAAGGCAATTGGCATGATATTTTGCACCTATGAGTAAAAGATCTTACACTTCATTGATGTTTGTTAAATTATCTACTTCGACATTCATAATACATGCATGGGCTGGGCATGGTGGCTCATGCCTGTAATCCCAGCACTTTGGGAGGCGCAGGAAAGTGGATCACTAGAGCTCCAGGGTTTGAGACCAGCCTGGCCAACAAGGTTAAACCCTGTCTCTGCTAAAATCCGAAAGTTAGCCAGGCATGCTGGCACATAGCTGTGGTCCCATATGCTTGGGGGGCCTGAGAATCACTTGAAATGGGAGGGAGAGACTGCAGTGAGCCAAGATCGTGCCACTGCACTCCAGCCTGGGCGACAGAGAGAGACTCTGTCCCAGAAATAGATACATAAATACATGCATGCCTCATCATCTGGTGGCCACAAAGTCTCCTGGATCTGCACATGGGGCACCTTATTTTCCCAGTGTATACTGGATGACCTGCAGGGCTAGTATTGTTGAAATAGTAAATCCTTAGTGATCGTCAAGCTAAATAACAGAGACAGGTCCCTAAAAGAAAAATATTTCTCTGGGAGTAGAGCACTGCAATGGGAATACGCATGCGGCAGTAAACTATGTATATATTTGGGGAAATAAAGGAAGACAAAATTTTTCAAGGAAAAAATCAGGATTATCTAATTGCTTTGAAATAATTAGCCTTGGCTACAAAGATCGGTCATGAAACTGTTAGTCTGAGATTGAAGAGGCAGTTGTTCAGAGGTCCTTGCAGAGTATGTTTTGTGTTCAGTTGCAATGGCCTTTGTTCAAGGTTGCGGTTTTTGCAGTCTTCCGTGGTAATTTTGGTTTTCAGTTGTACGACCATTACAACCCTCCTTTCGTGGCCTTCTGAGCTGTATTTGTTGTTTGTTTTTTAACATTAGTGACTCCCTTTTGATTCTGACCATTTTTACATGATGCACAGAAAAAAGAAGTGTGTATTATTCATAATAATATTCCTTGGAGAACCACTTAACTATGAATCGGTGAGGAGGGAGATCTTTTTTAGATAATTGAGGTTAAGAAGATACATCGATTAGCTGTTTTCGTATAACAAACCAACTGGTTATAACAGCAACCATTTATTTGCTGGTGATTTTGTGAGCTGGCAGTTTGGCCAACAAGCAGCTGATAAGGCAGTCTCAGAACCACGTGGTGTCAGCTGGGTTTCCTCACCTCTGTGGGCTTCAGTGGGGTGGACCGGGATGTCAGGGAAGGCAGGGACCCCCCTTCTCATGTTTTTCGTTTTCCATGAGGCTAACTTGGACTTGTTCATAGGTAGCAGCCTTGAAGGGGGCCTACTCTCGGAATGTGAACAGTGTCACTTCTGTCACCTTCTATTGATCAAAGCGAGTCTCAAAGCCAGAAAAGGGCCAAGGAGTAAGGGAACAGATTCCACCTCTTGAGGGGATTGGTTACAGGGAATTTTGGCTAATTTTTTTTTAAAGGTAGAGTCTCTCTCTGTCACCCAGGCTGGAGTGCCGTTGCACAATCTCGGCTCACTACAACCTCTGCCTCCCGGGTTCAAGTGATTCTCCTGCCTCAGCCTCCCGAGTAGCTAGGACTACAGGTGCACACCACCACACTCCGCTAATTATTGTATTTTATTAGAGATGGGGTTTCACCATGTTGGCCAGGATGGTCTCAATCTGCTGACCTTGCGATCTGCCTGCCTTGGCCTCTCAAAGTGCGGGGATTACAGGTGTGAGCCACCGTGCCCGGCCAAATTTTGGCTATTCTAAATCAACCCCAGAAGATTTCATAAGAACTTTGATTAGCTCCTTTCTAGCTTCATGAATTTACCAATCTTTCTAAATCAACCCCAGAAGGTTTCATAAGAACTTTGATTAGCTCCTTTCTACCTTCATGAACTTACCAATCTGTTCCTGGTTTTGCACCGTTAAGAAACTCTCATTTTTCAAATCTGATGAATGTATGTCCATAAGACGCTTTACTTTGTTAAAAATAAATACATAAAAAATTGAGAGAAAATTATTTTGTAGAAGAAAAATGAATGAGTAGTGCCATATTTCATTCTCACATCCATTTCTCTAAGAAATGGATCTGTCCTTCAACATCTGTTCCTCACCCATACTGTTCGAATATACGTGGCTGTTGGTCATGGTCTGGGGATTATTTATAATCAGCCACAAGGAGTTACAGTGTAATGGCTTACAATTTGGTGGGGTGGGACCACAGACTAATTGGAGTTTTTTGTTTCAGTCCTCATAACTTATTTGAAGCAGGGGGCTTGGCTGTCCACCCTTTGTACTTAGTAGTCCACCAAACATCTGCCCAGTCACCACAGGGACTTTTAGATCTCCACACTTATACTTGCTTGATTCTTTGTGGTATGGACATAGACACTTATCAACATAGGATAGCTTCCTTTGAGCCTGCTCCTCTCCACATGGATGACTGAACAGGCATGGAACAGAAGGGTTAAAAAATGACTAGCCTGAGTTACATTGATGACAAGATGACCTTCTGTTGAAAAAAAAAAAAAAAAGAATAAATAAGTAATTATTAAGCTCTTTTTAGAGTTAATTGGTGGGGGTCGCCCTGGAGAGACAGTTCATGACTCTGGAGGTGGTGGCGCCTTCTTGACTCAGGTGTGATGAGTCCTTCCCTTTCTGCTGTCCGGACTGCAGTCTCAGTAGTTAGGAGCACTAGGTAGGGTCCTTCCCAGGCTGGTTCGAGCTTCCTTTCCTTCTACCTTGGATGAGAACATGGTCTCCAGGCCGATGCTGATGTTCTGGAAACTCCAGGGGCGACGCCTGTGCTAGGAGACCTTCAGTCTTAAGGGAAGAGAAGGTAGAGGATAGAACAAGCATATAATTTTTGAGGAACTGATCCTTCGTTTCAAACGTAGGGATGTCAGCAGTGGAGTGTAAGTAGGGAATTCCATAGAGCATTTCATAAGGTGACAGGCCAATATCTCTCCGAGGGGCAGTCCAGATTCTTAACAAGCAACAGAAAGACATTCAATCCATGGCAATCGAGTTTCTAAAGCTAACTTCAGTGGTTTTTTAGAGTCTGATTCATCCACTCTAGGCTTCCTGAGGAAGATGGATGCCAAAGGGTATGGTATTCCCAATGTATATCTAGTGCCTGGGCTCACTTCTTAATGACATGCACAGTGAAATGGGTTCCATTATCTGAATCAATATTTTCTATTAGTCCAAATCTGGGTGCGATGTTTTCACTTAATGCTTTAACTACATTGCTGGCAGTTGCACGTGAGAAAGGGATTGCCTCTACCCAGTGGGTACAGTGGTCTATTATTAGTAATAAGTACACCGACCAATTGGAGGCATTTCAGTGTAATCAATCTGAACACTTTGAAATGGTCTCAGCCCTGGATTTCTTCTTCCAAAGGGCCATTTACTTAGAACCTGCTTATTAGTTTTTTTAAATTATTAAGCAACTATCTATAACTTGTTTGTTCAGGGTGTAAATTCCTATACACCCATAAACCCGGAGAACTGCATCGCACATTGCTTGGGGTCCCCAATGGGTCCCTTGACATAATTGAGACAGATTTCCCTCATGAGAGGTTTTGACAACATTCCCCTTTGGTCTGGTAATATCCATTTCCTTTCTGCGTTTTGTTTAGCTCCTATTCTTATCAACTTCTTTTTTTCAATGGAAGAGAAAACAGGGGTTGCAGTAGGAGAAGGAAGGCATGGAGTTAAATGGAAGAAATGGCAACTTGTTTTGCTATTTGATCTGCAAGATTATTTCCTTGACTTGTGAAAGGCAAGTCCTTTTGGTCCCCTGGGACATGTACAATAGCTGTCACTTCTGGCAGTTGGAGATTGTTGAGGACACGAGCATCAGTTCTATTTGAACTAAATCTTGGCCTCTACTATTGATTAGACCCCTCTCCATCCAATTTTTTCCAAATGTGTGCGCCACCCCAAAGGCATACTTAGAGTCAGTACAGAGAGTGTTTTCTTAGTTTTGTAAATGTCCTAAAGCTTGGCTGAGTGCAAACAGTTCACACCCTTGGGCAGACCAATTATCAGGCCACTTTCCTGGTTTTACTTTTCAAGTGTCTTTCCATTAATCACTGAATACCTATTATGTCTTTTTCTTTTAAACCTGGGAGGATCCACCTATAAATCAGTGCCATCTTATCTTGAAGGGAGTTTTTCCTAAGTCTGCTTGAACTTTGGTATGGTAATTAATTAGATTCAAACATGCGTGCTCTCATTTTAAGTTTGGATCCCCTGTTAAAAAGCCTGCTGGATGAACTGAATTATTAGGAGTTAATATTAAATCATCTCTTCTTCCAGTAAGATAGCCTCGAATTTTAAAATTTTCGAGTTAGTGATCTACCTCCTTGCTTTTTGATTTAATACAGTTGTAACTGGGTGGGGCGTGGCCTGAAGCCCCTGGGAAGTAACCTAAAACCACAGTTGGAGGGACAGCACAGTCTGGAGCATGGCCTGAAAAGGCTGTGGAGTAACCTGAAACCGCAGCCAGAGGGACCTGACACAGGAACCGCAGGGGCGGGATTGGGGGCGCTGAAGGAAGGAAGATGATTTACAGGATCCCATGGGTTAGTAGGTGTGGGTTGTCTAGGCATGGGAACTCTTTCCCTTTTAGAAACATTGGCTTCTGACTTTCTCCCTCCGGAGTCTGAAGGGTAAAGGAGAACTGGTCCCTGCCGCCAGCAGAGGGCGGAATCGATTTTTCCTGAGACAGGGCTCTTATCATTAACATGTTCGATTACCAGATGACAAATCTGCTCTTCTTTAGACTTAAATTTTGGCAAGAAAAGTGAAGGCTTAAGGATGGATTCTCGAACTAAAATAAAACAACAATATTTTATCATCTGCTGTTTTTGTTTTTACTTCGTTCTCTTATTATCTTTTCAAGACTTCAGCATAAGCCCCAAGGGGCTCTCAGAAGGAATTTCATCCTCTCTAGACTCTCTAGTTTTCAGGACTTACTTGAAACGTTCCCCGTCTTAGGGATTATGGGAGGGGGCCCAACCCCTCCTGTTAGAGATTTCTACCCTCCCCCTTCCTGGAGGCTTACTGAGGCTTTGGGGAAAGGCTCCAACCCCACCTGTTTGGATTTTCTACCCTCCCCCTTCCTCTTTGTCTGCTCTGTCTGTTCCTGCCTCTAGTTGATAGATGGCAGCATGAGGCCACAGACAAGGCTCACTCACTCCACACAACCACCATACTTAGTCTCATTCGAAACGTAGCAGGACGAGCTGCCAACAAAACTCCTCAGACACCGAAATAAAGAAGGAAGGGGTTTATTCCGTCAGAGGTATCAGCAAGACTTCTGTCTCAAGAGCCGAGCTCCCTGAGTAAGCAATTCCTGTCCCTTTTAAGGGCTCACAACTCTAATGGAGTGCATGTGAGAGGGTCCTGATTGGTTGAGCAACCAGGGGATACATGACTGGGGGCTGTGTGCACCAGTAATTAGATCGGAACAAAACAAAATAGGGATTTTAACAGTGCATTTCTATACAATGTCTGTAATCTATAGATAACAGAACCAATTAGGTCAGGGGTTGATCTTTAACTACCAGGTCCAGGGTGTGGCGTCGGGCTGTCTGCCTGTGGATTTCATTTCTGCCTTTTAGTTTTTACTTCTTCTTTCTTTGGAGGCAGAAATTGGGCATAAGACAATATGAGGGGTGGTCTCCTCCCTTAATACACTCTCAGCCTCCAACTTATCCCGACCACCTAGAAAATACTTTGTCACCTTCTCGAAGTCTCCTACCTTATTCCGTGCACAAGAATTACCTGCTCCTCTTATTGCCGCGGTCTTGAAAGGCTCTCTTCCCCACTTTGCTGAGAATCCAGATTTATTCCTTACAACAGGTGGGCCGTGATCTCCCTCATGCTAGGGGCATGGTAACTAGACAGTAGGATGCATCCCCTTTGGGTGGGGTGACTGTAGGCCTCCCTCCCACAGGAGAATATTCGAGCCCCAAAGTTGGGCGCCAGAACTGTTAGGAGTAACGCTCAAAACCTTAAGGAAATTGAACACTTGAACAAAGGATTCTTAGCAAAGCAATTTTACTTCTGCGCCGAGGGGTGCCTCCTTGGGCAGTTGCCATGAGAGCACACATGAACAAAAGGGCATGAGAGCCTTTATTCCTGATGCAAGTTCTGCCCCTGTACCCTTCCTCCATTGGCCAGGGTCTAGTTGTACAATCTAAACTCATCCTGGTTGACTAAACATTTGATTTTTTAAGATAAAGTGAGCATGTAAAGAAAAAAGCAGAGAATAAAGGGGAAGGAGTGTCTGTAAAGAACTCAAAAGTTAGTCCTCCTTCCAAATAGGGAATGGAATGTGAGCTTCTACTGATAATGCCTGGTACTGTGGCGTGCCTGGGCATCTAACAAAGGCAAAAAGGAAAAAAGGAGAAAAAGGAAAAATGGTGGAGGGGTTACTATGAATTAGAGAATAAAAGATTGATCACATTATTTGAAGAGAAACCTCATCATATCCCACACATCCATCCATCCACCCATCCATCCATCCATCCATCCATCCATCCATCCATCCATCCATGAATCCATCATTCATCCAACCCTCATCCATGTATCCTCCACCCACCCTTCATTCCATTCATCCTTCCATCCTTCCTTCCCTGTTTCCATCCATCCATCCATGCCTCCCTCCATCCATCCATCCATTCGTCCATCCATTCTTCCACACATTCCATCTATCCATTTATTCACCAGATATTATTGAGGCAAGGGAATATAATAATTAACAAAATGCAGAAATCCCTTCTCTCATAGAGCTTACATTCTAGTGGGTAGAAACAGGGTAAGCAAGCAAACAGCAAATATATAAAATATATAACACATGGATAAACAAATGCTATGGAGAAGAAGAAAACACAGAAGGCCAAGAGGAAATATCAGAGGAGATGGGTTAATTTTAAATAGGATGATGAAGAAGGGCCTCTCTGAGAAGATGATAAATCAGCAAGGAAATTAAAAATACAAGTCAGAGAATTGTTCTAATACCTGAGGGCAGAGCATCCCGGGCAGTAAGACTAGAAAGGGCAAAACGCTGAGGCACAAGTACCTCTCCTGTGTAATTTTTTAGTAACGGTCAAGGTCCTCTTGGTCCCCACCAACTCTCCCTAACTTATCTAGGGGTTGACATTTTTGAATCAACAAAAGTGCTGGGAGACAACACTCTAAGATTTTAAGGGTGCAAAACTTTCATGATGTTTCTGGGAAAACGCTGACAACAAATGAGGAAAAACAAATGAATTAGATAGAATTTAAAATTAAATGTAATCAAATTCCTCTGCATTGTACATTCAGAATACGTATTTTCAAAAATTAAAAGACTTGTTAAATGAGAATAATTTGAAATAAAAGTGTCTTTTTCATTTAGTTTTCCCAGTGGATGTATAAAATAACTAATTAAGGTAAATCTGTTACTTTTTAAATCCTTAATGCCTTTCTAGAATGTAAAAGTTCATTTCTTATTGTGGAAATTTTGAAAATTATGTAAAAGTATAACAATAATAAACTTGTTGCCAAACAACATAGAAAAAACTCTGTTACACAAATATGCATATCTTTCTAGATAGATTTGCCTTTTATTTCTAAGTTTTGTTGGTTTGATAGTGAAAAGGGCTTATTTTAATTTGCGTTCTTATTACTAGTCTGTACAATTTTTCATGTCATTGAATGGTCAATTTTTATGTACCAACTTTCTTTTGGGCATCTTAGATTTCTCTTATTGATATGAATAAGCTCTATTGATTATAAGAAAATTGCCTATGGTTCTGTCCAGGTCTGTTTACTTCCTATTGTTTGTTTGTTTGTTTTTGTTTTGAGATGGAATTTCACTCTGTCACCCAGGCAGGATGCAGTGGCGCAATCTTGGCTCCCTGCAGCCTCTGCCTCCTGGGTTCAAGCAATTCTCCTGCCTCAGCCTCCTGAGTGAGATTACAGGGGTGTGCCACCATGCCTAGATAAGTTTTGTAGTTTTATTAGAGACCGGGTTTTGCCATGATGGCCAGGCTGGTCTCAAACTCCTGACCTCAAATGATCCACCCTCTTCAGCCTCCCAAAGTGCTGGGATTACAGGCGTGATCCACTGCCACTGGTATATTTTTGCATAATTGTCTGTTCAGAGTTTACATTGCTATAGTCATGAATACTCATTAAAGCAAAAAAAACCAAAAAACAAAAAAAACTTATTTTCAACAATCTTCACTCCTCAGGGTTCTTTCAAATTTTAGTGAAAACTATTTTCTACAGAAGCCTCTTTGGTCTGTACATTTTTAACTATAATGTACAGTTAAATCTCACAATAATCCAATAACTAGGGTCCAAATTTTGTTTAATAATATTTCATATAGCAACAGTCTCATTATGTTGCCCAGGCTAGTCTCAAATTCCTGGCCTCAAGGGATCCTCCTGCCTCAACCTCCCAAACTACTGGGATTACAGGTGTGAACCACTAGTCCCAGCTGGGTCCAAATTTTTAATCATGTAAAATGCAGCGTTGTTGCAAGGTTGTTGAAATGACTGGAGCAGCCCTGGACAGTCAGGCTTTACGGGGTGATCCAAATCCCTTTAGGTCCCAGTTATAGTTTGGCATCATCTGGCCAGCATTTGCCAGATCTCACTTCAATACAACAGGGGAAGTCTAGCCATCTGGACTACCTGGGCCCGACAGGACAGTCACAGTGATTCCACAATCTCCATGGTAGTTGCTACCCATATTTCTAGCCCTCTCTTAGACAATGAGTGGAGAGAATACTTGAAATATAAGAGCCTCACTCCTTGCCTCCCTACTTCCCACGAGAAGCTCCCTTCCTTTTCCACAATGATCTTACTTACCATCTTCCTCTCTGTGGTTACTCCCCTTCCTTTCTCTTCATAAGGCAAATTCCCTACATTATCATAAGAGTTATTTAACACACATCTGTAGTATATACCTTAGATTCTCTCCCCATTATGGTGGCTTTGGTTTAGTTGTTGAGGATGGTGGCTTTATTTCCGACCAACTGGGACAAAATAGTGAACAAATTTTAGGATGGATGCCTTGTATTTGTTACAGTTGTGACATTGAGGATTATGAGACCTGCAAGGTTCTCATTACTCGAGATATAAATACTGAAAATATAATTAGATAACTTGCTGGTGGGGTGGCGCTTGCCTGTGATCCCATCACTTTGGAAGACAGAGGCGGGAGGATCACTTGAGGCCAGGAGTTCAAGACCAGCCTGGGCAACATAGCAACATCACAAGATGATGTCTCTACTAAAATTAATTAGCAGGAGGTCGTGGCCTGTGTCTGTACTCTGAGCTACTCATGGCGCTGAGGCAGGAGAATCATTTGAGCCCAGGAATTGAAGATTGCAGTGAGCTATAATCATGCCACTGTACTCCACTCCACCCTGGGCAACAGAGCAAGAGTCATTCTCTACAAAGACAGAGAACAGAATAAGAAGTTGCTTTTTAAAACACCACATTTCTTCACATTAGCTTTTCAAATTTACCTCTGTTTGGTTAAATTCAAGTGAAACAAATGAACAAAAAAATGCCACATAATAGAAACCCAATCATTTTCTCCTATAACCTAAGCTTTTTATCAAGCAAGTCATAATCACAGTCACATGAAGAAGAAAATTTTCACCAAATGCTCACTAAGGAGATATCACTGGGCTCTGGGGTGAAATTGCTTCCTGTGTATCAATTGTATACATTTTATATACTTTTCAAAAATTGTACTTTAAGTTCTAGAGTACATGTGCACAACGTGCAGGTTTGTTACATATGTATACATGTGCCATATTGGTGTGCTGCACCCATTAACTCATCATTTACATTAAGTATATCTCCTAATGCTATCCCTACCCCTTCCCCCCTCCCCACAATAGGACCCAGTGTGGGATGTTCCCCTTCCGGTGTCCAAGTGATCTCATTCTTCAGTTCCCACCTATGAGTGAGAACATGCGGTATTTGGTTATCTGTTCTTTGCGATAGTTTGCAGAGAATGATGGTTTCCAGCTGCATGCTTGTCCCTACAAAGGACACGAACTCATCCTTTTTTATGGCTGCATAGTATTCCATGGTGTATATGTGACACATTTTCTTAATCCAGTCTGTCACTGATGGACATTTGGATTGGTTCCAAGTCTTTGCTATTGTGAACAGTGCTGCAATAAATATACATGTGCATGTGTCTTTAGAACAGCATGACTTATAATCCTTTGGGTATACCCAGTAATGGGATGTCTGGGTCAAATGGTATTTCTAGTTCTAGATCCTTGAGGAATTGCCACACTGTTTTCCACAATGGTTGAACTAGTTTACAGTCCTACCAACAGTGTAAAATTGTTCCTATTTCTCCACATCCTCTCCAGCACCTGTTGTTTCTTGATTTTTTAATGATTGCCATTCTAACTGGTATGAGATGGTATCTCATTGTTGTTTTGATTTGCATTTCTCTCATGGCCAGTGATGATGACCATTTTTTCATGTGTCTGTTGGCTGTATGAATATCTTCTTTTGAGAAGTGTCTGTTCATTTCCCTTGCCCACTTTTGGATAGGGTTTTTTTTTTTTTTTTCTTGTAAATTTGATTGAGGTCTTTAAAGGTTCTGGATATTAGTCCTTTCTCAGATGAGTAGATTGCAAAAATTTTCTCCCATTCTGTAGGTTGTCTGTTCATTCTGATGGTAGTTTCTTTTGCTGTGCAGAAGCTCTTTAGTTTAATTAGATCCCATTTGTCAATTTTGGCTTTTGTTGCCATTGCTTTTGGTGTTTAAGACAAGAAGTCCTTGCCCATGCCTATGTCCTGAATGGTATTACCTAGGTATTCTTCTAGGGTTTTCATGGTTTTAGGTCTAACGTTTAAGTCTCTAATCCATCTTGAATTAATTTTTGTGTAAGGAGTAAGGAAAAGATCCAGTTTCAGCTTTCTACTTATGGCTAGCCCATTTTCCCTGCACCATTTATTAAATAGGGAATCCTTTCCCCATTTCTTGTTTTTGTCAGATTTGTCAAAGATCAGATGGCTGTGGATCTGTGGTATTATTTCTGAGGGCTCTGTTCTGCTCCATTGGTCTATATCTCTGTTTTGGTACCAGTACCATGCTGTTTTGGTTACTGTATCCTTGTAGTATAGTTTGAAGTCAGGTAGCCTGATGCTTCCAGCTTTGTTCTTTTGGCTTAGGATTGTCTTGCCAATGTGGGATATTTTTTGGTTCCATATGAACTTTAAAGCAGCTTTTTTCCAATTCTGTGAAGAAAGTCATTGGTAGCTTAATGGGGGTGGCACTGAATCTATAAATTACCTTGGGCAGTATGGCCATTTTCACAATGTTCATTCTTCCTATCCACGAGCATGGTATGTTCTTCCATTTGTTTGTGTCCTCTTTTATTTCACTGAGCAGTGGTTTGTAGTTCTCCTTGAAGAAGTCCTTTACATCCCTTGTAAGTTGGATTCCTAGATATTTTATTCTCTTTGAAGCTATTGTGAATGGGAGTTCATTCGTGATTTGGCCCTCTGTTTGTCTGTTACTGGTGTATACGAATGCTTGTGATTTTTGCACATTGATTTTGTATCCTGAGACTTTGCTGAAGTTGCTTATCAGCTTAAGGAGATTTTGGGCTGAGACAGTGGGGTTTTCTAAATATGCAATCATGTCATCTGCAAAGAGGGACAATTTGACTTCTTCTTTTCCTAACTGAATACCCTTGATTTCTTTCTCTTGCCTGATTGCCCTAGCCAGAACTTCCAACACTATGTTGAATAGGAGTGGTGAGAGAGGGCATCCCTGCCTTGTGCCAGTTTTCAAAGGGAATGCTTCCAGTTTTTGCCCATTCAGCATGATATTGGCTGTGGGTTTGTCATAAATAGCTGTTATTATTTTGAGATACGTTCCATCAATACCAAATTTATTGAGAGTTTTTAGCATGAAGGGCTGTTGAATTTTGTCAAACACCTTTTCTGTATCTATTGAGATAATCATGTGGTTTTTGTCTTTGGTTCTGTTTATATGCTGGATTACATTTATTCATTTGCATATGTTGAACCAGCCTTGCATCCCAGGCATGAAGCCCACTTGAACATGGTGGATAAGCTTTCTGATGTGCTGTTGGATTCGGTTTGCCAGTATTTTATTGAGGAGTTTTGCATCGATGTTCATCAGGGATATTGGTCCAAAATTCCCTTTTTTTGTTGTATCTCTGTCATGCTTTGGTATCAGGATGATGTTGGCCTTGTAAAATGAGTTAGGGAGGATTCCCTCTTTTTCTATTGATTGGAATAGTTTCAGAAGGAATGATACCACCTCCTCCTTGTACATCTGGTAGAACTGGCTGTGAAACCGTCTGGTCCTGGACTTTTTTTGGATGGTAGGCTATTATTGCCTCAATTTCAGAGCCTGCTGTTGGTGTATTCAGGGATTCAACTTCTTCTTGGTTTAGTCTTGGGATAGTGTAAGTGTCCAGGAAATTATCCATTTCTTCTAGGTTTTCTAGTTTATTTGCAAAGAGATGTTTATAGTATTCTCTGATGGTAGTTTGTATTTCTGTGGGGTCGGTGGTGATATCCCCTTTATCATTTTTTATTGCATCTATTTGATTCTTCTTTCTTTTCTTCCTTATTAGTCTTGTTAGCAGTCCATCAATTTTGTTGATCTTTTCAAAAAACCAGCTCCTGGATGCATTGATTTTTTGGAGGATTTTTTGTGTCTCTATCTCCTTCAGTTCTGCTCTGATCTTAGTTATTTCTTGCCTTCTGCTAGCTTTGGAATCTGTTTGCTCTTGCTTCTCTAGTTCTTTTAATTGTGATGCTAGGGTGTCAATTTTAGATCTTTCCTGTTTTCTCTTGTGGGCATTTAGTGCTCTAAATTTCCCTCTACACACTGCTTTAAATGTGTCCCAGAGATTCTGGTATGTTGTATCTTTGTTCTCATTGGTTCCAAAGAACATCTTTATTTCTGCCTTCATTTCGTTATGTACCCAGTAGTCATTCAGGAGCAGGTTGTTGAGTTTCCATGTAGTTGAGCAGTTTCAATTGAGTTTCTTAGTCCTCAGTTCTAGTTTGATTTCACTGCGGTCTGAGAGACAGTTTGTTGTAATTTCTGCTGTTTTTCATTTGCTGAGGAGTGCTTTACTTCCAACTGTGTGGTCAAGTTTGGAATAAGTGCGATGTGGTGCTGAGAAGAATGTATATTCTGTTGATTTGGGGTGGAGAGTTCTATAGATGGCTGTTAGGTCCGCTTGGTGCAGAGTTGAGTTCAATCCTGGATATCCTTGTTAACTTTCTGTCTCGTTGATCTGTATAATGTTGACAGTGGGGTGTTGAAGTCTCCCATTACTACTGTATGAGAGTCTAAGTCTCTTTGTAAGTCTCTAAGGACTTGCTTTATGAATCTGGGTGCTCCTGTATTGGGTGCATATATATTTAGGATAGTTAGCTCTTCCTGATGAATTGATCCCTTTACCATTATGTAATGGCCTTCTTGTCTCTTGATCTTCGATGGTTTAAAGTCTGTTTTATCACAGACTAGGATTGCAACCCCTGCTTTTTGTTTTTGTTTGTTTTCCATTTGCTTGGCAGATCTTCCTCCCTCCCTTTATTTTGAACCTATTTGTGTCTCTCCATGTGAGATGGGTCTCCTGAATACAGCAAACTGATGAGTCTTGACTCTTTATCCAATTTGCCAGTCTGTGTCTTTTAATTGGACCATTTAGTCCATTTACATTTAAGATTAATATTGTTATGTGTGAACTTGATCCTGTCATTATGATATTAGCTGGTTATTTTGCTCGCTAGTTGATGCAGTTTCTTCCTAGCATTGATGGACTTTACATTTTGACATGTTTTTGCAATGGCTGGTACCTGTTGTTCCTTTCCATGTTTAATGCTTCCTTCAGGATCTCTTGTAGGGCAGGGCTGGGGGTGACAGAATCTCTAAGCATTTGCTTGTCTGTAAAGGATTTTATTTCTCCTTCACTTATGAAACTTAGTTTGGCTGGATATGAAATTCTGGGTTGAAAATTCTTTTAAGAGTGTTGAATATTGGCCCCCACTCTCTTCTGGCTTGGAGAGTTTCTGCCGAGAGATCAGCTGTTAGTCTGATGGGCTTCCCTTTGTGTGTAACCCGACCTTTCTCTCTGGCTGCCCTTAACATTTATTCCTTCATTTCAACTTTGGTGAATCTGACAATTATATGTCTTAGAGTTGCTCTTCTCAAGGAGTATCTTTGTGGCATTTTCTGTATTTCCTGAATTCAAATGTTGGCCTGCCTTACTAGGTTGGGGAAGTTCTCCTGGATGATATCCTGCAGAGTGTTTTCCAACTTGGTTCCATTTTCCCCATCATTTTCAGGCACACCAATCAGATGTAGATTTGGTCTTTTCACATAATCCCATATTGGTTGGAGGCTTTGTTCATTTCTTTTTACTCTTTTTTCTCTACACTTCTCTTCTCACTTCATTTCATTCATTTGATCTTCAGTCGCTGATACTCTTTCTTCCAGATGATCGAGTCAGTTACTGAAGTTTGTGTATTTGTCACGTAGTTCTCTTGTTATGGATTTCATCTCTATCAGTTCTTTTAAGGACTTCTCTACATTGGTTATTCTAGTTAGCCATTCGTCAAATCTTTTTTCAAGGTTTTTAGTTTCTTTGCACTGTTTATGTAGTTCCTCCTTTAGCTCTGAGAAGTTTGATTGACTGAAGCCTTCTTCTCTCAACTCATCAAAGTCATTCTCCTTCCAGCTTTGTTCCGTTGCTGGCGATGAACTGCATTCCTTTGGAGGGGGAGATGCGCTCTGATTTTTTGAAATTCCCGCTTTTCTGCACTGCTTTCCCCCCCATCTTTGTGGTTTTATCTGCCTTTGGTCTTTGATGATGGTGACATACTGATGGGGTTTTGGTGTGGGTGTCCTTTCTGTTCATTAGTTTTCCTTCTAACAGTCAGGACCCTCAGCTGTAGGTCTGTTGGAGTTTGCTTGGGGTCCACTCCAGACCCTGTTTGCCTGGGTATCAGCAGCGGAGGCTGCAGAAGATAGAATATTGCTGAACAGTGAGTGTTGCTGTCGGATTCTTGCTCTGGAAGCTTCGTCTCCGGGGTATAGCCCACCGTGTGAGGTGTGAGGTGTTGGTCTGCACCTAGTGGGGATGTCTCCCAGTTAGGCTACTCAGGGATCAGGGACCCAATTGAGCAGGCTGTCTGTCTTCTCAGATCTCAACCTCCATGCTGGGAGATCCATTGCTCTCTTCAAAGTTATCAGACAGGGGCATTTACCTCTGCCAAGGTTTCTGCTGCTTTTTGTTTAGCTATGACCTGTCCCCAGAGGAGGAATCTACAGAAGCAGGCCGGCCTCCTTGAGCTGTGGTGGACTCCACCCAATTCGAGCTTCCTGGTGGATTTGTTTACCTGCTTAAGCCTCAGCAATGGCGGGTGCCGTTCCCCAAGCCTTGCTGCCGTCCTGCAGTTAGATCTGACTGCTGTGCTAGCAACGAGGGAGGTTCCATGTGAGTGGTACGCTCTGGGCCACGTATGGGATATAATCTCCTAGTGTGCCATTTGCTAAGACCCTTGGTAAAGCGCAGTATTAGGGTGGGAGTTATCCGATTTTCCAGGTGTTTTGAGTCTCATTTTCCTTTGGCTAGGGAAAGGAATTCACTTCCCATTTGCGATTCACAGGTGAGGCGATGCCTCACCCTGATTCAGCTGTTGCTGTTCGGGCTGCACCCACAGACCAGAACTAACTGTCCGACCCGACCCAGTGAGATGAACCCAGTACCTCAGTTGAAAATGCAGAATCATCCGTATTCTGTGTCACTCACGCTGGGAGCTAGAGGCTGGAGCTGTTCCTATTCAGCCATCATGGGCATGCCTCCATATACATTTTAAAAGTACCCCATCTATGACATTGTGTATGGATGTGAACATATATACTAAAAATACAAAAATGTGGATGGGAAGTATACCAGGGAAAGGTCTAGCCAGGAGAAAAGAAACTGTGCTAAGATTTTTAAACATTGGATGTTTGATTCAAATAATTGGTTATAATAGGTGATCAGTTACACGTGATGGAATAGCTGGGCTATGGAAAGGAGATGAGGCAATTCAGTTTGGAAGCAGCAGGAAGAGATCCTCGCTCCTAAGGAAGAAGGACAAAGAAAGGGTGCTGCTCCCTCAACCCAGAAGCTTTGTCTGGTAAGAGATAGAATCATGGTGGAGGCTGCCTGGAAAAAGCTGGGCCCACAGAGGAATGTGCTTTCTACTGGAGATGCCACTCAAGGTCAAGAGACAGGGAGAGAGGGAGAGAGAAATGCCTGACTCTTCCCTTGTCCAGCCCTTCAAGCTCCTAACAGTACCTCTCACTGAGCAAACCCAGGGGAAGTCATAACATAGCAAGGAAGCCTGGGAATGTAGGTATACCCCCCAGCCCCAATCAGAGGGTGAGGGGACTCACTAATTTAGGATAGGCATTTGCCTCTGGAGAGGTAGTCAGGGGAATGTGCACAAAGTGGTCCTTGACTATATTGGTAACTCCTAATTTCTTTAATTTTTTTTTAAAGGTTTGGAGATAATATGGTAAAATGTTAGCATTTGTTTTTGTTTTTTGTTTTGAGACAGAGTCTCTCTCTGTCACCCAAGCTGGTGTGCAGTGGTGCAAGTCTGGCTCACTGCAAACTCCACCTCCTGGGTTCAAGCGACCCTCCCACGTCAGCCTCTCTAGTAGCTGGGACTAAGGTGCACACCACTACACCCGGCTAACACCTGTTAACATTATAATGTCAGTGACCAGAGGCTCATTACTTTATTTTCTGTACATTTCTATATAGTTGGAATATTTCATAAGTAGTGATTATTATAGGACAAACAGAAATGTTCCAGATTAATGGCAACAGTAAGCATCTTTATTGTATTTCCACCATACTTTCCAAGGAAATGCCACATCTCTCTCAGTGAACAGTAGCATCTTTGTGGAGTTTGCAGGCTGTGCCATTGACTCTTTGGCATGATGGTGTATTGAAGACAAGGTGGGAGAACAAGACAGGGAATGAGTGGAGACAGGCAAGGAGGAAAGGTGGCAGGAAAAGACTCAGGAGGAAGAGGATGACCATCGATCGCTGTGAGCTCTCCCAGAGCCTGCCTGCCTTTCAAACTTGGTTCAGTCACTTACTACCGGAGTGGCCTTGACAAGTTCATCCTCTCTCCCTCCTAAGATGTTAAGAGTACCTACCTCAGTGGGGTTATTTTGAGGATTCAGTGACTTCCCCCACAGGAAAACACTTCACATGGTATGGGAACATAGTCACTCTCAATCCATCTTGGTTACCATCATTATTTTTTATTATTGATCTTTACATCCTCAGTGTTGGCAGAATTTCTTGTGCTTAACAAATATTTGTTCAGATCAGAGAAGTGGAAAAAATTGTCATCTGGTTATTCAAGCCATGTTTTTCTGTGATATTCTGATCCTTGTTGCACATACAGAAATACATGTCTAAAACAGCACCTCGATTCTGGTCTACAGCAGGACGAAGTTCACTGTGATCTCAGATAAGCGTGGCTAAAATAGGACTTGATGGAGATAGTCACACTTCAGCGAAGAAAGAGAATCCCCTGTGTAATGTCACCAGGAGATTCAACCTCAATATTCTGCATCGAAGGGGTAGTCCTCCAAATGAGAGGATCTGCAGAAACAAAAAAACAGAGAAACTGTGTTCCATGAACGCAACAGCTCTGGTTCAGAAGGTATTCTTCTCTGGTGGACTCTATCATATCTGCACTCTCTCAGCCTCCTCCCTGCAAGAATATAAGAAGAGTGCTCACACCTTGACCTTCCCTCAAACTGATACGAGGTCTTTGCTAGGAAGGAGGACAGACAGTGACTAGGGCACGGGAAACAACTCGGAATGACAACTCATGGTAAGCCTGGTGTCAGGTGAGGCAAGTGACAAGTCTTGTCCCAATCCACTGTCACAACATCATGAGGTAGGAAACAACAGCAGAATTGACAGCTTGGGGATTGTTATGAGTATTAAATGAGATAATAGCACTGGCAAAGGGTTCAGGATCTTGGCACAATCTCAGCGAAGGTTCAATGGATGTTAGCTGCTATTCATATTATCATCCTCCTTTGTAGGTAAAGAAACCAACTAAGAAAAACTAGGAAATTTACCCAATGTCACACAGCTAAGAAACCAGGGTTAGTGTTGGATCTGAGGCCAGGTGGACTTACTCCTGAGCCACCAACCCATTGCCTCCACTGGATATGATGTTCATTGGAAGGTCAGCTGTTCAGTTTGGGGCAGAGTCCCATTTATGTTCACCCTGCCTTTTTACACTAAGCAGCTGCTACTTTGTTAAACACTGATAAAAATAAGCCATTATAAGATGAGGAAAGGCTTCTGTGATACTAAAGGTGGGCAGGATAGATATGGAATATTATGACAAGCAAGCTGTGCTTGAGATACTGAAACCATTTTTAAAAGCTGAAAAATCATTTTGGCTATAGAAACATTGGAAGAAATTCAAATTGTCATTGAATTACAGACCTCGAAGTAATAAATGCCAGACAACTCTCTTTGATATATTTAATTAGATACATTAATCAGAAAGTATTGATTGTAAAGAGATGGTTTAGGATTCCCACCTAGCCAGAGTGAAAACTTTCAACCACTTATCTGACATTTAAAGTAGAGTTACCACCACCTCCTTTAAGAGACATTTGGAGATTATTTAATCCAGCCTCCCCGGCCTTCTTCCTTGAATGCTCTAAACACAATCCCACCTCAGGGCCTTGGAACCTGCTGTTATCAATGCCAAGAATGCTCTTCCCCCAAATATGCATATGGCATATCCCTCACAGCAAAGCCTCCCTTGACCCACCCTGTATAAAGGATCTGTCCCACTACCACCCACCACTTCCTATCCACTTTGCCCTACTTTATTTTTCTGTCTAGCATTTGTTACTGTCTGACACATGTATTTTGAGTTGATTTATTTCTGTTCTGTCTTCTTCCCTCCCTCCCTAAGCACGTGGAGGCAGCAGCTTTGCATAGTGTGATAACCCAAGCACCTAGAAGATGTCTGTCACATAGAGGACCACTAGATATTTATTGAATGCATGAACAAATGAATGCTCACCTCCTGCCTATTGACAACACACCTTCTGTTACAATTCTAGCTCTACATCCAGAAGTTCAGACAATGAGCAGCAATTAGAGATGTGTCCCTCGCAGTGATTCCCAGGTACCCCAATTTTTACTTACAAAACTGCCCCAAAATTGTATTTGAAGACACAAGTAGTCCCAGCAGCCTTCTAGTCCTTTCAGCTAACTCTCTACCAGTTTAGAAAATCTCCTGGCAATGCTCCTAGTTAACTCCATGCAACTTACTGCAACCCGGTGCAGGCCCTCCAGTTTCTGTTGAAGCTGAGGATGGTTGCCATCTCCTCATCACTCAATTTAAAGTCAAAGACCTGGAAAGATAGGATTTCCAGTACATCATCAGTAAGGCCATTACTGCTGTGACTGGACACTGTCAGCCATTCTAGCAGGGAGTTCTAGCAGCACAAACTGGTCAGTGGTGTTTTTCCATTATGTCCACGGGATACAAATTTTTCTCTAAATTAGGTCCTACACAAAGACCGCAGTATTTGTAGTGCTCAGTGTTCCGGGGGAGGGAGACCAGGCTCACAGGCACTAAGCCCCAGGTGTGCACAGGCCCTGTATTCCATGATGCACCCTTCTAGAAGACAGTTCTCCAAGGACAGTTAACACCTCCTCTGCTGCCAGAGGATGAGCAGGGAGGCCAGGACAGTCTGCTCATGTGGTGGCCCTGGGTTTAGCTGCTCAGGGGCAACTGAGGGTCTTCTCAGTGGTGTGAGGCACAGCTGTGCTCAGACCTGACAGGGCTTCACCAGGCACTGTCCCCAGCATGTCCTAAGCCCATGGGTCATTCATCTCAGGTATATTGAGCCTAGCACCCTAGACTGGAAAATGATAGGGTGGTGGGAACGGAGGGGGCCAAAGACAGTGCAGGAATGAGGTGAGAAACCTGATGAGAGGGTCTGTCTCTGCCCCACCCCACTGAGAAGTACCAGGGCCGACCAGCCGGGAACTTACCTGAATGTTCTCAACAATGCGTGCCGGTGTCACAGACTTGGGGATCACAATCACATTCCTCTGGATATGGAAACGGATCAGAACCTGTGCGGAAAGGGGACATGATGTTTCCACTCAGCTACAAGGACCCCTCCTTTTATGGAAAGGAAGAATAAAACATCCCTGCAGCTCACTGTGGCTGCAGGTACAATCGCTGATACTGACTGAGCCCTTTGCAGCTATTAGATTTGTGCCAGCCCCCCGCCTCATCTCTCCTTTCACCTTAGGGACAACTCTGTGATCTTCATTTTTTAGGAATAAAGAAAGCAGTTTGGGTCATAAGGCTGATCAGAGGTAGAGTTGGCATCTGCACCCATATCCCTAGACTCCAAAGCCACGCTTTACGACTTGGCTGTAGGGCTTAACAGGAAGCTGTGAGGCAGAAGCTATCTTTGTTTCAGTGACAGCTCTTGTGTTTCCTGGAGGTTCCAACAGACTTCGAAGGAAACACTTTAGAGGGCTTCAGCTCCTGTGTTCTTCCCCTTTAAGGAGTTAGTTGAGGACAACACAAGAAATGAAACATGAGACTGGAAAAAAGAGTTGTTGGATAACAAGAAAAATAAAAATATGGCACCTGGGCTGTGGTTTTCTTGTGCTTTGCAGCAATCTCCTTAATCTTGGGATCCTCCAGCAGGGAAGGGTCCTCTGGCTTGGCCCTAGAGGCAGAAAGATGCTGATGTGAACAATCACCATGGCTACCATGTACAAATGGACACCACTCCAATGAGGGTCTCAAGACTGATCATCAGAGCCTCTCCATCTGGGAGACAGGCAGGAGGACCTGGAAGCTTGGGTCCTTCCCCCGGGCTCTGAAGCCTCAGCGTTTTGCAAACACTGGTTCATCCTTGAGTGGCTGAACTGGAAATATTCCCAGAGGGTCAAACACGTTGCCCATGTTTTTGTTGTTGCTGTTGTTGTGGCTTTTCAATTCCCATTTGTTCCCACCGTCTTCCCATTTGGTTGTACCAAATGCATTACCTTACACACGTTTTTCTTTCAAGTGACTTATGGTCTCATACCAATATTTACCAAACATAAAATAATGTTTTAAAGATTGTCAAGAGAAAGATCCACTGCTTGGAAGCCTCACCAAGGTCTATCCGGAGAGCCCAGGGGGCTGTAGGCCGTAACGGTGATGCCCTTGGAGTGGCAGTACTGGATGAGTTTCTCCTGCGTGAGGTACGGGTGACACTCAACCTACAACAGCAAACAATCCGCATCACGGGGAAAGCTGGCTGGCTTTTGGAGTTGTTCATAGGGAGTTCTACGCACACACACACACAAAGAGACCACCAAGCAAAGGCCAAACATCTACCCACCGAGATTCTTGCTAAAAAATCCATGAGATCAGCCTCACACCTCCCACAAGTGTCCTGATCACTGACCCTTGAGATGACACTCGGGGCATAGATAGCATTGAACATTCCTCCCAATGTTTAAGAAGTAATAGGGCAAGACTTTTATTTACCCTTATACTAAACAGAATTTACCTGGTTAGTCACTGGTTTATATTTCAGTCCAGGTTTGTTCAAGAGCCTCTCAATCTGGAAGTGGTTGAAATTGGAGATGCCAAGGGCTTTCACCAGCCCCTCATCCACCAGCTCCTCCATGGCCTGTCATAGAAAGGAAGACCTTTTGGGCAGCCCCAGAGGGACTATAGGGACCCTGGCTTGCCTCAGTCCTCCCTGGGTCAGAGATTGCTAAAGGATCCAGCACAACAGGGTTAGCCGAGGCATTCACAGGAAATTTCAGTCCAGGGCCTGGGTGCCCATCAGTGAATGTTCCAGTACTACTGCCCCTCCCCAGCCCAAGAAAAACTAGGAGTAACAGGTAAAGATTTTATATTCTTGCCACTCTCACCTTACACATAAAGAAACACACTCAAAATATACTTCTGTACAGAGGGGAAATATGAAAGTTTTGTAATGCAAAAAATAAAAAAATAAAAAATGAACATTTACAAACTTATGAGATGATTTTATTTTTAATGAATCCAAATGACAGCGGGTAGCTACTGCTGTGTATGCATTGTACACCCAAACCTGGGCAAGCTGTGTTAGTCAGGAAGAGGCTGCAGCATGTGGATAAGCCTCACTTGTGGGTCCTGAGTCACTTTCTGCCACACCAACCGTGCTTGGGTTTGCAGGAAGGTCATGCATATAGATTATGCCCTGGCAGGGGCACCTGGGCAAGGGTTTGTGTGGGGCTGAAACCTGACCCACCGTCTGCATATCCAGCCATGCTTCCCGGTACAGAAACTACAGGGACCCCCAAGGAAGGGAATCTTTGTATAACTTTTAGCCTATATTGGGCATTTTCCAAACTTGCCCAAAGATATCATATATGTTAGCAGCAGCCTCCAATGCAACATGTATTTATTAGCCATCTATTACATGTTCCAGAAGTTGTCAGGATGTAAAAGTATAAGATGTGCTTCCTTCTTCTGGGATTCTTACAGTCCAATTAAAGTGCCAGGGTTCCCTTCTATGGAGCCATCAACCATGACCCTGAGGCTGCCTCAGATAACATGACCGTGGCATAGACAGAGTCAGAAAGGAAAGAGAAGGAAGAGATTCACACAGCCTGCAGCCGTCAGGGCAGACCTCCAGGTAGAGTTTAAACTGCACCTCAGAAAAAAAAAAAAAAAAAAAAAAAAAAGAGAGAGAGAGAGATAAGAGGGGAAAAATATGAGCATATGAGACAGGAAGGCAATAGCAAAGCTCAGAGGCAGGGATGAACATGACATGTTCAGGGAACTCTTTATCCAGCCCTTCTCAACTTTGGCTGCAACTTGGAATCACCAGGGAAGTTTAAAAACTACCGGTGGATGCAGTGGCTCATGACTGTAATCTCAGCACTTTGGGATAGGATTGGAACAGGGGGTTTGAGCCTGGGTTTCAGCAACCTAGGGTAAGTTTTTAACTCTTGTAGGCCTTAGTATTCTCTTCTCAAAAAAAGTCTTATAATACATACTAATAATATATATCTTTCTGATACACATTATCAGAGGCTGAGACAGGAGGATTGCTTGAGGCCGGGTGTTCGAGACCATCCTGGGCAACATAGCAAGTCTCTGTGTCTACCAGAAAAATTTTTCTTAATTAGCTGTATGTGGTGGCACGTGCCTCTGATCCCAGCTACTTGGGAGGATTGCTTGAGCCCAGGAGTCCGAGGCTGCACTGAGCTATGATCTTGCCACTGTACCGCAGCCTAGGCAATAGGACAAGACTATCTAAATTAAAACAAACAAAAAAAAAGTAATATCGGTGGCTGGGTTTCACCCCCCGGAGTTTCTTACAGATTTTATCTGAGTTGTAGCCTAGACATTGGGATTTGTAAACTCCTCAGGTTCTAATGCTCCACCAACATTGAGACCACTAGCGTAGACGAAGTTATTCAGTTGGGGAGGAGAGTTTAAAAGCTATGAAATCTTAAGGTTCCCTCAAACTTCCGATGTAGCAATTACATAATTTAAAAGCTATTGTACATCATAGGTCAGGTTAGGTTGCCTGTCTTCGAACTTGACATCTTTATACTTTTTCCTCCCGTCTGCTTCAGGGTGGTCAATGAGGTTTCTACTGAACTGGCTGTGGGTCTACATAAACATCCAGTGCTTTCATATTCAAGCCTGCTTGTTTCAAATCAGAACCTCTGACCTTGATCACTGATATCTTTCCATGCCTTTCAAATGTTTTATTTAACAGTCATTCCTGTATTCATTCAGAAAACAGTACTGTGAGACGCAGGCTACACTTGCATACTTGCCATACTTAATATCATAGGAGCTAAGGCAAAAAAACTGATCAAATGTAAGGCAAACTGCCAGTTGCAGTGGCTCACACCTGTAATCCGAGTACTCTGGGAAGCCGAGATGGGTGGATCCCCTGAGGTCAGGAGTTCGAGACCAGTCTGGCTAATACGGTGAAACCCTGTCTCTACTAAAAATACAAAAGTTAGCCGAGCGTGGTTGTACGCATGTGCAGTCCCAGCTACTCAGGAGGCTAAGGCAGGAGAATGGCTTTAACTCGATAGAGGAATGTTGCAGTGAGCCAAGATGAAGCCACTGCACTCCAGCCTGGGCGACAAAGTGAGACTCTGTCTTTAAAAAAAGAATGTTGTGTTTGTGGATTAATGTTTTTGAACCAACAATACACAGAAAAAGCTACATTTAATTGAATCTTGTCCATTCTAAGCATTTCAGAAAGATGAGGCTTAATATATTTTCCCTTGTAAAACACAATACAAACTCGCAACTACATGTACCCCTACACAGACAGCTGCCACTATGACACCATTAACTCTTGGAGTCAGATGCCACTGATCATTTATAACTCATACCTCCACTTCGTTCTCTACTAGCATTTGCAAAAGGATAGAATGGTATAATAAAAAACGATCAGAGAAAACACTGATCCCTAATTCACTTTGAATGGGAATGATGTGAAACAGGTCATGATGTGATCCGGGAAGCAGGGCACTCAGGCTCCCTGATTTCTGGATGTGTGTTCACTGCCTGCCAAGCACCACGCTGATGGCTTTGGTGGTTGGACTTGTGATTCAGATGAGTCTGGGTCCAATCCCAGCTCTGCCACACACATTGTGACATGACCTGCGCAAGTCACCAATCAATCTAGGCTTCAAATGTCATTATTTATAAAGGTGGATGTTAACCCTGTCTTATAGGTTTAGATGATTAAATGGCTACTGTGACTAATGTTCCTGGCATGTAAACCATCTTAATCTTTATTGCACACTCAAAAATATATATTAGTAGTATGTGTTATAAGACTTCTTTTTTAAGAAGAGAAAACTCAGCACTAAAAGAGTAACAAAACTGACCCTAGGTTACTCAGCTGCTATGAGCAAACCCAGGCCCAAACCTCCTGTTTCAAATGGCTCGCCCTAGTTTGTGAACAGCATGTGTATTCCCCAAAGTGGGGTACATTGTATTTCCAGTCTTATTTGAAGACTCAGTTCTAGACTTGAAATCTAAATAGTATCAGATGCACCCAAAAGCCAAAGGTGATGAGGAAGATATTAGAAGAGCTAGAGAATCACAATGATGAAATTAGAAAGCATTAGGCACACGGCCTCTTTCATATCAACGGGAAGTCTCATGGATAACTGAAGATTTCTCTCCCAGCACACTTAGAGGAAGCTGGAACCTACCTCCCAGGCATCCAAGAACGTTGCTTTTCCACCGATGATATTACCTTTATCATCTTTGGGAAAAATGTTATCCCCAGACTGTAAATACAGAATGAAAAGTTTACTGGAATCTGCATCAGGACACTAGGTTCTGTTAAAAAAGGTTTCAGGGTCCTGACTCTTGCTAAATACCACATGTGCATACCAGTTTTTCAGGCTCTGCAGTAGATACTACAACAATGTGAGTTTAAATAAAATCTCTATATCTACTATAGCATATTAAACCATATATTTTAGAAACCACTGGACTGATGTTCAGATCTGCTGTTAGTACATTCCAGAAGCCACCTTTATCACCATGGACATTCACCTCATACACCTAGATCTTGTGTACACCCAAGGGCAAACTTTCATTTCAGTATCACTGGATAAGGATTAGATCTCCAGGGTGTGGTTTTCTGGGGAAGATATTGGCCAGCTTCTATCCTTGCAGCCTCTAGAAGAGACATGGAATAAGGGATGGCAGGCCATCAGCACTCCCGCTGGTCAGGAGGGGAGAGAGCTGGAAATTTGTCTCTCCCACCCCTCAGGAGCAGGTAGAGCAGAGCCCCAGGCAATGGGAGCCGCGATGACTACTGGCTTCCTTCCAGCATCACCGCACTTGGGCGTTTCTCCAAGATGCCACTCCCGGGGTGTGCTTTGCTTAATAAGATAATTAGGCCCTGGAATATAGTTATGCAAGTGTAATCCAAGGGATTTCCTGGGAGGGCAACTGTGGGGCGCGAAATCAAGACAAAGGTGATAGGGCAGTTGCAACTTGTCTGGGCTGCCAGAAATCATGGCTTCTCTCAGACATAACTGCAAGAAAACGCAGGCATGTGGCCACCTCAGCAGCACACATGGCCTCAGCCTCCCTTCCACGCTAGCGTCTTTCTGCTCCAAGGTCTCTTCCTGACCACCTGACACTCCCAATTATGAAGTGCAAGGTGTCCTGCTCCAGTCCACACCACCCCTAGCCCTGGTGCAGCTACTATTTTCTGACACCTGCTCAGAAACTAGAGGCTGAGAAAGGGAGTTGCTCAAACCTTGAATCCCTGTGGCCAGTGAATAAGATAGAGGTCCAGATAGCTCAGCTTCAGGTCCTTGAGGGTCTTCTCAAAAGCTTTCCTCACAAGCGGTCTCTCAAAGAAAGTGGGCCACAACTGCAAGAGTGTAGCAATGAGCTGTTAATATTTGGAGAAGGAAGGGCCACGTTATACCCATTGTCCCTGCCTTTTGATTTGCACCCTGATCTAACCTGGCACAGGCCATTTATAACAAAGCTGATTAAGATCCATGACACAGTGTGGAAGATCACTAGGGCTCAGCACGTCAATGACATGTCTTAAGTGTTGAAAGCAATTTACTTTTTCAACTCTCCTAGTACTCTATATGTCTCTCAGATCATTTAAGTAAATGTGGCCACAGATTTGAAATGTGTTTACCTGTCTCAGTCTCTTTGTCAGCTGTGGGCTCTCTGAGAGCAGGACTTGTGTGTAACGTTTAAATGTCAAGCATTCCTAGGCCTTCGGGAAAAGATGGTCCTTTATCTGACCTATCTGACAGGTCCCTTATCAAGCCTGTCAGGCCCCAGATGATAACTTTGTAAGGGCTTTATCCACACTTGGCTGCTACACAGTGGGGTCTATATGTCCCACCAGATGTATGCAATATCCAAGTACCTAGAACTAGTGTTTCTCAGCAAGTTGTGTATAATGTAAATCCAGTGATTCTCAACCCCCTCACACCCAACACCCCCTTCCTTTTTAAAACATTGTGTACCTCACCTTTCGATAGATTTAATGAAGAAAATCATATGTGACAATAGAAAAATGCTCCTACTGTTTCCAAAATGCCCTCTGGCTGACAGCCTCAGGGACATAGTCACATGTCCACAGTGCTGACAGGGAGGCCACACATCAAGCCCTGCCTGCACCCTTGGCCTCTGACTGCCTCTGGGCAGATGGTGGATCCCTCTGATGGGGAACAGGGAGGCCCAGGGCAGTGCAGGGCTCCATGGAGACAAGCCCACTGTGGGAAAACCAACCTGCGTGGCACAGCAACGACATGTTCAATTATGAATAACGGCTTGGAGTATGGATAGAATTGTATCCACGGATGTTAGCAAGGCAGGGATGAAAAGGGCTACATGTAGAAAAGGCTGACAGAGATCTCGCTGCCAACCCGACCCAGATACTTCTGCCTGCCTTGAAGTGAAGGCCTCCCACCCAATGTGCCATGTGCACCTTGCTGACGATGAACAGGTCCTCCCGCTTCACAGCCTGCTCTTGGATCTTCTCTTGGATGGCTTCCCCCACCTCATGTTCATTCTCATAGGCATAGGCACAGTCAATGTGGCGATATCCTGCATCAATGGCCACCTTCACTGCTTCTTTCACTTTGCCGAGAGGAGACTGAAAGGCAAAAGAAAAGCCCATCACACAGGTTTTTTTTTTTTTTTTAAGCGATGGGGAGTTGCCATGTTGCCAAGGCTGGCCTCACACTCCCAGGTTCAAGCAATGCTCCCACCTCCCCAGTAGCTGGAATTATACCATATTCAGCAACCAACATATTGTCTTGTCCCCAGACCACCTTCAACAGGCTGCCCCACATGGCCCAGTTTCTCCAAACCAAGGCCTCACTGGGCTCTCCTTTGCCAGGCGATATCCGGGAGGATACACACTTTATTATGATTATGTCCTATGTCCTGTCCTAGTTAAAGTCAGTTCCCTTTCAACCAGGTTAGTCCTGAAATGTCTTCAGGTGTGTCGGGGAGTGCAGATGGCTCCACTGCAACTTCCTGAAGACCCAGATGAAAGCTTGACTCTAAATAACCCAGAGGAATTTTCAGACAATATCCCCAAATGGTGATAAGGATCTGGATAATGGTCATTACAGCATCAATCCCGATTCCAACACTTACTGGGTGTGTAGGTCTAAGTAGTTGATTCCATCTCTCTAAACCTTGTCGGCAAAATGGAAAAAAAAAAAAAAAAAAAAAATGGCACCAGCCTCATGAGGCCTTTGTGATGATGACATGCTGCAATGAATGTTAAGTTAAGCACATCACCTGACACACAGTAAGGCTCAGTAGAGGCCATTCATTATAGAAGGATCCTTTCAGAAAAAAAAGGAGAAATAGAAAATCTTACAGGAATAGAGTTTGTTTTCCATTCCTATAAGAAGAAAGAGGGAGGGAGGGAGAACGAGAGAGAGGGAGAGAAAGAAGGGAAGGAAAGAAAAGAAAGGAAATAGAATTATCACATATTTGTTCTAACCTAACCAAGTCAATGATGGGGGCAAAAAGCACTTAAAACTAGATCTCTCACAAAATAGTCTTTTAAACATCTTCTACTGTGAATTAACAAACATTGAAAAGAACACAAAATATAGATGCACAGCTGCCCTACCATCTGAACAAGAAGCGGGCTGCTGCCAGACATCTAGAAACACCCCTGTGTCCCCAACCACTAAGCTACGCCATCCTTCACCTCCACTGCTAAGTTCATAATCCTTTATCTATCATCCCCACATGTCGAAGATGACTCCCTTCATAATTCTTACATTCAATTCCAAAATTGTGAAACTCTCTGGTAAACTTACCCAGGGTGAGCAGATTCCCTAGAGTTCTGGAAGTGGTTATTTGTTCCATTTATATAGGATTGAAGCTCTGATTTTGGGCAAATCTTGCTATTGAACAAGAGACGCTGTGCATGAATCAAGCTGGAAGTGATCTGTTCGCCCAGATACACCTAGAACGTATCCTGAGAATGACCCAGTGTGGCAACAGAGTGTCCTACCCTCCAGCTCGGCACAAGAGAGGGGAAACATCAGGGTGCACAGAAGGAAAGAGCCAGAGGCAGAAGACTCAGCAGGGACATTAGCCATGAGGGATAGGAGAGAAGAGGAATTCTAAAGACTGCTTCTGGTCGCTAGTTAGGATAGTGCCATCATGGATGGAAATGGCAAAGAAGGCAGAGTGAGGTGGTGATGGAACAACTTCAAACTTAGCCTAAGAGAGGCTCAGGAACCTGCCTCACTGAGTCCTGGATGTGCCTTACGCCGTTTTGCCAGCTGACATTAACACAGCCGGGTGGAGCTCATGACTCCCAGCCTAGGCTCTCTGCAGCCCCAGCACGTTGCAGATTTCAGTGTGTACAGGAACCACCTGGGGATCTTGTTAAAGTGCAGATGCCCATCAGTAGCCTGGGGTGGAGCCTGAGACTCTGCGTTTTCTCTCTCTCTCTTTCTCTCTTTCTTTCTTGGATCTCACTCTGTTGCTGAAACTGGAGGGCAGTGGCGCAATCACTGCTCACTGCAGCCTTGACCTCTCAGGCTTAACACTCAATCTCCACCTCAGCCTCCCAAGTGACTGGGACTACAGGTGCATCCCACCATGCCCAGCTAATTTATTTATTTTTTGTAGAAATGGGGTCTTACCATGCTGCCCAGACTGGTCTCCAACTCCTGGGCTCAAGCAATCCTCCTGTCTGGGTCTCCCAAAGTGCTGGGTTTACAGGCATGAGCCACCACACCCGGCCAGTTCTGCATTTCTAACAAGCTCCCAGGTCATATGGATTCTGCTAGCCCAAGTCCCACACCCTGATCTGCAAAGGGATGCCAAGGACTTGGGGGTCTGCATCGTCTCCGCAACCACCTGGCCCACAACAAAGCCACAGCCAAGGCTCTGGGGAAACGTTGAGCCCAATTGTCTTCTAGAGCCAGAGAGAGAAACTACCCTGGAAAACAATTTTAGGTCCAACAGCTGCTTGAAATTTGATACTTGCTAGAGAAGCTCTCAGCACTGCTGGGAAAGCCAGCCTTGGAGCTTTGCAGCCTGAATGAGCTCTGAGAAAAGAAAGCAACCGGAGTCCGGGCTCCAGGACTGAATCTCACCTCTCCAAACTCCTGCCCGACCTCCAGGCTTTCCTGGCTGAATGCAGAAAGAGAAAACACCCAAACGCCCCTCCAGAGAAGAAGGCTGTGCAAAGATTTGCATATTTACCTTCCAAGTGCCCAGGCCCACAATGGGCATCTTGGCTTTGGTACTGAGCTCCACAAAGGTGGCCATGGTTGGTGCAGAAATGATTCTGAGTGAGCAGGTAGAAGTCTCACGTCCTGCTTTTTGTTGTTGTTTTTGAGACAGTCTTGCTGTGTCGCCGAGGGTAGAGTGGAGTGGTGCGATCTCGGCTCACTGCAGCCTCCGTCTCCTGGGTTCAAGCAATTCTCCTGCGTCAGCCTCCCGAGTAGCTGGGATTACAGGCGCCCACTGCGACTTCCAGGTAATTTTTATATTGTTAGTAGAGACAGGCTGGTCTCAAACCCCTGACCTCAGGTGATCTGCCCACCTCGGCCTTCCAAAGTGCTGGGATTATAGGCATGAGCTACCAGCCCGGCTACGTGCTGCTTATGAAGGCTGGTGTTATCTACAGTGGGAGGAGTTGGAGCCTGGCCACAGTAGCTTTCCTGCCATAAGCAAACAGGAAATCCATTCTAGGCTTTATGAGAATGAGGATTATGTGAATGAATTATTAATCACGTCAACTTTGTGCAAAGTTCTCTGTTCGGTAACAGTATCATTGGAGTTTCTGCTTGTTCACCATGACTCAACAAATTCAACACACCCAAAAGTTGGAAAGTAGGCAGGGAGAGAGAAAGGAAGGAAAGAAGAGTTGGGGGAGGGAGGGAAAGAAGCCTGGCCAACACAGTAAAACCCTCTCTACTAAAACTACAAAAATTAGCCAGGCACGGTGGCACATGTCTGTAATCCCAGCTACTTGGGATGCTGAAACAGGAGAATTGCTTGAACCTGGGAGGCAGAGGTTGCAGTGAGCCGATGGTGCCACTGCACTCCAGCCTGGGCGAGAGAGTGAGACCCTATCTCAAAAAAAGAGAAAGAACGAAAAAGACAGAGAAGAGAGAGAGACAGAGAAAAGAAAGAGACAAAGCAAAGCAAAGAAGGAAGAAGAAACAGCGGCTTTCTTTCCCTGTGATGCTTTCCTCTGTGAAATGGAGTCTAGGGAGGAGAGGTAAGAAGCAATGTTTCCATTTTAGAAGTTGCAATTCCAGGTTCAATGCAGAGATGGTCAAATCCTGGGCTGATTAGAGTCAGCTGTAACTAGTTGGTAGTCAGCAATCTAGGGAACATGATACAGGCCTGTGCCATGCTGTAACACGCCGTGACAGGCCAGGGCCACGTCACAGCGTCAGCTTCGGCTTGCGGGTAGTGGGTTTTTCTGTCTTCTTTGCGTTCTTCTTTATGAGTTGGGTTTGGTTGAAAATTGAAATGGACTTGAACCTCTAGGCTATGGCTTATGACAGCTCATAGAGGGCAATTGGCATGACATTTTGCACCTATGAGTGAAATATCTTACACTTCATTGATGTTTTTGAAATTATCTACTTCAACATTAATAATACATGCATGGGCCGGGCATGGTGGCTCACGCCTGTAATCCCAGCACTTTGGGAGGCTGAGGAAGGTGGATCACTTGAGCTCCAGGGTTTGAAACCAGCCTGGTCAACATGGTGAAACCCTGTCTCTGCTAAAATCCAAAAATTAGCCAGGCATGCTGGCACATAGCTGTGGTCCCATCTGCTTGGGGAACCTGAGAATCACCTGAATCTGGGAGGGAGAGATTGCAGTGAGCCAAGATCGTGCCACTGCACTCCAGCCTGGGCCACAGAGAGAGACTCTGTCCCAGAAATAGATACATAAATACACGCATGCCTCATCATCTGGTGGCCACAAAGTCTCCTGGATCTGCACATGGGGCACCTTATTTTCCCAGTGGATACTGGATGACATGCAGGGCTAGTATTGTTGAAATAGTAAATCCTTATTGACCGTCAAGCTAAATAACAGAGAGAGGTCCCTAAAAGAAAAATATTTCTCTGGGAGTAGAGCACTGCAATGGGAATACACATGCGGCAGTAAACTATGTATATATTTGGGGAAATAAAGGAAGACAAAATTTTTCAAGGAAAAAATCAGGATTATCTAATTGCTTTGAAATAATTAGCCTTGGCTACAAAGATCAATCATGAAAGTGTTAGTTTGAGGTTTGACAGGCAGTTGTTGACACAGGTCCTTGCAGAGTATGTTTTGTGTTCAGTTGCAATGGCCTTTGTTCAAGGTTGCGGTTTTTGCAGTCTTCGTGGTAATTTTGGTTTTCAGTTGTACGACCATTACAACCCTCCTTTCGTGGCCTTCTGAGCTGTATTTGTTGTTTGTTTTTTAACATTAGTGACTCCCTTTTGATTCTGACCATTTTTACATGATGCACAGAAAAAAGAAATGTGTATTATTCATAATAATATTCCTTGGAGAACCACTTAACTATGAATCGGTGAGGAGGGAGATCTTTTTTAGATAATTGAGGTTAAGAAGGTATATCAATTAGCTGTTTTCATGTAACAAACCAACTGCTTATAACAGCAACCATTTATTTGCTGGTGATTTTGTGAGCTGGCAGTTTGGCCAACAAGCAGCTGATAAGGCAGTCTCAGAACCACGTGGTGTCAGCTGGGTTTCCTCACCTCTGTGGGCTTCAGTGGGGTGGACCGGGATGTCAGGGAAGGCAGGGACCCCCCTTCGCATGTTTTTCATTTTCCATGAGGGTAACTTGGACTTGTTCACAGGTAGTGGCATTGTAGGAGGCCTACACTCAGAATGTGAACAGTGTCACTTCTGTCACCTTCTATTGATCAAAGCAAGTCTCAAGGCCAGAAAAGGGCCAAGGAGTAAGGGAATAGATTCCACCTCTTGAGGGGATTGGTTACAGGGAATTTTGGCTAATTTTTTTTTTAAAGGTAGAGTCTCTCTCTGTCACCCAGGCTGGAGTGCCGTTGCACAATCTCGGCTCACTACAACCTCTGCCTCCCGGGTTCAAGTGATTCTCCTGCCTCAGCCTCCCGAGTAGCTAGGACTACAGGTGCACACCACCACACTCAGCTAATTATTGTATTTTTATTAGAGACGGGGTTTCACCATGTTGGTCAGGATGGTCTCAATCTGCTGACCTTGCGATCTGCCTGCCTTGGCCTCTCAAAGTGCGGGGATTACAGGTGTAAGCCACCTCACCTGGCCGAATTTTAGCTATTCTAAATCAACCTCAGGTTTCATAAGAACTTTGATTAGCTCCTTTCTACCTTCATGAACTTACCAATCTGTTCCTGGTTTTGCACCGTTAAGAAACTCTCATTTTTCAAATCTGATGAATATATGTCCATAAGACGCTTTACTTTGTTAAAAATAAATACATAAAAAATTGAGAGAAAATTAGTTTGTAGAAGAAAAATGAATGAGTAGTGTCATATTTCATTCTCACATCCATTTCTCTAAGAAATGGATCTGTCCTTCAACATCTGTTCCTCACCCATACTGTTCGAATATACGTGGCTGTCGGTCATGGTCTGGGGATTATTTATAATCAGCCACAAGGAGTTACAGTGTAATGGCTTACAATTTGGTGGGGTGGGACCACAGACTAATTGGAGTTTTTTGTTTCAATCCTCATAACTTATTTGAAGCAGGGGGCTTGGCTGTCCACCCTTTGTACTTAGTAGTCCACCAAACATCTGCCCAGTCACCACAGGGGCTTTTCAATCTCCATACTTATACTTGCTTGATGTTTTGTGGTATGGACATAGACACTTATCAACATGCGATAGCTTCCTTTGAGCCTGCTACTCTCCACACGGATGACTGAATAGGCATCGAACAGAAGGGTTAAAAAATGACTAGCCTGAGTTACATTGATGACAAGATGACCTTCTGTTGAAAAAAAAAAAAAGAGAATAAACAAGTGATTATTAAGCTCTTTTTAGAGTTAATTTGGTGGGGGTCGGCCCTGGAGAGACAGTTCATGACTCTGGAGGTGGTGGCGCCTTCTTGACTCAGGTGTGATGAGTCCTTCCCTTTCTGCTGTCCGGACTGCAGTCTCAGTAGTTAGGAGCACTAGATAGGGTCCTTCCCAGGCTGGTTCGAGCTTCCTTTCCTTCTACCTTGGATGAGAACATGGTCTCCAGGCCGATGCTGATGTTCTGGAAACTCCAGGGGCGACGCCTGTGCTAGGAGACCTTCAGTCTTAAGGGAAGAGAAGGTAGAGGATAGAACAAGCATATAATTTTTGAGGAACTGATCCTTTGTTTCAAACGTAGGGATGTCAGCAGTGGAGTGTAAGTAGGGAATTCCATAGAGCATTTCATAAGGTGACAGGCCAATATCTCTCCGAGGGGCAGTCCGGATTCTTAACAAGCAACAGAAAGACATTCAATCCATGGCAATCGAGTTTCTAAAGCTAACTTCAGTGGTTTTTTAGAGTCTGATTCATCCACTCTGGTCTTCCTGAGGAAGATGGATGCCAAGGGGTATGGTATTCCCAATGCATATCTAGTGCCTGGGCTCACTTCTTAATGACATGCACAGCGAAATGGGTTCCATTATCTGAATCAATATTTTCTATTAGTCCAAATCTGGGTGCGATGTTTTCACTTAATGCTTTCACTACATTGCTGGCAGTTGCACGTGAGAAGGGGATTGCCTCTACCCAGTGGGTACAGTGGTCTATTACTACTAATAAGTACACCGACCAATTGGAGGCATTTCAGTGTAATCAATCTGAACACTTTGAAATGGTCTCAGCCCCGGATTTCATCTTCCAAAGGGCCATTTACTTAGAACCTGCTTATTAGTTTTTTAACATATTAAGCAACTATCTATAACTTGTTTGTTCTGGGTGTAAATTCCTGTACACCCATAAACCCGGAGAACTGCATCGCACATTGCTTGGGGTCCCCAATGGGTCCCTTGACATAATTGAGACAGATTTCCCTCATGAGAGTTTTTCACAACATTCCCCTTTGGTCTGGTAATATCCATTTCCTTTCTGCGTTTTGTTTAGCTCCTATTCTTATCAACTTCTTTTTTTCAATGGAAGAGAAAACAGGGGTTGCAGTAGGAGAAGGAAGGCATGGAGTTAAATGGAAGAAATGGCAACTTGTTTTGCTATTTGATCTGCAGGATTATTTCCTCGACTTGTGAAAGGCAAGTCCTTTTGGTCCCCTGGGACATGTACAATAGCCGTCACTTCTGGCAGTTGGAGATTGTTGAGGACACGAGCATCAGTTCTATTTGAACTAAATCTTGGCCTCTACTATTGATTAGACCCCTCTCCATCCAAATTTTTCCAAATGTGTGCGCCACCCCAAAGGCGTACTTAGAGTCAGTACAGAGAGTGTTTCCTTGGTTTTGTAAATGTCCTAAAGCTTGGCTGAGTGCAAACAGTTCACACCCCTGGGCAGACCAATTATCAGGGCACCTTCCTGATTTTAGTTTTCAAGCATCTTTCCATTAATCACTGAATACCTATTATGTCTCTTTCTTTTAATCACCTGGGAGGATCCACCTATGAATCAGTGCCGTCCTATCTTGAAGGGAGTTTTTCCTAAGTCTGCTTGAACTTTGGTATGGTAATTAATTAGATTCGAACATGCGTGCTCTCGTTTTAAGTTTGGATCCCCTGTTAAAAAGCCTGCTGGATGAACTGCATTATTAGTAGTTAATATTAAATCATCTCTTTTTCCAGTAAGATAGCCTCATATTTTAAATTTTTCGAGTTAGTGATCTACCTCCTTGCTTTTTGATTTAATACAGTTGTAACTTGGTGGGGCGTGGCCTGAAGCCCCTGGGGAGTAACCTAAAACCACAGTTGGAGGGACAGCACAGTCTTGAGCATGGCCTGAAAAGGCTGTGGAGTAACCTGAAACCGCAGCCAGAGGGACCTGACACAGGAACCGCAGGGGCGGGATTGGGGGCGCTGAAGGAAGGAAGATGATTTACAGGATCCCATGGGTTAGTAGGTGTGGGTTGTCTAGGCATGGGAACTCTTTCCCTTTTAGAAGCATTAGCTTCTGACTTTCTCCCTCCAGAGTCTGAAGGGTAAAGGAGAACTGGTCCCTGCCGCCAGCAGAGGGCGGAATCGATTTTTCCTGAGAGACAGGGCTCTTTAACATGTTCAATTACCAGATGACAAATCTGCTCTTCTTTAGACTTAAATTTTGGCCAGAAAAGTGAAGGCTTAAGGGTGGATTCTCGAACTAAAATAAAACAACAATATTTTATCATCTACTGTTTTTGTTTTTACTTCGTTCTCTTATTATCTTTTCAAGACTTTAGCAGAAGCCCCAAGGGGCTATCAGAAGGAATTTCATCCTCTCTAGACTCTCTAGTTCTCCCGTTTTACTTGAAACGTTCTCCGTCTTAGAGATTATGGGAGGGGGCCCAACCCCTCCTGTTAGAGATTTCTACCCTCCCCCTTCCTGGAGGCTTACTGAGGCTTTGGGGAAAGGCTCCAACCCCACCTGTTTGGATTTTCTACCCTCCCCCTTCCTCTTGGTCTGCTCTGTCTGTTCCTGCCTCTAGTTGATAGATGGCAGCATGAGGCCACAGACAAGACTCACTCACTCCACACAACCACCATACTTAGTCTCATTCGAAACGTAGCAGGACGAGCTGCCAACAAAACTCCTCAGACACCGAAATAAAGAAGGAAGGGGTTTGTTCCGTCAGAGGTATCAGCAAGTCTTCTGGCTCAAGAGTCGAGTTCCCCGAGTAAGCAATTCCTGTCCCTTTTAAGGGCTCACAACTCTAATGGAGTGCATGTGAGAGGGTCCTGATTGGTTGAGCAACCAGGGGATACGTGACTGGGGGCTGTGTGCACCAGTAATTAGATCGGAACAAAACAAGATAGGGATTTTCACAGTGCATTTCTATACAATGTCTGTAATCTTTAGATAACAGAACCAATTAGGTCAGGGGTTGATCTTTAACTACCAGGTCCAGGGTGCGGGTTGGTCTGTCTGCCTGTGGATTTCATTTCTGCCTTTTAGTTTTTACTACTTCTTTCTTTGGAGGCAGAAATTGGGCATAAGACAATATGAGGGGTGGTCTCCTCACGTAATATACTCTCAGCCTCCAACTTATCCCGACCACCTAGAAAATACTTTGTCACCTTCTCGAAGTCTCCTACCTTATTCCGTGCACAAGAATTACCTGCTCCTCTTATTGCCGCGGTCTTGCAAGGCTCTCTTCACCACTTTGCTGAGAATCCAGATTTATTCCTTACAACAGGTGGGCCGTGATCTCCCTCATGCTAGGGGCATGGTAACTAGACAGTAGGATGCATCCCCTTTGGGTGGGGTGACTGTAGGCCTCCCTCCCACAGGAGAATATTCGAGCCCCAAAGTTGGGCGCCAGAACTGTTAGGAGTAACGCTCAAAACCGTAAGGAAATTGAACACTTGAACAAAGGATTCTTAGCAAAGCAATTTTACTTCTGCACCGAGGGGTGCCTCCTTGGGCAGTCGCCATGACAGCACACATGAACAAAAGGGCATGAGAGCCTTTATTCCTGACGCAAGTTCTGCCCCTGTACCCTTCCTCCATTGGCCAGGGTCGGGTTGTACAATCTAAACTCATCCTGGTTGACTAAACATTTGATTTTTTAAGATAAAGTGAGCATGTAAAGAAAAAAGCAGAGAATAAAGGGGAAGGAGTGTCTGTAAAGAACTCAAAAGTTAGTCCTCCTTCCAAATAGGGAATGGAATGTGAGCTACTACTGATAACGCCTGGTACTGTGGCATGCCTGGGCATCTAAAAAAGGCAAAAAGGGAAAAAGGAGAAAAAGGAAAAAAGGTGTAGGGGTTACTATGAATTAGAGAATAAAAGATTGATCACATTATTTGAAGAGAAACCTCATCATATCCCACACATCCATCCATCCACCCATCCATCCATCCATCCATCCATCCATCCATGAATCCATCATTCATCCAACCCTCATCCATGTATCCTCCACCCACCCTTCATTGCATTCATCCTTCCATCCTTCCTTCCCTATTTCCATCCATCCATCCATGCCTCCCTCCATCCATCCATCCATTCGTCCATCCATTCTTCCACACATTCCATCTATCCATTTATTCACCAGATATTATTGAGGCAGGGGAATATAATAATTAACAAAATGCGGAAATCCCTTCTCTCATAGAGCTTACATTCTAGTGGGTAGAAACAGGGTAAGCAAGCAAACAGCAAATATATAAAATATAAAACACATGGATAAAGAAATGCTATGGAGAAGAAGAAAACACAGAAGGCCAAGAGGAAATATCAGAGGAGATGGGTTAATTTTAAATAGGATGACAAAGAAGGGCCTCTCTGAGAAGATGATAAATCAGCAAGGAAATTAAAAATACAAGTCAGAATTATTCTAATACCTGAGGGCACAGCATCTCGGGCAGTGAGAACAGCAAGGGCAAAACCCTGAGGCACAAGTACTTCTCCTGTGTAATTTTTTAGTAACGGTCAAGGTCCTCTTGGTCCCCACCAACTCTCCCTAACTTATCTAGGGGTTGACATTTTTGAACCAACAAAAGTGGTGGAAGGCAACACTCTAAGATTTTAAGGGTGCAAAACTTTCATGACGTTTCTGGCAAAACGCTGACAACAAATGAGGAAAAACAAATGAATTAGATAGAATTTAAAATTAAATGTAATCAAATTCCTCTGCATTGTACATTCAGAATACGTATTTTCAAAAATGGAAAGACTTGTTAAATGAGAATAATTTGAAATAAAAGTGTCTTTTTCATTTGGTTTTCCCAGTGGATGTATAAAATAACTAATTGAGGTAAATCTGTTATTTTTAAAATCCTTAATGCCTTTCTAGAATGTAAAAGTTCATTTCTTATTGTAGAAATTTTGAAAATTATATAAAAGTATAACAATAATAAACTTGTTGCCAAACATCATAGAAAAATCTCTGTTACACAAATATTCATATCTTTCTAGATAGATTTGCCTTGTATTTCTAAGTTTTGTTGGTTTGATAGTGAAAAAGGCTTATTTTAATTTGCGTTTTTATTACTAGTCTGTACAATTTTTCATGTCATTGAATGGTCAATTTTTATGTACCAACTTTCTTTTGGGCATCTTAGATTTCTCTTATTGATATGAATAAGCTCTATTGATTATAAGAAAATTGCCTAATGGTTTTGTCCAGGTCTGTTTACTTCCTGTTGTTTGTTTGTTTGTTTTTGTTTTCAGATGGAATTTCACTCTGTCACCCAGGCAGGAGTGCAGTGGCGCAATCTCGGCTCCCTGCAGCCTCCGCCTCCTGGGTTCAAGCAATTCTCCTGCCTCAGCCTCCTGAGTGAGATTACAGGGGTGTGCCACCATGCCTAGATAAGTTTTGTAGTTTTATTAGAGACCGGGTTTTGCCATGATGGCCAGGCTGGTCTCCAACTCCTGACCTCAAATGAACCACCCTCTTCAACCTCCCAAAGTGCTGGGATTACAGGCGTGATCCACTGCCACTGGCATATTTTTGCATAATTGTCAGTTCAGAGTTTACATTGCTATAGTCATGAACGTTCATTAAAGCAAAAAACACACACACAAAAAAACAATAAAACACTTATTTTCAACAATCTTCACTCCTCAGGGTTCTTTCAAATTTTAGTGAAAACTATTTTCTACAGAAGCCTCTTTGGTCTGTACATTTTTAACTATAATGTACAGTTAAATCTCACAATAATCCAATAACTAGGGTCCAAATTTTGTTTAATAATATTTCATATAGCAACAGTCTCATTATGTTGCCCAGGCTAGTCTCAAATTCCTGGCCTCAAGTGATCCTCCTGCCTCAACCTCCCAAACTACTGGGATTACATGTGTGAACCACCAGTCCCAGCTGGGTCCAAATTTTTAATCATGTAAAATGCAGCATTGTTGCAAGGTTGTTGAAATGACTGGAGCAGCCCTGGACAGTCAGGCATTAAGGGGTCTGGCTGGGAGATCCAAATCCCTTTAGGTCCCAGTTATAGTTTGGCATCATCTGGCCGGCATTTGCCAGATCTCACTTCAATACAACAGGAGAAGTCTAGCCCTCTGGACTACCTGGGCCCAGCAGGACAGTCACAGTGATTCCACAATCTCCATGGTAGTTGCTACCCATCTTTCTAGCCCTCTCTTAGACAATGAATGGAGAGAATACTTGAAACATAAGAGCCTCACTCCTTGCCTCCCTACTTCCCACGACGAGCTCCCTTCCTTTTCCCACTGACCTTACCATCTTCCTCTCTGTGGTTACTCCCCTTCCTTTCTCTTCATAAGGCAAATTCCCTACATTATCATAAGAGTTATTTAACACACATCTGTAGTGTATACCTTAGATTCTCTCTCCATAATGGCAGATTTGGTTTAGTTGTTGAGGATGGTGGCTTTATTTTCAACCAACTGGGACAAAATAGTGAACAAATTTTAGGATGGATGCCTTGTATTTGTTACAGTTGTGACATTGAGGACCATGAGACCTGCAAGGTTCTCATTACTCGAGATATAAATACTGAAAATATAATCAGATCACTGGCTGGTGAGGTGGCGCTTGCCTGTGATCCCATCACTTTGGAAGGCAGAGGCGGGAGGATCACTTGAGGCCAGGAGTTCAAGACCAGCCTGGGCAACATAGCAACATCACAAGATGATGTCTCTACAAAAATTAATTAGCAGGAGGTCGTGGCCTGTGCGTGTACTCCGAGCTACTCATGGCGCTGAGGCAGGAGAATCATTTGAGCCCAGGAATTGAAGATTGCAGTGAGCTATAATCGTGCCACTGCACTCCACTCCAGCCTGGGCAACAGAGCAAGACTTGTTCTCTACAAAGACAAAGACAAAGTTATTCTACAGAATAACTAAGAGGTGCTTTTTACAACACAGCATTTCTTCACATTAGCTTTTTAAATTTACCTCTGTTTGGTTAAATTCACGTGAAACAAACAAACAAAAAAGCCACATAAAAGAAACCCAATCATTTTCTCCTATAACCTAAGCTTTTTATCAAGCAAGTCATAATCACAGTCACATGAAGAAGAAAATTTTCACCAAATGCGCACTAAGGAGATATCACTGCACTCTGCATTGAAATTGCTTCCTGTGTATCAATTGTATACATTTTATATTCGTTTAAAAAGCACCCAGTCTATGACATTGGGTATGCATGTGAACATATTTTCTAAACATACAAAAACATAGATGGGAAGTGTAGCAGGCAAAGGTCTGGCCAGGAGAAAAGAAACTGTGCTAAGATTTTTACACATTGGATGTTTGAGTCAAATAATTGGTTATAATAGGTGATTATTTATACGTGATGGAATAGCTGGGCTATCGAAAGGAGAAGATGAGGCAACTCGGTTTAGCAGCAGCAGGAAGAGATCCTCGCACATAAGGAAGAAAGACAAAGAAAGGGTGCTGCTCCCTCAACCCAGAAGCTTTGACTGGTAGGAGATAGAATCAAGGTGGAAGCTGCCTGGAAAAAGCTGGGCGCACAGAGGATTGTACCTTCTACTGGAGATGCCACTCAAGGTCAAGAGACAGGGAGAGAGGGAGAGAGAAATGCCTGGCTCTTCCCTTCTCCAGCCCTTCAAGCTCCTAACAGTACCTCTCACTGAGCAAACCCAGGGGAAGTTATAACATAGCAAGGAAGCCTGGGAATGTAGGTGTACCCCTCAGCCCCAGTCAGAGGGTGAGAGGACTCACCAATTTGGGATAGGCATTTGCCTCTGGAGCGAGAGTCAGGGGAATGGGGATCGGGACGTGCACAAAGTGATCCTCGACCATATTGGCAACCCCTAATTTCTTTACTTTTTTTTTAAAGGTTTGGAGACAATATGGCAAAATGTTAGCATTTGGTTTTGCTTTTTTGTTTTGGGACAGAGTCTCTCTCTGTCACCCAGGCTGGTGTGCAGTGGTGCAAGTCTGGCTCACTGCAAACTCCACCTCCCGGGTTCAAGCGACCCTCCCACTTCAGCCTCTCTAGTAGCTGGGACTAAGGTGCACACCACTACACCCAGCTAACACCTGTTAACATTATAATGTGGGTGACCAGAGGCTCATTACTTTATTTTCTGTGCATTTCTATATAGTTGGAATATTTCATAAGAAGCGATTATTATAGGACAAACAGAAATGTTCCAGATTAATGGCAATAGTAAGCATCTTTATTGTATTTCCACCCTAGTTTCCAAGGAAATGCCACATCTCTCTCAGTGAACAGTAGCATCTTTGTCTAGTTTGCAGGCTGTGCCATTGACTCTTTGGCATGATGGTGTATTGAAGACAAGGTGGGAGAGCAAGACAGGGAATGGGTGGAGACAGGCAAGGAGGAAAGGTGGCAGGAAAAGACTCAGGAGGAAGAGGATGACCATCGATCGCTGTGAGCTCTCCCAGAGCCTGCCTGCCTTTGAAACTTGGTTCAGTCACTTACTACCAGGGTGGCCTTGACAAGTTCCTCCTCTCTCTCTCCTAAGATGTTAAGAGTACCTACCTCAGAGAGGTCATTTTGAGGATTCAGTGACTTCCCCCACAGGAAAACACTTCACGTTGTGTGGGAACATAGTCCACTCTCAATCCATCTTGGTTACCATCATTATTGTTTATTATTGATCTTTACATCCTTAGTGTTGGCAGAGTTTCTTGTGCTTAACAAACATTTGTTCAGATCAGAGAAGTGGAAAAAATTGTCATTTGCTTATTCAAGCCATATTTTCCTGTGATATTCTGATCCTAGTTGCACATACAGAAATACATGTCTAAAACAGCACCTCGATTCTGGTCTATAGCAGGACGAAGTTCACTGTGATCTCAGATAAGCTTGGCTAAAATAGGACGTGAGTGGAGATAGTCACACTTCAGTGAAGAAAGAGAATTCCCTGTGTAATGTCACCAGGAGATTCAACCTCAGAATTCTGCATCGAAGGGGTAGTCCTCCAAATGAGAGGATCTGCAGAAACAAACAAACAAACAAAAACAGAGAAACTGTTCCATCAAAGCAACAGCTCTGGTTGAGAAGGTAATCTTCTCTGGTGGACTCTATGGTATCTGTGTTCTCTCAGCCTCCTCCCTGCAAGAACACAAGAAGGGTGCTCACACCTTGACCTTCCCTCAAACCGATACGAGGGCTTTGCTAGGAAGGAGGACAGACAGTGACCAGCGTACAGGAAACAACTCGGAATGACAACTCATGGTAAGCCTGGTGTCAGGTGAGGCAACTGACAAGTCTTGTCCCAATCCACTGTCACAACATCATGAGGTAGGAAATACCAGCACAATTGACAGCTTGGGGAATGTTATGAGTATTAAATGAGATAATAGCACCGGCAAAGGGCTCAGGACCTTGGCACATTTTCAGCGAAGGTTCAATGGATGTTAGCTGCGATTAGTATTATCATCCTACTTTATAGGTAAAGAAACCAACTAGGTAAAACTTGGAAATTTACCCTATGTCACACAGCTAAGAAACCAGTGTTAGAGTTGGATCTGAGGCCGGGTGGACTTACTCCTGAGCTATCAACCCATTGCCTCCACTGGATATGATGTTCATTGGAAGGTCAGTGGTTCAGTTTGGGGGATAGTCCCCTTTTATGTTCACCCTGCCTTTTTACACTAAGCAGCTGCTACTTTGTTAAGCACTGATAAAAGTAAGCCATTGTAAGATGAGGAAAGGCTGCTGTGATACTAAGGGTGGGCAGGATAGATATGAATATCATGACAAGCAAGCTACACTTGAGATACTGAAACCATTTTTAAAAGCTGAAAAATCATTTTGGCTATAGAAACATTGGAAGAAATTCAAATTGGCATTGAATTGCAGACCTCGCAGTAATAAATGCCAGACAAATCTCTTTGATATATTTAATTAGATCCATTAATCAGAAAGTATTGATTGTAAAGAGATGATTTAGGATTCCCACCTAGCCAGAGTGAAAACTTTCTTTCAACCACATATCTGAGATTTAAAGTAAAGTTACCACCACCTCCTTTAAGAGGCATTTGGAGATTATTTAATCCAGCCTCCCCGGCCTTCTTCCTTGAATGTTCTAAACACAATCCCACCTCAGGGCCTTGGCACCTGCTGTTATCAATGCCAAGAATGCTCTTCCCCCAAATATGCATATGGTATGTCCCTCACAGCAAAGCCTCCCTTGACCCACCCTGTATAAAGGATCTGTCCCACTACCACCCACCACTTCCTATCCACTTTGCCCTACTTTATTTTTCTGTCTAGCATTTGTTACTGTGTGACACACAAATTTTGAGTTGATTTATTTCTGTTCTGTCTTCTTCCCTTCCTCCATAAGCACGTGGAGGCAGCAGCTTTGTACAGTATGATAACCCAAGCATCTAGAAAATGCCTGGCACATAGAGGACCACTAGATATTTATTGAATGCAGGAATAAATGAATGCTCTGCCTCCTGCCTATTGACAACACACCTTCTGTTACAATTCTAGCTCTACATCCAGAAGTTCAGACAATGATCAGCAATTAGAGATGTGTCCATCACAGTGATTCCCAGGTACCCCAATTTTAACTTTCAAAACCGCCCCAAAATTGTATTTGAAGACACAAGTAGTCCCAGCAGCCTTCTAATTCTTCCAACTAACCCTCTACCAGTTTAGAAAAACTCCTAGCAATGCTCCTAGTTAACTCCATGCCACTTACTGCAACATCTTGCAGGCCCTCCAGTTTCTGTTGAAGCTGAGTATCGTTGCCATCTCCTCATCACTCAATTTAAAGTCAAAGACCTGGAAAGATAGGAGTTCCAGTACATCATCAGTAGGGTCGTTACTGCTGTGACTGGAGACTACCAGCAATTCTAGCAGGGAGTTCTAGCAGCACAAACTGGTCAGTGGTGTTTTTCCATTATGTCCACGGGATACAAATTTTTCTCTAAATTAGGTCCTACACAAAGACCGCAGTGTTTGTAGTGCTCAGTGTTCCGGGGGAGGGAGACCAGGCTCACAGGCACTAAGCCCCAGGTGTGCACAGGCCCTGTATTCCATGATGCACCCTTCTAGAAGACAGTTCTCCAAGGACAGTTCACACCTCCTTTGCTGCCGGAAGATGAGCAGGGAGGCCAGGACAGTCTGCTCATGTGGTGGCCCTGGGTTTAGCTGCTCAGGGGCAACTGAGGGTCTTCTCAGTGGTGTGAGGCACAGCTGTGCTCAGACCTGACAGGGCTTCAGCAGGCACTGTCCCCAGCATGTCCTAAGCCCATGGATCATTCATCTCAGGTATACTGAGCCTAGATCCCTGGGCTGGAAAATGATAGGGTGGTAGGAACGGAGGCGACCAAAGACAGTGCAGGGATGAGGTGAGAAGCCTAATGACAGGGTCTGTCTCTGCCCCACTTCCCTGAGGAATACCAGGGCTAACCAGCCAGGATCTTACCTGAATGTTCTCAACAATGCGTCCCGGTGTCACAGACTTGGGGATCACAATCACATTCCTCTGGATATGGAAAGGGATCAGAACCTGTGTGGAAAGGGGACATCAAGTTTCCACTCAGCTACAAGGACCCCTCCTTTTATGGAAAGGAAGAATAAAACATTTTTGCAGCTCACTGTGGCTTCAGGTACAATCGCTGATACTGACTGAACCCTTCGCAGCTATTAGACTTGTGCCAGCTCCTTGCTTCATTCTCTCCCTTCATCTTAGGGACAACCCTGTGATCTTCATTTTTTAGGAATAAAGAAAGCAGTTTGGGTCATAAGGCTGATCAGAGGTGGAGTTGGCATCTGTACCCATATCCCTAGACTTCAAAGCCATGCTTTGCGACTTGGCTGTAGGACTTAACAGGAAGCTGTGAGGCAGAAGCTATCTTTGTTTCAGTGACAGCTCTTGTGTTTCTTGAGGTTCCAACAGACTTCGAAGGAAACACTTTAGAGGGCTTCAGCTCCTGTGTTCTTCCCCTTTAAGGAGTTAGTTGAGGACAACACAAGAAATGAAACATGAGACTGGAAGAAATAGTTGTTGGATAACAAGAAAAATATAAATATGATACCTGGGCTGCGGTTTTCTTGTGCTTTGCAGCAATCTCCTTAATCTTGGGCTCCTCCAGCAGGGAAGGGTCCTCTGGCTTGGCCCTAGAGGCAGAAAGATGCTGATGTGAACAATCACCATGGCTACCATGTACAGACGGACACCACTCCAATGAGGGTCTCAAGACCGATCATAAGAGCCTCTCCATCTGGGAGACAGGCAGGAGGACCTGGAAGCTTGGTTCCTTCCCCAGGGCTCTGAAGTCTCAGCATTTTGCAAAGCCTGGTTCATGCTTGGGTGGAATATATTCCCAGAGGATCAAAAACGTCACCCATGTTTTTGTTGTTGCTGTTGTTGTTGCTTTTTAATTCCCATTTGATCCCACTGTCATCCCATTTGGTTGTACCAAATGCATTACCTTACACACGTTTTTCTTTCCAGTGACTTATGGTCTCATACCAATATTTACCAAACATAAAATAACGTTTTAAAGATTATCAAGAGAAGTATCTACTGCTTGGAAGCCTCACCAAGGTCTATCCGGAGAGCCCAGCGGGCTGTAGGCTGTAACGGTGATGCCCTTGGAGTGGCAGTACTGGATCAGTTTCTCCTGCGTGAGGTACGGGTGACACTCAACCTGCAACAGCAGACAATTCGCATCACGGGGAAAGCTGGCTGGCTTTTTGAGTTGTTCATAGGGAGTTCTACACACACACACACACAAAGAGACCACCAAGCAAAGACCAAACACCTACCCACTGAGATTCTTGCTAACATACCCATGAGATCAGCCTCACACCTCCCACAAGTGTCCTGATCACTGACCCCTGAGATGACACTCGGGGCATAGATAGCATTGAACATTCCTCCCAATGTTTAAGAAGTAATAGGGCAAGACCTTTATTTAGCCTTATACTAAACAGAATTTACCTGGTTAGTCACTGGTTTATATTTCCGTCCAGGTTTGTTCAAGAGCCTCTCGATCTTGAAGTGGTTGAAATTGGAGATGCCAAGGGCTTTCACCAGCCCCTCATCCACCAGCTCCTCCATGGCCTGTCATAGAAAGGAAAACCTTTTGGGCAGCCCCAGAGGGACTACAGGGACCCTGGCTTGCCTTAGTCCTCCCTGGGACAGAAATTGCTAAAGGATCCAGCACAACAGGGTTAGCTGAAGCATTCACAGGAAGTTTCAGTCCAGGGCCTGGGTGCCCAATAGTGATTGGTTCCAGCCCTACTGCCCCTCCCCACCCCAAGAAAAACTAGGAGTAACAGGTAAAGATTTTATATTCTTGCCACTCTCACCTTACACGTAAAGAAACACATTCAAAATTATACTGCTCTATACAGGGGAAATATGAAGTTTTGTAATGCAAAAAATAAAAAATAAAAAATGAACATTTGTAAGCTTATGAGATGATTGTATTTTTAATGAATCTAAATGACAGCAGGTAGCTACGGCTGTGTGTGAATTGTACACCCAAACCTTGGCAAGCTGTGTTAGGAAGAGGCTGCAGCATGTGGAGAAGCCTCACTTGTGGGTCCTGAGTCACCTTCTCCCACACCAACCGTGCTCGGGTTTGCAGGAAGGTCATGCATATAGATTATGCCCTGGCAGGGGCACCTGGGCAAGGAGTTGTGTGGGGCTGAAACCTGACCCACCGTCTGCATATCCAGCCATGCTTCCCGGTACAGAAACTACCACCAAGGAAGGGAATCTTTGTTTAACTTTTAGCCTATATTGGGCATTTTCCAAACTTGCCCAAAGATATCATATATGTTAGCAGCAGCCTCCAATGCAACATGTATTTATTAGCCATCTATTACATGTTCCAGAAGTTGTCAGGATGTAAAAGTATACAATGTGCTTCCTTCTTCTGGGATTCTTACAGTCCAATTAAAGTGCCAGGGTTCCCTTCTATGGAGCCATCAACCATGACCGTGAGGCTGCCTCAGGTAACATGACCGTGGCATAGACAGAGTCAGAAAGGGCAGAGAAGGAAGAGATTCACACAGCCTGCAGCTGTCAGGGCAGACCTTCAGGTAGAGTTTAAACTGCGTCTCAGAAAAAAAGAGAGAGAGAGAAAAGAGGGGAAAATCATGGGCCTGGGTTTCAGCAAACTAGGGTAAGTTTTTAACTCTTGTAGGCCTTAGTATTCTCTTCTTAAAAGAAGTCTTATAATAAATACATGCTAATAATATATATCTTTCTGATGCACATTATCAGAGGCTGAGACAGGAGGATTGCTTGAGGCCTGGTGTTCGAGACCATCCTGGGCAACATAGCAAGACTCTGTCTGTACCAGAAAAATTTTTTTCAATTAGCTGGATGTGGTGGCATGTGCCTCTGATCCCAGCTACCTGGGAAGATTGCTTGAGCGCAGGAGTCCGAGGCTGCACTGACCTGTGATCTTGCCATTGTACTGTAGCCTGTGCAACAGAACAAGACTCTCTGAATTTAAAAAAAAAAAAAAAAAAAAGTAATATCGGTGGCTGGGTTTCACCCCCCAGAGTTTCTTACAGATTTTGTCTGAGTTATAGCCTAGACATTGGGATTTTTAAACTCCTCAAGTGATTCTAATGAACAGCCACATTGAGAACCACAAGTGGAGATGAAGTATTTCAAATTGGGCAGTAGAGTTTAGATGCTATGAAAACATAAGGTTCCCAACACTTCTGATGGGGCAATTAGATAATATAAAAGCTATTGTACATCATAGGTCAGGTTAGTTTGCCTGTCTTCGAACTTGACTTCTTTTTACTTTTTCCTCCCCTCTGCTTCAGGGTGATCAATGAGGTTTCTACTGAACTGGCTGTGGGTCTACAGAAACATCCAGCGCTTTCATATTCAAGTCTGCTCGTTTCAAATCAGAGCCTCTGACCTTGATCACTGATATCTTTTCATGCCTTTCAAATGTTGTATTTAGCAGTCATCCTTGTACCCATTCAGAAAACAGCACGGTGAGACGCAGGCTACACTGACACACGAGCCATATTAACATCATCGTAGGAGCTAAGGCAAACTGATAAAATGTATTGCAAATGGCCAGGTGCAGTGGCTCACGCCAGTAATCCGAGCACTCAGGGAAGCCGAGATGGGTGGATCCCCTGAGGTCAGGAGTTTGAGACCAGTCTGGCTAACATGGTGAAACCCTGTCTCTACTAAAAATACAAAAGTTAGCCGAGCGTGGTGGTATGCACGTGCAGTCCCAGCTACTCAGGAGGCTAAGGCAGGAGAATGGCTTTAACTCGATAGAGGAATGTTGCAGTGAGCCAAGATGAAGCCACTGCACTCCAGCCTGGGCAACAAAGTGAGACTCTGTCTTTAAAAAAGAACGCTGTGCTTGTGGATTAATGTTTTTGAAGAAACAATACACAGAAAAAGCTACGTTTAGTTGAATCATGTCAATTCTAAGCATTTCAGAAGGGTGAGGCTTAATATATTTTCCCTTGTAAAACACAATACAAACTCGCAACTACATGTACCCCTACACAGACAGCTGCCACTATGACACCATTAACTCTTGGAGTCATATGCCAGTGTTCATTTATAACTTACTCCTCCACTTCGTTCTCTACTAGCATTTGCAAAAGGATATAATAGTATAATAAAAAATGATCAGAGAAAACACTGATCCCTTAATTAACTTTGAATGTGAATGATGTGAAACAGGTCATGATGTGATCTGGGAAGCAGGGCACTCAGGCTCCCTAATTTCCGGATGTGTGTTCACTGCATGCCAAGCGCCACGCTGATGGCTTTGGTGGTTGGACTTGTGATTCAGATGAGTCTGGGTCCAATCCCAGCTCTGCCACACACATTGTGACATGACCTGCGCAAGTCACCAATCAATCTAGGCTTCAAATGTCATTATTTATAAAGGTGGATGTTAACCCTGCCTTATAGGTTTAGATGATTACATGGTGGCTATGACTAATGTTCCTGGCATGTAAACCATCTTAATCTTTATTGCACCCTCAAAAATACATAGTAGTAGTATGTGTTATAAGACTTCTTTTTAAGAAGAGAAAACTGAGCCCTACAAGAGTTACAAAACTGATCCTAGGTTACTCAGCTGCTATGAGAAAACCCAGGCCCAAACCTCCTGTTCCAAATGGCTCGCCCTGGTTTGAGAACAGCATGTATATTCACCAAAGTTGGGTACATTATATTTCCAGTCTTATTTGAAGACTCAGTATTAGCCTTGAAATATAAATAGTATCAGATGCACCCAAAAGCCAAAGGTGATGAGGAAGATATTAGAAGAGCTAGAGAATCACAATGATGAAATTAGAAAGCATCAGGCACATGGCCTCTTTCATATGAACGGGAAGTCTCATTGATAACTGAAGATTTCTCTCCCAGCACACTTAGAGGAAGCTGGAACCTACCTCCCAGGCATCCAAGAACATTGCTTTTCCACCGATGATATTACCTTTATCATCTTTGGGGTAAAAGTCATCCCCAGACTGTAAATACAGAATGAAAAGTTTACTGGAATCTGCATCATGATACTTGGTTCTGTTAAACAAGGTTTCAGGGTCCTGACTCTTGCTAAATACCACATGTGCATACCAGGTTTTCAGACTCTGTAGTACATACTACAAGAATGTGAGTTTAAACAAAATCTCTATATCTACTGTAGCATATTAATCCATATATTTTAGAAACCACTGGATTGACGTTAAGATCTGCTGTTAGTACATTCCAGAAGCCACCTTTATCACCATGGACATTCACCTCATACACCTAGATCCTGTGTACACCCAAGGGCAAACTTTCATTTCAGTATCACTGGATAAGGATTAGATCTCCAGGGTGTGGTTTTCTGGGGAAGATATTGGCCAGCTTCTATCCTTGCAGCCTCTAGAAGAGACATGGAATAAGGGATGGCAGGCCATCATGGCTCCAGCTGGTCAGGAGGGGAGAGAGCTGGAAATTTGTCTCTCCCACCCCTCAGGAGCAGGTAGAGCAGAGCCCCAGGCAATGGGAGCCGCGATGACTACTGGCTTCCTTCCAGCATCACCGCACTTGGGCTTTTTTCCAAGATGCCACTCCCGGGGTGTGCTTTGCTTAAGAAGGTAATTAGGCCCTGGAATATAGTTATGCATGTCTAATCCAAGGGATTTGCTGGGAGGGCAACTCTGGGGCGCAAAATCAAGACAAAGGTGATAGGGCAGTTGCAACTTGTCTGGGCTGCCAGAAATCATGGCTTCTCTCAGACATACTGCAAGAAAACGCAGGCATGTGGCCACCTCAGCAGCACACATGGCCTCAGCCTCCCTTCCACGCCAGCGTCTTTCTGCTCCAAGGTCTCTTCCTGACCACCTGACACTCCCAATTATGAACTACAAGGTCTCCTGCTCCAGTCCACACCACCCCTAGCCCTGGTGCAGCTACTATTTTCTGGTAGCTACTCAGAAACTAGAGGCTGAGAAAGGGAGTCGCTCAAACCTTGAATCCCTGTGGCCAGTGAATAAGATAGACGTCCAGATAGCTCAGCTTCAGGTCCTTGAGGGTCTTCTCAAAGGCTTTCCTCACAAGCGGTCTCTCAAAGAAAGTGGGCCACAACTGCAAGAGTGTAGCAATAGGCTGTTAATATTTGGAGAAGGAAGGGCCATGTTATACCCATTGTCCCTGCCTTTTGATTTGCACCCTGAGCTAACCTGGCACAGGCCATTTATAACAAAGCTGATTAAGATCCACGACACCGTGTGGAAGATCACCAGGGCTCAGCACGTCAATGACATGTCTTAAGTGTTAAAACCAATTTACTTTTTCAACTCTCCTAGTACTCTATATGTCTCTCAGATCATTTAAGTAAATGTGGCCACACATTTGAAATCTGTTTACCTGTCTCAGTCTCTTCCTCAACTGTGGGCTCTCTGAAAGGAGGACTTGTGTGTAACTTTTAAATGTCAAGAATTCTTAGGCCTTCAGGAAAAGATGGTCCTTTATCTGACCTATATGATAGGTCCCTTACGAAGCCTGTCAGGCCCCAAGTGATAACTTTATAAGGGCTTTATCCACACTTGGCTGCTACACAGTGGGGTCTATTTGTCCCACCAGATATATGCAATTTCCACGTACCTAGAACTAGTGTTTTTTCAGCAAGTTGTGTATAATGTAAATCCAGTGATTCTAAACCCCCTCACACCCAACACCCTCTTCTTTTTTATAACATTGTGTACCTCACCTTTTACTAGATCAAATAAAGAAAATCATATGTGGCAATAGAAAAATGCTCCTACTGTTTTCCAAAATGCCCCCGACTGAGAACTTTAGGGACACAGTGGCGGAGACCACAGTGCTGACAGGGAGGCCACACATCAAGCCCTGCCTGCACCCTTGGCCTCTGACTGCCTCTGGGCAGATGGTGGATCCCTCTGATGGGGAACAGGGAGGCCCAGGGCAGTGCAGGGCTCCATGGAGACAAGCCCACTGTGAGAAAACCAACACGCAGGTAGGTGGCGCAGCAATGACATGTTCAATTATCAATTGCGGCTTGGAGTATGGATAGAATTGTATCCACAGATGTTATCAAGGCAGGGATGAAAAGGGCTACATGTAGAAAAGGCTGACAGAGATCTCGCTGCCGACCCGACCCAGATACTTCTGCCTGCCTTGAAGTGAAGGCCTCGCACCCAATGCGCCATGTGCACCTTGCTGACGATGAACAGGTCCTCCCGCTTCACAGCCTGCTCTTGGATCTTCTCTTGGATGGCTTCCCCCACCTCATGTTCATTCTGATAGACATAGGCACAGTCAATGTGGCGATACCCTGCATCAATGGCCACCTTCACTGCTTCTTTCACTTTGCCGAGAGGAGACTGAAAAGCAAAAGAAAAGCCCATCACACATGTATTTTTTTTTTTCCTTAAGAGAAGGGACCTTGCCATGTTGCCCAGGCTGGCCTCACATTCCCAGGTTCAAACAATCCACCCAACTCCCGAGTAGCTGGAATTACACCACATTCAGCAACCAACATAGTCTCTTATCCCCAGACCACCTTCAACAGGCTGCCCCACATGGCCCAGTTTCTCCAAACCAAGGCCTCACTGGGGTCTCCTGGGCCAGGGAATATCTGGCAAAATTTAGAAAAGTTTTCAAAAGAAGAGAAGGAAAGTGAATTAATTTGGGATTACAGGCATGAGCCACCACACCCGGCCAGTTCTGCATTTCTAACAAGTTCCCAGGTCATATGGATTCTGCTAACCCAAGTCCCACACCCTGATCTACAAAGGGGTGCCAAGGACTTGGGGCTCTGCATCCTCTCCACAACCGCCCGGCCCACAACAAACCCACAGCCAAGTGGGGAAATGTTGAGCCCAATTAAGTGTCCTAGAGCCAGAGAGAGAAACTGCCCCGGAAAACAATTTTAGGTCCAACAGCTGCTTGAAATTTGATACTTGCTAGAGAAGCTCTCAGCACTGCTGGGAAAGCCAGCCTTGGAGCTTTGCAGCCTGAATCAGCTCTGAGAAAAGAAAGCAACCGGAGTCCCGGCTCCAGGACTGAATCTCACCTCTCCAAACCCCTGCCCGACCTCCAGGCTTTCCTGGCTGAATGCAGAAAGAGAAAACACCCAAACGCCCCTCCAGAGAAGAAGGCTACGCAAAGATTTGCATATTTACCTGCCATGTGCCCAGGCCCACAATGGGCATCTTGGCTTTGGTACTGAGCTCCACAAAGGTGGTCATGGTTGGCGCAGAAATGATTCTGAGTGAGCAGGTAGAAGTCTGACGTCCTGCTGTGTCCAGAGTTGGTTGCTTCTGGTGGGTTCTTGGTCTCGCTGACTTCAAGAATGAAGCCACAGACCTTCGCAGTGATTGTTACAGCTCTTAACGATGGTGTGTACAGAGTTTGTTCCTTCAGATGTGTCTGGAGTTTCTCCCTTCTGGTGGGTTCGTGGTGTCTCTGACTTCAAGAATGAAGCCACAGAGTTTCGTGGCGAGTGTTACAGCTGTTAAAGGTGGTGCAGATCCAAACAGTCAGCAGCAGCAAGATTTATTAGGAAGAGGGAATGAACAAAGCTTCCACAGCTGGAAGGGAACCCGAGCAGGTTGTTTATTCCATTATTTATCCCCGCCCATGCGTTGCAGATCGGTCCATTTTGCAGAGCACTGATTGGTCCATTTTGCAGAGCACTGATTGGTGCATTTTACAGAGTGGTGTTTGGTGCATTTACAGTCCTTTAGGTAGACACAGCGCTGATTCGTACATTTTTACAGAGTGCTGATTGATGCATTTACAATCCTTTAACTAGACAGAAAAGTTCTCCAAGTCCCCAGTCGCCCCAGGAAGTCCAGCTGGCTTCACCTCTCAATCCTCCCTCTAAACAGGACATCCTAACTGCTGTTGGGAATTGGGCGATGTCCACTCTAGACACTTCTTGCTGGATACGGATGAACAAGAGGCCTTGCAGTTGTAGTGTCCTTCAGAGGGGGAACTCTTTAGGCCAGTCAAAGGGCCAGCAGGTCGGTCCAAGGGTCCTCGGTACAAGTTGTTAGTCGAGCACACTTGGGGTTCCATTTGTAAGACCATCTGTAGCTTGATGGTGTCAATCCTAGAGGAAACAAATTTACAAGGAGGTTAAAAATACAGGGCCCAAAGGTGAGTAATAGCAAGATGGCTGTCACGGGCCTAGAAAGGGGAGAAGCCATGTTGCCCAACTCCAGAGGTTGGCATAAGAGTTAGAAAGGCACTGTCTGATTTCAGAAGCCTTTTCCTGTAAACGTCGGGTGGCATCTCGTACTATCCCTGACTGGTTAGTGAAAAAACAATACTCTCCCCCTAAAAAGGTGCAGAGCCCTCCTTTCTCAGCAGTGAGGAGGTCAAGGTCTCGGCGGTTTTGGAGAGTCACTACTGCCAAATAGTCTATTTGGGATTGTAGAGTAAGGATAGATTTCATTATTTCTTGCAAACTGTCTGAGAAATCCTTTGAGAGTGTGTGATAGTAGGATAATGAAGTAGATAAACTGGCTATTCCAGTTCCTGTAGCAGTAGCTGTTCCTAACCCTGTAAGTAGGGGTAGTAGTTATATGGCTCTGCACTGATGGACTTGAGTTTTGAGGGGCACTGATAGGGTCTGATTTCCTGGGGCAATGTTAATGTTGGGACTTAGGAAGACTAAGGTGCAGGTGCCTGTCCACTTAGTGGGGAGGCAGATATAGGTTGACGTTACACAGAAGAAGAGTATGCCTTGCTGTATAGTCAGAACAGGGTATGTATATTAAAAAGGTGTGTGAGTTTGTTGTTTTCATTTTCCCATACTCCTAGAGGACTTGCCAAGGTAAATACAGTGAGTGTCCGGAAAGGGGTGTTGGGAGCAAACTGAATGGCTCTCTGTGTTCTATTTTCCCATTGGAGAAAAAAACAGTTTGTATCTACTAGGAACCATTCAAGAGAGTGCTTGAAAGATGGCATGAGATGGGATGAAAGATTGGTGCGTTTTTGCAGAGTGCTGATTAGTGCATTTACTATCTGCTAGCTAGGGAGAAATGTTCTCCAAGTCCCCACTCGACTCAGGAAGTCCAGCTGGCTTCACCATTCACTGCTTTTTGTTTGTTTGTTTTTGAGACGGAGTCTTGCTCTGACTCCCAGGCTGGAGTGCAGTGGTGTGATCTCGGGTCACTGCTACCTCCATCTCCCGGGTTCAAGCAACTCTCCTCCCGAATAGCTGGGATTATAGGTGCCCACCATCACTCCAGTCTAACTTTTGTATTTTTAGTAGAGACAGACTGGTCTCAAACTCCTGACCTCCCGCCCACCTCGGCCTTCCGAAGTGCTGGGATTACAGGCATGAGCTTCTGTGCGTGGCCACATCCTGCTTAAGAAGGCTGGTGCTACCTGCTGTGGGAAGAGCTGGAGCCTGGCCACAGTAGCTTCCCTGCCCTATCCAAACAAGAAATCCCTTCCAGGCTTTTGTGAGATTGACGATTGTGTGAATGAATTATTACACATGGCAACCTTGTGTAAAGTTCTCTTACATAAGAGTATCATCGGCATTTTTGTTTGTTCATGATGAGTCAAGAAATTCAAAACAGCCCAAAGTTGGAAAGTAGTGAGGGAGAGAGAGGGGAAGGAAAGAAGAGTAGGGGGAGGGAGGGAAGGAATGAGGGAAGAGTACAGAAGAGAGAAAAGAGAAAGAAAACGAAAGAGAGTAAAGGTAGGGAGGAAGGCAGGAGGGCAGGAAGGCAGAATGGCAGGCAGGCAGGCAGGAAGGAGAAAGAAAGAAAAGAAAGAAGAGAAAGAAAGAGAGAGAAAGAAAGAAAAGAAAGAGAGAGAAAGAAAGAAAGAAAGAAAGAAAGAAAGAAAGAAAGAAAGAAAGAAAGAAAGAAAGAAAGAAAAGAAAGAAGAAAGAAAGAAAGAAAGAAAGAAAGAAAGAAAGAAAGAAAGAAAGAAAGAAAGAAAGAAAGAAAGAGAAAGAAAGAAAGAGAGGTAAAGAAAGAAAAATGAAAGGGTAAGAAAGAAGCCTGGCCAACATGATGAAACCCCATCTCTACTAAAAATACAAAAATTAGCTGGTCATGGTGGTGAGAGGTGAAGCCAACTGGACTTCTGGGTTGCATAGGGACTTGGAGATCTTTTCTGTCTTACAAGAGGATTGTAAAATGCACCAATCAGCACTCTGTAGCTAGGATGGTAAAATGCACCAATCAGTGCTCTGTGGCTAGTAGAGGTTTATAAAATGGACCAATCAGCACTCTGTAAAATGGACCAATCAGTGCTCTGTAAAATGGACCAATCAGCATTCCTTAAAATGGACCAATCAGCACTCTGTAAAATGGACCAATCAGCAGGAAGTGGTCAGGGAAAAATAAGGGAATTAAAGCTGGCCATCCCAGCCTGCAGAGGCAACCCACTTGGGTACCCTTACATGCTGTGGAAACGTTGTTCTTTTACTCTTCAAAATAAATCTTGCTGCTGCTGACTCTTTGGGTCTGTGCCATCTTTAAGAGCTGTAACACTCACTGCGAAGATGTGTGCTCCATTCTTGAAGTTAGTGAGATCAGGAACCTACCGGAAGGGACCAACTCCAGACACAGTGGCCATGTCTGTAATCCCAACTACTTGGGATGCTGAGACAGGAGAATCGCTTGAACCTGGGAGGTGGAGGTTGCAGTGAGCAGAGATCATGCCACTGCACTCCAGCCTGGACAACAGAGTGAGACCCTGTCTGAAAAAGAAAGAAGGGGAGAAAGAAAGAAAGAGACTAAGCAAAGCAAAGAAGGAAAAAAAAACAAGGATTTTCTTTCCCTGTGATGGTTTCCTCTGTGAAATGGAGTCTAGGGAGGAGAGGTAAGAAGCAGTGTTTCCATTTTAGAAGTGGCAATTCCAGGCTCAATGCAGAGATGGTCAAATCCTGGGCTGATTAGAGTCAGCTGTAACTAGTTGGTAGTCAGCAATCTAGGGAACATGATACAGGCCTGTGCCATGCTGTGACATACCATGACAGGCCAGGGCCATGTCACAGCATCAGCTTCGGCTTGAGGGTAGTGGGTTTTTCTGTTTTTTTCGCATTCTTGTTTATGAGGTGGGTTTGCTTGAAAATTGAAATGGACTTGAATCTCTGGGCTGTGGTTTATGACAGCTCTTAGAGGTCAATTGGCATGATATTTTGTACCTATGAGTGAAATATCTTAAATTTCATTGATGTTTGTTAAATTATCTACTTCGACATTAATAATACATGCATGGGCCGGGCATGGTGGCTCACGCCTGTAATCCCAGCACTATGGGAGGCCGAGGAAGGTGGATCACTTGAGCTCAGGAGTTGGAGACCAGCCTGACCAACATGGTGAAATCCTGTCTCTGCTAAAAATCCAAAAATTAGCCGGGCATGGTGGCACATAGCTGTAGTCCCAGCTGCTTGGGAGGCCTGAGAATCACTTGAATCTGGGAGGGAGAGATTGCAGTGAGCCAAGATTGTGCCATGCACTCCAGGCTGGGCGACAGAGAGAGACTCTGTCTCAAAAACAGATACATAAATACACGCATGCCTCATCATCTGGTGGCCACAAAGTCTCCTGGATCTGCACATGGGGCACCTTATTTTCCCAGTGGATACTGGATGACATGCAGGGTTAGTATTGTTGAAATAGTAAATCCTTAGTGACCGTCAAGCTAAATAACAGAGAGAGGGTCCCTAAAAGAAAAATATTTCTCTGGGAGTAGAGCACTGCAATGGGAATACGCATGCCAGAGGAAAGTATGTGTATATTTGGGGAAATAAAGCGAGACAAAAATTTTTCAGGGAAAAAATGAGGATTATCTAATTGCTTTGAAATAATTAGCCTTGGCTACAAAGATCAATCATGAGAGTGTTAGTCTGAGCTTGGACAGGCAGTTAGCTGTTCACAGGTCCTTGCAGAGTATGTTTTTTATTCAGTTGCAATGGCCTTTGTTCAACTTTGTGGTTTTTGCAGTCTTTCGTGGTAATTTTGGTTTTCAGTCGTACAACCATTAGAACCCTCCTTTCATGGCCTTCTGAGCTGTATTTGTTTTTTGTTTTTTGTTTGTTTTTTAACATTAGTGACTCCATTTTGATTCTGACCATTTTTACGTGACGCACAGAAAAAAGAAATGTGTATTATTCATGATAATATTCCTTCGAGAACCACTTAACTATGAATCGGTGAGGAGGGAGATCTTTTTTAGATAATTGAGATTAAGAAGGTATATCGATTAGCTGTTTTCATGTAACAAACCAACTGGTTATAACAGCAACCATTTATTTGCTAGTGATTTTGTGGGCTGGCAGTTTGGTCAGGAAGCAGCTGATAAGCTGGTATCAAAACCACGTGGTGTCAGCTGGGTTTCCTCACCTCTGTGGGCTTCACTGGGGTGGAATGGGATGTCAGGGAAGGCAGGAACCCCTCTTCACATGTTTTTCATTTTCCATGAGGCTAACCTGGACTTGTTCATAGGTAGCAGCATCATAGGAGGCCTACTCTCGGAATGTGTGCAGAGTCACCTGTCACCTTCTATTGATCAAAGCAAGTCTCAAGGCCAGAAAAGGGCCAGGGAGTAAGGAAATTGATTCTACCTCTTGAGGGAATTTGTTACAGGGAATTTTGGCTATTTTTTTTTTTTTTTTTTTTGAGACGGAGTCTCGCTCTGTCACCCAGGCTGGAATGCAGTTGCACAATCTCGGTGCACTACAACATCTGCCTCCTAGGTTCAAGGGATTCTCCTGCCTCAGTCTCCCGAGTAGCTAGGACTACGGGTGCACACCACCACACTCAGCTAATTGTTGTATTTTTATTAGAGACGGGGTATCACCATGTTGGCCAGGATGGTCTCAATCTGCTGACCTTGAGATCTGCCTTCCTTGCTCTCCCAAAATGCTGGGATTACAGGCGTAAGCCACCATGCCTGGCCAAATTTTAGCTATTCTTAATCAACCCCAGAAGGTTTAATAAGAACTTTGATTAGCTCCTTTCTAGCTTCATGAATTTACCAATCTACTCCTGGTTTTGCACCTTTAAAAAACTCTCATATTTTAAAACTGATGAATATATGTCCGTACGACGCTTTACTTTGTTAAAAATAAATAGATAAAAAGTTGAGAGAAAATTATTTTGTAGAAGAAAAATGAATGAGGAGTAGTGTCATATTTCCTTCTCACATCCGTTTCTCTAAGAAATGGATCTGTCATTAAATGTCTGCTCCTAACCCATACTGTTTGAATATAGAGTGCTGTTGGCCATGGTCTGCGGATTATTTATAATCAGCAGCAAGGGGTTACAGTGTAATGGCTTACAATTTGGTGGGGTGGGACCACGGACTAATTGGAGTTTTTTGTTTCAGTCCTCACAACTTATTTGAAGCAGGAGGCTTGGCTGTTCACCCTTTGTGCTTAGTAGTCCACCAAACATCTGCCCAGCCACTACAGGGACTTTTACACTTGCTTGATTCTTTGTGGTATGGACATAGACACTTATCAACATGGGATAGCTTCCTTTGAATCTGCTCCTCTCCACATGGATGACTGAACAGGCATCAAACAGAAGGGTTAAAAAATGACTAGCCTGAGTTACATTGATGACAAGATGACCTTCTGTTGAAAAAAAAAAAAAAGAGAATAAACAAGTGATTATTAAGGGGATTACCTCAACCCAGTGGGTACAGTGGTCTATTATTACTAATAAGTATAACGACCAATTGAAAGCATTTCAGTATAATCGATCTGAACACTTTGAAATGGTCTCAACCCTGGATTTCTTCCTCCAAAGGGCCATTTACTTAGAACCTGCTTATTAGATTTTTTACATATTAAGCAACTATCTATAACTTGCTTGGCCAGGGTGTCAATTCCTATACACCCATAAACCCGGAGAACTGCATCGCACATTGCTTGGGGTCCCCAATGGGTCCCTTGACATAATTGAGACAGACTTCCCTCATGAGAGGTTTTGACAACATTTCCCTTTAATCTGGTAACATCCATTTCCTTTCTGCATTTTCTTTAGCTCCTATTTTTATCAACTTCTTTTTTTCAATGGAAGAGAAAACAGGGGTTGCAGTAGGAGGAGGAAGGCATGGAGTTAAATGGAAAAAATGGCAACTTGTTTTGCTATTTGATCTGCAAGATTATTTCCTCAACTTGTGAAAGGCAAGTCCTTTTGGTGCCCTGGGACATGTACAATAGCTGTCTCTTCTGGCAATTGGAGATTGTTGAGGACACGAGCATCAGTTCTATTTGAAACAAATCTTGGCCTCTACTATTGATAAGACCCCTCTCCATCCAAATTTTTCCAAATGTGTGTGCCACCCCAAGGGCATACTTAGATAGTTTTTTCTTGGTTTTGTAAATGTCCTAAGGCTTAGCTGAGTGCAAACACTTCACACCCTTGGGAAGATCAATTATCCGGCCACCTTCCTGATTTTACTTTTTAAGCATCTTTCCATTAATCACTGAATACCTATTATGTCTTTTTCTTTTAATCACCTGGGAGGATCCATCTATGAATAACTGCCGTCCTGTCTTGAAGGGAGTTTTTCCTAAGTCTTGTTGAATTTGTTATGGTAATTAATTAGATTTAGACATGTGTGCTCTCATTTTAAGTTTGGATTCCCCGTTAAAAAGCCTGCTGGATGAACTGAATTATTAGTAGTTAATATTAAATCATCTTTTGTCTCCTACCTTATTCCGTGCACAAGAATTAGCTGCTTCAAGGATCTAGAACTAGAAATACCATTTGACCCAGTCATCCCATTACTGGGTATATACCCAAAGGATTTTAAGTCATGGTGCTATAAACACACACGCACACATATGTTTATTATGACACTGTTCACCTTAGCAAAGACTTGGCACCAACACAAATGTCCATCAATGACAGACTGGATTAAGAAAATGTGACACATATACACCATGGAATACTATGCAGCCATAAAAAAGGATGAGTTCATGTCCTTGTAGGGACATGGATGAAGGTGGAAACCATCATTCCCAGCAAACTATCACAAGGACGAAAAACCAAACACCACATGTTCCTACTCATAGGTGGGAACAGAACAATGAGAACACTTGGACACAGGAAGGGGAACATCACACACTGGGGCCTGTTGTGGGGTGGGAGGAGGGGGGAGGGATAGCATTAGGAGATATACCTAATGTAAATGACCAGTTAATAGGTGCAGCACACCAACATGGCACATGTATACATATGTAACAAACCTGCACATTGTGCACATGTATCCTAGAACTTAAAGTATAATAAAAAAGAAAAAAATAAATAAAAAAAGAAAATAAATAAATAAATAAATTTAAATTACTAAGATTAAAAAAAAAAAAAAAAAAGAATTACCTGCTCCTCTTATTGCCGTGGTCTTGCAAGGCTCTCCTTCCCGCTTTGCTGAGAATCCGGATTTATTCCTTACAACAAGTGGGCCTTAGTCTCCCTCACGCTAGGGCCATGGTAACTAGACAGTAGGATGCACCCCTCTGGGTGGGGCGACCAAAGGCCCCTTTCCCAAAGGAGAATGTTCGAGCCTCAAAGTTGGACGCCAGAACTGTTAGGAATAACGCTCAAAATCTTAAGGAAATTGAACACTTGAACAAAGGATTCTTAGCAAAGCAATTTTACTTCTGCACCGAGGGGTGCCTCCTTGGCCAGTCGCCATGAGAGCACACATGAACAAAAGGGCACGAGAGCCTTTATTCCTGACGCAAATACTGCCCTTCTATCCTTTCTCCATTGGCCAGGGTCAGGTCGTACAATCTAAACTAATCCCGGTTGGCTAAACATCTGACTTTTTAAGATAAGGTGGGCATGTAAAAAAAAAAGCAGAGAATAAACGGGAAGGAGTGTCTCTAATGAGCTCAAAAGTTAGTCCTCCTTGCAAATAAGGAATGGAATGTGAGCTTCTACTGATAATGCCTGGTACTGTGGCGTGCCTGGGCATCTAACAAAGGCAAAAAGGAAAAAAGGAGGAAAAGGAAAAATGGTGGAGGGGTTACTATGAATTAGAGAATAAAAGATTGATCACATTATTTGAAGAGAAACCTCATCATATCCCACACAACAATCCATCCATCCATCATTCATCCAACCCCAATCCATGTATCCTTCTACTCATCCTTCCTTCTATTCAACCTTCCATCCATCCTTCCATCCTTCCTTCCCTTTTTCCATCCATCCATCCATGGCTCCCTCCCTCCATCCATCCATTCATCCATCCATTGTTCCATACATTCCATCTATCCATTTATTCACCAGATATCATTGAGGCAGGGGAATATAATAATTAACAAAACGCAGAAATCCTTTCTCTCACAGAGCTTACATTCTAGTGGGTAGAAGCAGGGTAAGCAAGCAAACAGCAAATATATAAAATATATAACATATGGATAAACAAATGCTATGGAGAAGAAGAAAACACAGAAGGCCAAGAGGAAATATCAGAGGAGATGGGTTAATTTTAAATAGGATGATGAAGAAGGGTGTCTCTGAGAAGATGATAAATCAACAAGGAAATTAAAAATACAAGTCAGAGAATTATTCTAATACCTGAGGGCAGAGCATCTCGGGCAGTGAGAATAGCAAGGGCAAAACCCTGAGGCACAAGTACCTCTCCTGTGTAATTTTTCAGTAATGGTCAAGGTCTTCTTGGTCCCACCAACTCTCCCTAACTTATTTGGGGCCTGACATTTTTGAACCAATAAAAATGCTGGAAGGCAACACTTTAAGATTTTAAGGGTGCAAAACTTTCATGAAGTTTCTGGGAAAACACTGACAACAAATGAGGAAAAACAAATGAATTAGGTAGAATTTAAAATTAAATATAATCAAATTCCATTGCATTGTACATTCAGAATACGTATTTTTGAAAATCGAAAGACTTGTTAAATGAGAATAATTTGAAATAAAAGTGTATTTTTCATTTGGTTTTCCCAGTGGATGTTTTGCCAAAACTTTGTTTTGGGCATCTTAGATTTCTCTTACTGACATGAATAAGCTCTATTGATTATGAGAAAATTGCCAAATGGTTTGTCCAAGTCTGTTTATTTCCTATTTTTTGTTTGTTTGTTTGTTTGTTTTTGTTTTGAGATGGAGTTTCACTCTGTCACCCAGGCAGGAGTGCAGTGGCACAATTTCGGCTAACTGCAACCTTCGCCTCCTGGGTTCAAGAGTTTCTTGTGCCTCAGCCTCCTGAATGGGAATACAGGGGTGTGCCACCATTCCTAGATCAGTTCTGTAGTTTTGTTAGAGACTAGGTTTTGCCATCATGGCCAGGTTCTGCCATGATGACCTCAAATGATCCACCCTCCTCAACCTCCCAAAGTGCTGGGATTACAGGCGTGAGCCACTGCCTCTGGCATATTTTTGCATAATTGTCTGTTCAGAGTTTACATTGCTATAGTCTTGCATGCTCATTAAAGCAAAAAAAAAAAAACTTACTTCCAACAATCTTCACTCTTCAGGGTTCTTTCAAATTTTACTGAAAAATATTTTCTACAGAAACCTCTTTCATCTGTACATTCTTAACTATAATGTACAGTTAAAATCACAATAATGCAATAAGTAGGCTCAACATTTTTAAAATAATATTTCATATAGCAACAGTCTCACTATGTTGCCCAGGCTAGTCTCAAATTCTGGGCCTCAAGCAATCCTCCTGCCTCAGCCTCCCAAAGTGCTGGGATTACAGGTGTGAATCACCAGTCCCAGCTAGGTCCAAATTTTTAATCATGTAAAATGCAGAGTTGTTGCAAGGTTGTTGAAATGACTGGAGCAGCCCTGGACAGTCAGGCATTAAGGGGTCTGGCTGGGAGATCCAAATCCCTTTAGGTCCCAGTTATAGTTTGGCATCATCTGGCCAGCATTTGCCAGATCTCACTTCAATACAACAGGGGAAGTCTAGCCCTCTGGACTACCTGGGCACAGCAGGACAGTCACAGTGATTCCACAATCTCCGTGGTAGATGCTACCCATCTTTCTAGCCCTCTCTTAGACAATGAGTGGAGAGAATACTTGAAACATAAGAGCCTCACTCCTTGCCTCCCTACTTCCCACGACGAGCTCCCTTCCTTTTCCACACTGACCTTACCATCTTCCTCTCTGTGGTTATGCCCCTTCCTTTCTCTTCATAAGGCAAGTTCCCTACATTATCATAAGAGTTATTTAACACATATCAGTAGTGTATACCTTAGATTCTCTCCCCTTAATAGTAGCCTTGGTTTAGTTGTAGAGGATGGTGGCTTTATTTCTGACCAACTGGGACAAAATAGTGAACAAATTTTAGGATGGATGCCTTGTGTTTATTACAGTTGTGACATTGAGGACCATGAGACCTGCAAGGTTCTCATTACTCGAGATATAAATGCCAAAAATATAATCAGATAACTGGCTGGTGAGGTGGTGCATGCCTGTGATCCCATCACTTTGGAAGGCAAAGGCGGGAGGATCACTTGAGGCCAGGAGTTCAAGACCAGCCTGGGCAACATAGCAACATCACAACATGATGTCTCTACAAAAATTAATTAGCAGGAGGTCGTGGCCTGTGCCTGTACTCTGAGCTACTCATGGCGCTAAGGCAGGAGAATTATTTGAGCCCAGGAATTGAAGGTTGCAGTGAGCTGTAATCATGCCACGGCACTCCACTCCAGCCTGGGCAACAGAGCAAGACTCCTTCTCTACAAAGACAGAGAACAGAATAACTAAGAAGTTGCTTTTTGAAACACCGCATTTCTCCACATTAGCTTTTCAAATTTACCTCTGTTTGGTTAAATTCAAGTGAAACAAACGAACAAAAAAATGCCACATAATAGAAACCCAATCATTTTCTCCTATAACCTAAACTTTTTATCAAGTAAGTCGTAATCACAGTCACATGAAGAAGAAAATTTTCACCAAATGCTCACTAAGGAGATATCACTGGGCTCTGGGTTGAAATTGCTTCCTGTGTATCAATTGTATACATTTTATATCCTTTTCAAAAATTACACTTTAAGTTCTAGAGTACATGTGCACAAGGTGCAGGTTTGTTACATATGTATACATATGCCATGTTGGTGTGCTGCACCCATTAACTCATCATTTACATTAGGTATATCTCCTAATGCTCTCCCTACCCCTTCCCCCCTCCCCACAATAGGACCCGGTGTGTGATGTTCCCCTTCCTGTGTCCAAGTGATCTCATTCTTCAGTTCCCACCTATGAGTGAGAACATGCGGTATTTGGTTTTCTGTTCTTTGCGATAGTTTGCTGAGAACGATGGTTTCCAGCTTAATGCTTGTTCCTACAAAGGACACAAACTCATCCTTTTTTATGGCTGCATAGTATTCCCTGGTGTATATGTGCCACATTTTCTTAATCCAGTCTGTCACTGATGGACATTTGTGTTGGTTCCAAGTCTTTGCTATTGTGAACAGTGCTGCAATAAATATACATGTGCATGTGTCTTTATAGCAGCATGACTTACAATCCTTTGGGTATATACCCAGTAATGAGATGGCTGGGTCAAATGGTATTTCTAGTTCTAGATCCTTGAGGAATTGCCACACTGTTTTCCACAATGGTTGAACTAGTTTACAGTCCTACCAACAGTGTAAAAGTGTTCCTGTTTCTCCACATCCTCTCCAGCACCTGTTGTTTCCTGATTTTTTAATGATTGCCATTCTAACTGGTGTGAGATGGTATCTCATTGTGGTTTTGATTTGCATTTCTCTGATGTCCAGTGTGATGAGCATTTTTTCATGTGTCTGTTGGCTGTATGAATGTCTTCTTTTGAGAACTGTCTGTTCATATCCTTTGCCCACTTTTGGATAGGATTGTTTGTTTTTTTCTTGTAAATTTGATTGAGGTCTTTAAAGGTTCTGGATATTAGCCTTTTGTCAGATGAGTAGATTGCAAAAATTTTCTCCCATTCTGTAGGTTGTCTGTTCATTCTGATGGTAGTTTCTTTTGCTGTGCAGAAGCTCTTTAGTTTAATTAGATCCCATTTGTCAATATTGGCTTTTGTTGCCATTGCTTTTGGTGTTTTAGACATGAAGTCCTTGCCCATGCCTATGTCCTGAATGGTATTACCTAGGTATTCTTCTAGGGTTTTTATGGTTTTAGGTCTAACGTTTAAGTCTCTAAACCATCTTGAATTAATTTTCGTATAAGGAGTAAGGAAAAGATCCAGTTCCAGCTTTCTACTTATGGCTAGCCAACTTTCCCAGCACCATTTATTAAATAGGGAATCCTTTCCCCATTTCTTGTTTTTGTCAGATTTGTCAAAGATCAGATGGCTGTGGATCTGTGGTATTATTTCTGAGGGCTCTGTTCTGCTCCGTTGGTCTATATCTCTGTTTTGGTACCAGTACCATGCTGTTTTGGTTACTGTAGCCTTGTAGTTTAGTTTGAAGTCAGGTAGCGTGATGCTTCCAGCTTTGTTCTTTTGGCTTAGGATTGTCTTGCCAGTGTGGGATCTTTTTTGGTTCCATATGAACTTTAAAGCAGTTTTTTCCAATTCTGTGAAGAAAGTCATTGGTAGCTTAATGGGGGTGGCATTGAATCTATAAATTACCTTGGGCAGTATGGCCATTTTCACAATGTTCATTCTTCCTATCCACGAGCATGGTATGTTCTTCCATTTGTTTGTGTCCTCTTTTATTTCACTGAGCAGTGGTTTGTAGTTCTCCTTGAAGAAGTCCTTTACATCCCTTGTAAGTTGGATTCCTAGATATTTTATTCTGTTTGAAGCTATTGTGAATGGGAGTTCATTCGTGATTTGGCCCTCTGTTTGTCTGTTACTGGTGTATAAGAATGCTTGTGATTTTTGCACATTGATTTTGTATCCTGAGACTTTGCTGAAGTTGCTTATCAGCTTAAGGAGATTTTGGGCTGAGACAGTGGGGTTTTCTAAATATACAATCATGTCATCTGCAAACAGGGACAATTTGACTTCTTCTTTTCCTAACTGAATACCCTTGATTTCTTTCTCTTGCCTAATTGCCCTAGCCAGAACTTCCAACACTATGTTGAATAGGAGTGGTGAGAGAGGGCATCCCTGCCTTGTGCCAGTTTTCAAAGGGAATGCTTCCAGTTTTTGCCCATTCAGCATGATATTGGCTGTGGGTTTGTCATAAATAGCTCTTATTATTTTGAGATATGTTCCATCAATACCAAATTTATTGAGAGTTTTTAGCATGAAGGGCTGTTGAATTTTGTCAAACACCTTTTCTGCATCTATTGAGATAATCATGTGTTTTTTGTCTTTGGTTCTGTTTGTATGCTGGATTACATTACCAACTGTCCAACACGACCCAGTGAGATGAACCCAGTACCTCAGTTGAAAATGCAGAATCACTCGTATTCTCTGTCACTCACGCTGGGAGCTGGAGGCTGGAGCTCTTCCTATTCAGCCATCATGGGTGTGCCTCCATATACATTTTAAAAGCACCCCGTCTATGACATTGTGTATGGATGTGAACATATATACTAAAAATACAAAAATGTGGATGGGAAGTATACCAGGGAAAGGTCTAGCCAGGAGAAAAGAAACTGTGCTAAGATTTTTAAATATTGGATGTTTGATTCAAATAATTGGTTATAATTCGTGATCAGTTACATGTGATGGAATGGCTGGGCTATGGAAAGGAGATGAGGCAACTCAGTTTAGCAGCAGCAGGAAGAGATCCTCACTCCTAAGGAAGAAGGACAAAGAAAGGGTGCTGCTCCCTCAACCCAGAAGCTTTGTCTGGTAGGAGATAGAATCAAGGTGGAGGCTGCCTGGAAAAAGCTGGGCCCACAGAGGAATGTGCTTTCTACTGGAGATGCCACTCAATGTCAAGAGACAGAGAGAGAGGGAGAGAGAAATACCTGGCTCTTCCCTTGTCCAGCCCTTCAAGCTCCTAACAGTACCTCTCACTGAGCAAACCCAGGGGAAGTCATAACATAGCAAGGAAGCCTGGGAATGTAGGTGTACCCCTCAGCCCCAATCAGAGGGTGAGGGGACTCACCAATTTAGGATAGGCATTTGCCTCTGGAGAGGTAGTCAGGGTAATGTGCACAAAGTGGTCCTTGACTATATTGGTAACCCCTAATTTCTTTAATTTTTTTTTAAAGGTTTGGAGACAATATGGCAAAATGTTAGCATTTGGTTTTTGGGTTTTGTTTTGGGACAAAGTCTCTCTCTGTCACCCAGGCTGGTGTGCAGTGGTGCAAGTCTGGCTCACTGCAAACTCCACCTCCTGGGTTCAAGCGACCCTCCTACTTCAGCCTCTCTAGTAGCTGGGACTAAGGTGCACACCACTACACCCAGCTAACACTTGTTAACATTATAATGTCAGTGACCAGAGGCTCATTACTTTATTTTCTGTACATTTCTATATGGTTGGAATATTTCATAAGAAGCGATTATTATAGGACGACAGAAATGTTCCAGATTAATGGCAACAGTAAGCATCTTTATTGTATTTCCACCCTACTTCCCAAGGAAATGCCACATCTCTCTCAGTGAACAGTAGCATCTTTGTGGAGTTTGCAGGCTGTGCCATTGACTCTTTGGCATGATGGTGTATTGAAGACAAGGTAGGAGAGCAAGACAGGGAATGAGTGGAGACAGGCAAGGAGGAAAGGTGGCAGGAAAAGACTCAGGAGGAAGAGGATGACCATCGATCGCTGTGAGCTCTCCCAGAGCCTGCCTGCCTTTGAAACTTGGTTCAGTCACTTATTACCTGGGTGGCCTTAACAAGTTCCTCCTCTCTCTCTCCTAAGATGTTAAGAGTACCTCCCTCAGAGGGGTTATTTTAAGGATTCAGTGACTTCCCCCACAGGAAAACACTTCACGTTGTTTGGGAACATAGTCCACTCTCAATCCATCTTGGTTAACATCATTATTGTTTATTATTGATCTTTACATCCTTAGTGTTGGCAGAGTTTCTTGTGCTTAACAAACATTTGTTCAGATCAGAGAAGTGGAAAAAATTGTCATCTGCTTATTCAAGCCATGTTTTCCTGTGATATTCTGATCCTAGTTGCACTTACAGAAATACATGTCTAAAACAGCACCTTGATTCTGGTCTACAGCAGGATGAAGTTCACTGTGATCTCAGATAAGCTTGGCTAAAATAGGACGTGAGTGGAGATAGTCACACTTCAGCGAAGAAAGAGAATACCCTGTGTAATGTCACCAGGAGATTCAACCTCAATATTCTGCATGGAAGGGGTAGTCCTCCAAATGAGAGGATCTGCAGAAACAAAAAGAGAGAGAAACTCTGTTCCATCAAAGCAACAGCTCTGGTTGAGAAGGTAATCTTCTCTGGTGGACTCTATGGTATTTGTGTTCTCTCAGCCACCTCCCTGCAAGAACACAAGAAGGGTGCTCACACCTTGACCTTCCCTCAAACTGATATGAGGGCTTTGCTAGGAAGGAGGACAGGCAGTGACCAGGGCACGGGAAACAACTCGGAATGACAACTCATGGTAAGCCTGGTGTCAGGTGAGGCAACTGACATGTCTTTTCCCAATTCACTGTCACAACATCATGAGCTAGGAAACACCAGCAGAATTGACAGCTTGGGGATTATTTTGAGTATTAAATGAGATAATAGCACCGGCAAAGGGCCCAGGACCCTGGCACATTCTCAGCTAATGTTCAATGGATGTTTAGTGCCATTAGTATTATCATCCTACTTTATAGGTAAAGAAACCAACTAGGTAAAACTAGGAAATTTACCCAATGTCACACAGCTAAGAAACCAGTGTTAGAGTTGGATCAGAGGCCAGGTGCACTTACTCCTGAGCCCACCAACCCATTGCCTCCACTGGAAATGATGTTCATTGGAAGGTCAGCCGTTCAGTTTGGGGGAAAGTCCCATTTTATGTTCACCCTTCCTTTTTACACTAAGCAGCTGCTACTTTGTTAAGCACTGATAAAAATAAGCCATTATAAGATGAGGAAAGGCTTCTGTGATACTAAGGGTGGGCAGGATAGATATGGAATATCATGACATGAAAGCTATGCTTGAGATACTGAAACCATTTTTAAAGGCTGAAAAATCATTTTGGCTATAGAAACATTGGAAGAAATTCAAATTGGCATTGAATTGCAGACCTCACAGTAATAAATGCCAGACAAATCTCTTTGATATATTTAATTAGATACATTAATCAGAAAGTATTGATTGTAAAGAGATGATTGAGGATTCCCACCTAGCCAGAGTGAAAACTTTCTTTCAACCACTTATCTGAGATTTAAAGTAAAGTTACCACCACCTCCTTTAAGAGGCATTTGGAGATTATTTAATCCAGCCTCCCCGGCCTTCTTCCCTGAATGTTCTAAACACAATCCCACCTCAGGGCCTTGGCACCTGCTGTTATCAATGCCAAGAATGCTCTTCCCCAAATATGCATATGGCATATTCCTCACAGCAAAGCCTCCCTTGACCCACCCCGTATAAAGGATCTGTCCCACTACCACCCACCACTTCCTATCCACTTTGCCCTACTTTATTTTTCTGTCTAGCATTTGTTACTGACACATATATTTTTATTTTATTTATTTCTGTTCTGTCTTCTTCCCTCCCTCCCTAAGCACGTGGAGACAGCAGCTTTGCATAGTATGATAACCCAAGCACCTAGAAGATGCCTGGCACATAGAGGACCACTAGATATTTATTGGATGCAGGAATAAATGAATGCTCTGCCTCCTGCTTATTGACAACACACCTTCTGTTACAGTTCTAGCTCAACGTCCAGAAGTTCAGACAATGAGCAGCAATTAGAGATGTGTCCTTCGCAGTGATTCCCAGGTACCCCAATTTTAGTTTCAGAACTGCCCCAAAATTGTATTTGAACATACAAGTAGTCCCAGCAGCCTTCTAATTCTTCCAACTAACCCTCTACCAGTTTAGAAAAACTCCTGGCAATGCTCCTAGTTAACTCCATGCCACTTACTGCAACACGTTACAGGCCCTCCAGTTTCTGTTGAAGCTGAGGATGGTTGCCATCTCCTCATCACTCAATTTAAAGTCAAAGACCTGGAAAGATAGGAGTTCCAGGACATCATCAGTAAGGCAGTTACTGCTGTGACTGGAGACTGCCGCTCATGCTAGCAGGGAGTTCTAGCAGCACAAACTGGTCACAGGTGTTTTTCCCATTATATCCACAGGGTATAAATTTTTCTCTAAATTAAGTCCTACACACAGACCGCAGTATTTGTAGTGCTCAGTGTTCTAGGGGAGGGAGACCAGGTTCACAGGCACTAAGCCCCAGGTGTGCACAGGCCCTGTGCTCCATGATGCGCCCTTCTAGAAGACAGTTCTCCAAGGACAGTTCACACCTCCTCTGCTGCCGGTAGATAAGCAGGGAGGCCAGGACAGTCTGCTTATGTGGTGGCCCAGGGCTTAGCTGCTCAGGGGCAACTGAGGGTCTTCTCAGTGGTGTGAGGCACAGCTGTGCTCACACTAGACAGGGCTTCAGCAGGCACCGTCCCCAGCATGTCCTCAGCCCATGGGTCATTCATCTCAGGTATACTGAGCCTAGCACCCTAGACTGGAAAATGATAGGGTAGTGGGAACGGAGGGGACCAAAGACAGTGCAGGAATGAGCTGAGAATCCTGGTGAGAGGGTCTGCCTCTGCCCCACCCCACGGAGAAGTACCAGGGCCAACCAGCCGGGATCTTACCTGAATGTTCTCAACAATGCGTGCCGGTGTCACAGACTTGGGAATCACAATCACATTCCTCTGGATATGGAAACGGATCAGAACCTGTGCGGAAAGGGGACATCATGTTTCCACTCAGCTACAAGGAGCCTTCCTTTTATGGAAAGGAAGAATAAAACATCCCTGCAGCTCACTGTGGCTTCAGGTACAATCGCTGATACTGACTGAGCCCTTTGCAGCTATTAGATTTGTGCCAGCCCCTCGCCTCATCTCTCCCTTCACCTTAGGGACAATTCTGTGATCTTCATTTTTCAGGAATAAAGAAAGCATTTTGGGTCATAAGGCTGATCAGAGGTGGAGTTGGCGTCTGCACCCATATCCCTAGACTCCAAAGCCACGCTTTGCGACTTGGCTGTAGGGCTTAACAGGAAGCTGTGAGGCAGAAGCTATCTTTGTTTCAGTGACAGCTCTAGTGTTTCCTGGAGGTTCCAACAGACTTCGAAGAAACACTATAGATGGCTTCAGCTCCTGTGTTCTTCCCCTTTAAGGAGTTAGTTGAGGACAACACAAGAAATGAAACATGAGACTGGAAGAAATAGTTGCTGGATAACAAGAAAAATAAAAATATGGCACCTGGGCTGTGGTTTTCTTGTGCTTTGCAGCAATCTCCTTAATCTTGGGATCGTCCAGCAGGGAAGGGTCCTCTGGCTTGGCCCTAGAGGCAGAAAGATGCTGATGTGAACAATCACCATGGCTACCATGTACAGATGGACACCACACCAATGAGGGTCTCAAGACTGATCATCAGAGCCTCTCCATATGGGAGACAGGCAGGAGGACCTGGAAGCTTGGGTCCTTCCCCCGGGCTCTGAAGCCTCAGTATGTTGCAAAGCCTGGTTCATGCTTGGGTGGCTGAACTGGAAATATTCCCAGAGGGTCAAACACGTCGCCCATGTTTTTGTTGTTGCTGTTGTTGCTTTTCAATTCCCATTTTTTCCCACAGTCATCCCATTTGGTTGTACTAAACGCATTACCTTACACATGTTTTTCTTTAGAGTGACTTATGGTCTCATACCAATATTTGCCAAATATAAAATAATGTTTTTAAGATTATCAAGAGAAGGATCCACTGCTTGGAAGCCTCACCAAGGTCTATCCGGAGAGCCCAGGGGGCTGTAGGCTGTAACGGTGATGCCCTTGGAGTGGCAGTACTGGATCAGTTTCTCCTGCGTGAGGTATGGGTGACACTCAACCTGCAACAGCAAACAATCCTCATCACAGGGAAAGCTGGCTGGCTTTTGGAGTTATTCATAGGGAGGGAGTTCGACACACACAAAAAAAGACCACCAAGCAAAGGCCAAACACCTACCCACTGAGATTCTTGCTAACACACCCATGAGGTCAGCCTCACACCTCCCGAGAGTGTCCTGATCACTGACCCCTGAGGTGAGACTCAGGGCATAGCATTGAACGTTCCTCCCAATGTTTAAGAAGTAATAGGTCAAGACTTTTATTTACCCTTATACTAAATAGAATTTACCTGGTTAGTCACTGGTTTATATTTCAGTCCAGGTTTGTTCAAGAGCTTCTCAATCTGGAAGTGGCTGAAATTGGAGATGCCAAGGGCTTTCACCAGCCCCTCATCCACCAGCTCCTCCATGGCCTGTCATAGAAAGGAAAACCTTTTGGGCAGTCCCAGAGGGACTACAGGGACCCTGGCTTGCCTTAGTCCTCCCTGGGGCAGAAATTGCTAAAGGATTCATCACAACAGGGTTAGCCGAGGCATTCACAGGAAATTTCAGTCCAGGGCCTGGGTGCCCATCAGTGAATGTTCCAGTCCTACTGCCCCTCCCCAGCCCAAGAAAAACTAGGAGTAACAGGTAAAGATTTTATATTCTTGCCACCCTCACCTTACACATAAAGAAACACATTCAAAATTATACTTCTGTACACAGGGGAAATATGAAAGTTTTGTAATGCAAAAAATAAAAAATAAATAAAAATGAACATTTGCAAGCTTATGAGATGATTTTATTTTTAATGAATCCAAATGACTGCGGGTGGCTACTGCTGTGTGTGTATTGTACACCCTAACCTGGGTAAGCTGTGTTAGTCAGGAAGAGGCTGCAGCATGTGGAGAAGCCTCACTTGTGGGTCCTGAGTCACTTTCTCCCACACCAACCGTGCTTGGGTTTGCAGGAAGGTCATGCACATAGATTATGCCCTGGCAGGGGCACCTGGGCAAGGGGTTGTGTGGGGCTGAAACCTGACCCACCGTCTGCATATCCAGCCATGCTTCCCGGTACAGAAACTACAGGGACCCCCAAGGAAGGGAATCTTTGTATAACTTTTAGCCTATATTGGGCATTTTCCAAACTTGCCCAAAGATATCATATATGTTAGCAGCAGCCTCCAATGCAACATGTATTTATTAGCCATCTATTACATGTTCCAGAAGTTGTCAGGATGTAAAAGTATACAATGTGCTTCCTTTTCTGGGATTCTTATAGTTCAGTTAAAGTGCCAGGGTTCTCTTCTGTGGAACCATCAACCATGACACCAAGGTTGCCTCAGATAACATGACCGTGGCATAGACAGAGTCAGAAAGGAAAGAGAAGGAAGAGATTCACACAGCCTGCAGCTGTCAGGGCAGACCTTCAGGTAGAGTTTAAACTGAGCCTCAGAAAAAAAAGAGAGAGAGAGAGAGAGAAAAGAGGGGAAAAACATGAGCCTATGAGACAGGAAGGCAATAGCAAAGCTCAGAGGCAGGGATGAACATGACATGTTCAGGGAACTCTTTATCCAGCCCTTCTCAACTTTGTCTGCAACTTGTAATCACCAGGGAAGTTTAAAAACTACCGGTGGATGCAGTGGTCATGACTGTAATCTCAGCACTTTGGGATAGGATTGGAACAGGGGGTTTGGGCCTGGGTTTCAGCAACCTAGGGTAAGTTTTTAACTCTTGTAGGCCTTAGTATTCTCTTCTCAAAAAAAGTCTTATAATACATACTAATAATATATATCTTTCTGATACACATTATCAGAGGCTGAGACAGGAGCATTGCTTGAGGCCAGTTGTTAGAGACCAGCCTGGGCAACATAGCAAGACTCTGTGTCTACTAGAAAAAAAATTTTTAATTAGCAGGATGTGGTGGCATGTGCCTCTGATCCCAGCTACTTGGGAGGATTGCTTGAGCCCAGGAGCCTGAGGCTACACTGAGCTATGATCTTGCCATAGTACCACAGCCTGGGCAACAGAACAAGACTCTCTAAATTAAAAAAAAAAAAAGTAGTATCAGTGGCTGGGTTTCACCCCTCAGAGTTTCTTACAGATTTTATCTGAGTTGTAGCCTAGACATTGGGATTTGTAAACTCCTCAGGTGATTCTAATGCTCAGCCGACATTGAGAACCACTAGCACAGAGGAAGTTATTCAACTGCGGAGTAGAGTTTAAAAGCTATGAAATCATAAGGTTCCCCAAAACTTCCGAATGAGCAATTAGATAATATAAAAGCTATTGTACATCATAGGTCAGGTTAGTTTGCCTGTCTTCGAACTTGACTTCTTTATACTTTTTCCACCCGTCTGCTTCAGGGTGGTCAATGAGGTTTCTACTGAACTGGCTGTGGGTCTACAGAAACATCCAGCGCTTTCATATTCAAGCCTGCTCGTTTCAAATCAGAGCCTCTGACCTTGATCACTGATATCTTTTCATGCCTTTCAAATGTTTTATTGAACAGTCATTCCCGTATTCATTCAGAAAACATAGCACTGTGAGACGCAGGCTACACTTACATACTTGCCATACTTAATATCATCATAGGAGCAAAGGCAAAAAAACTGATCCAATGTAACACAAATTGCCAGGTGCGGTGGCTCATGAATGTAATGCGAGCACTTTGGGAAGCTGAGATGGGTGGATCCCCTGAGGTCAGGAATTCGAGACCATTCTGGCTAACATGGTGAAACCCTGTCTTTATTAAAAATATAAAAGTTAGCCGAGAGTGGTGGTATGCACGTGTAGTCTCAGCTACTCAGGAGGCTAAGGCAGGAGAATGGCTTTAACTCGAGAGAGGGATGTTGCAGTGAGCCAAGATGAAGCCACTGTACTCCAGCCTGGGCGACAAAGTGAGACTCTGTCTTTAAAAAAGAATGCTGTGTTTTGTGGGTTAATGTTTTTGAACCAACAATACACAGAAAAAGCTACATTTAATTGAATCTGGTCAATTCTAAGCATTTCAGAAAGGTGAGGCTTAATATATTTTCCCTTGTAAAACACAATACAAACTCGCAACTACATGTACCCCTACACAGACAGCTGCCAAGATAACATCATTAACTCTTGGGTCATATACCACTGATCATTTATAACTCATTCCTCCACTTCGTTCTCTACTAGCATTTGCAAAAGGATAGAATGGTATAATAAAAAATGATCAGAGAAAACACTGATCCCTTAATTCACTTTGAATGTGAATGATGTGAAACAGGTCATGATGTGATCCGGGAAGCAGGGCACTCAGGCTCCCTGATTTCTAGATGTGTGTTCACTGCCTGCCAAGCTCCATGCTGATGGTTTGGGTGGTTGGACTTGTGATTCAGATGAGTCTGGGTCCAATCCCAGCTCTACCACACACATTGTGACATGACCTGCGCAAGTCACCAATCAATCTAGGCTTCAAATGTCATTATTTATAAAGGGGGATGTTAATCCTGCCTTATAGGTTTAGATGATTAAATGGCTACTGTGACTAATGTTCCTGGCATGTAAACCATCTTAATCATTATCGCACCCTCAAAAATACATAGTAGTAGTATGTGTTATAAGACTTCTTTTTTAAGAAGAGAAATCTGAGCCCTAAAAACATTACAAAACTGACGTTAGGTTACTCAGCTGTTATGAGCATACCCAGGCCCAAACCTCCTGTTCCAAATGGCTCACCCTGGTTTGAGAACAGCGTGTATATTCCCCAAAGTGGGGTACATTGTATTTTCAGTCTTATTTGAAGACTCAGTTCTAGACATGAAATCTAAATAGTATCAGATGCACCCAAAAGCCAAAGGTGATGAGGAAGATATTAGAAGAGCTAGAGAATCACAATGATGAAATTAGAAAGCATCAGGCACATGGCCTCTTTCATATCAACAGAAAGTCTCATGGATAACTGAAGATTTCTCTCCCAGCACACTTACAGGAAGCTGGAACCTACCTCCCAGGCATCCAAGAATGTTGCTTTTCCACCGATGATATTACCTTTATCATCTTGGGGCCGAAAGTCATCCCCAGACTGTAAATACAGAATGAAAAGTTTACTGGAATCTGCATCAGGATACTTGGTTCTGTTAAACAAGGTTTCAGGGTCCGGGCTCTTGCTAAGTACCACATGTGCATACCAGTTTTTCAGGCTCTCTAGTACATACTACAAGAATGTGAGTTTAAATAAAATCTTTATATCTACTATAGCATATTAATCCATATATTTTAGAAACCACTGGATTGACGTTAAGATCTGCTGTTAGTACATTCCAGAAGCCACTGTTATCACCATGGACATTAAGCTCATACACCTAGATCCTGTATACACCCAAGGGCAAACTTTCATTTCAGTATCACTGGATAAGGATTAGATCTCCAGGGTGTGGTTTTCTGGGGAAGATATTGGCCAGCTTCTATCCTTGCAGCCTCTACAAGAGACATGGAATAAGGGATGGCAGGCCATCAGCACTCCCGCTGGTCAGGAGGGGAGAGAGCTGGAAATTTGTCTCTCCCACCCCTCAGGAGCAGGTAGAGCAGAGCCCCAGGCAATGGGAGTCGCGATGACTACTGGCTTCCTTCCAGCATCACCGCACTTGGGCTTTTCTCCAAGATGCCACTCCCGGGGTGAGCTTTGCTTAATAAGATAATTAGGCCCTGGAATATAGTTATGCAAGTGTAATCCAAGAGATTTCCTGGGAGGGCAATTCTGGGGCACGGAATCAAGACAAAGGTGATAGGGCAGTTGCAACTTGTCTGGGCTACCAGAAATCATGGCTTCTCTCAGACATAACTGCAAGAAAACGCAGGCATGTGGCCACCTCAGCAGCACACATGGCCTCAGCCTCCCTTCCACGCCAGCGTCTTTCTGCTCCAAGGTCTCTTCCTGACCACCTGACACTCCCAATTATGAACTACAAGGTCTCCTGCCCCAGTCCACACCACCCCTACCCCTGGTGCAGCTACTGTTTTCCGGCAGCTGCTCAGAAACTAGAGGCTGAGAAAGGGAGTTGCTCAAACCTTGAATCCCTGTGGCCAGTGAATAAGATAGACATCCAGATAGCTCAGCTTCAAGTCCTTGAGGGTCTTCTCAAAGGCTTTCCTCACAAGCGGTCTCTCAAAGAAAGTGGGCCACAACTGCAAGAGGTTAGCAATGAGCTGTTAATATTTGGAGAAGGAAGGGCCACGTTATACCCATTGTCCCTGCCGTTTGATTTGCACCCTGATCTAACCTGGCACAGGCCATTTATAACAAAGCTGATTAAAGTCCACGACACAGTGTGGAAGATCACCAGGGCTCAGCACGTCAATGACATGTCTTAAGTGTTGAAAGCATTTTACTTTTTCAACTCTCCTAGTACTCTATATGTCTCTCAGATCATTTAAGTAAATGTGGCCACAGATTTGAAATGTGTTTACCTGTCTCAGTCTCATCCTCAGTTGTGGGCTCTCTGAGAGCAGGAATTGTGTGTAACTTTTAAATGTCAAGCATTCCTAGGCCTTCGGGAAAAGATGGTCCTTTATCTGACCTATCTGATAGGTCCCTTATCAAGCCTGTCAGGCCCCAAATGATAACTTTATAAGGGCTTTATCCACACGTGGCTGCTACACAGTGGGGTCTATTTGTCTCACCAGATGTATGCAATATCCACGTACCTAGAACTAGTGTTTTCTCAGCAAGTTGTGTATAATGTAAATCCAGTGATTCTCAACCCCCTCACACCCTACACCCTCTTCTTTTTTAAAACATTGAGTATCTCACCTTTCGATAGACTTAATAAAGAAAATCATATGTCACAAGAGAAAAATGCTCCTACTGTTTCCAAAATGCCCTCTAGCTGACAGCCTCAGGGACGTAGTTGCATGTCCACAGTGCTGACAGGGAGACCTCAGTGCTGACAGGGAGGTCACACATCCAGCCCTGCCTGCACCCTTGGCCTCTGACTGCCTCTGGGCAGATGGTGGATCCCTCTGATGGGGAACAGGGAGGCCCAGGGCAGTGCAGGGCTCCATGGAGACAAGCCCACTGTGGGAAAACCAACCCGCAGGTAGGTGGCGCAGCAACGACATGTTCAAATATCAATAGTGGCTTGGAGTATGGAGAGAATTGTATCCACGGATGTTATCAAGGCAGGGATGAAAAGGGCTACATGTAGAAAAGGCTGACAGAGTTCTCACTGCCGACCCGACCCAGATATTTCTGCCTGCCTTCAAGTGAAGGCCTCCCACCCAATGCGCCATGTGCACCTTGCTGACGATGAACAGGTCCTCCCGCTTCACAGCCTGCTCTTGGATCTTCTCTTGGATGGCTTCCCCCACCTCATGTTCATTCTGATAGACATAGGCACAGTCAATGTGGCGATACCCTGCATCAATGGCCACCTTCACCGCTTCTTTCACTTTGCCGAGAGGAGACTGAAAGGCAAAAGAAAAGCCCATCACACATGTATTTTTTTTTTTTTTAAGTGATGGGGCTTTGCCATGTTGCCCAGGCTGGCCTCACACTCCCACGTTCAAGCAATCCTCCTACCTCCCCAGTAGCTGGAATTACACCACACTCAGCAACCAACATATTGTCTTGTCCCCAGACCACCTTCAACAGGCTGCCCCACATGGCCCAGTTTCTCCAAACCAAGGCCTCAATGGGCTCTCCTTGGCCAGGCGATATCCGGAAGGACACACACTTTAGAAACGTTTTCAAAAGGAGGAAAGTGAATTAATTTTATGATTATGTCCTTATGTCCTGTCCTAGTTAAAGTCAGTTCCCTTTCATCCAGGTTAGTCCTGAAATGTCTTCAGGTGTGTCGGGGAGTGCAGATGGCTCCACTGCAACTTCCTGAAGACCCAGATGAAAGCTTGACTCTAAATACCCAGAGGAATTTTCAGACATTATCCCCAAACGGTGATAAGGATCTGGATAATGGTCATTACAGCATCAATCCAGATTCCAACACTTACTGGGTTTGTAGGTCTAAGTAGTTGATTCCATCTCTCTAAACCTTGTCTGCAAAATGGAAAAAAAAAAAAAAAAAAAAGTACCAGCCTCATGAGGCCTTTGTGATGATGACATACTGCAATGAATGTTAAGCACATCACCTGACGCACAGTAAGGCTCAGTAGAGGCCGTTCATTATACAAGGATCCTTTCAGAAAAAAAGGAGAAATAGAAAACCTTATAGGAATAGAGTTTGTTTTCCATTCCTATAAGAAGAAAGAGGGAGGGAGGGAGAACGAGAGAGAGGGAGAGAAAGAAGGGAAGGAAAGAAAAGAAAGGAAATAGAATTATCACATATTCGTTCTAACCTAACCAAGTCAATGATGGGGGCAAAAAGCACTTAAAACTTGATCTCTCACAAAATAGTCTTTTAAACCTCTTCTACTGCGAGATAACAAACATTGAAAAGAACATAAAGCATAGATGCACAGCTGCCCTACCACCTGGACAAGAAACGGGCTGCTGCCAGGCATCCAGAAACACCCCTGTGTCCCCAACCGCTATGCTACACCATCCTTCACTTCCACCGCTAAGTTCATAATCCTTTATCTATCATCTCCACGTGTTGAAGAGGCTCCTTTCATAATTCTTACATTCAATTCCAAAATTCTGAAATTGTCTGGTAAACTTACCCAGGGTGGGCAGATTCCCTGGAGTTCTGGAAATGATTATCTGTTCCATTTACATAGGATTAAAGCTCTGATTTTGGGCAAATCTTGCTATTGAACAAGAGACGCTGTGCATGAATCAAGCTGGAAGTGATCTGTTCGTCCAGATACACCTAGAACGTATCCTGAGAATGATCCAGTGTGGCAACAGAGTGTCCTACCCTCCAGCTCGGCACAAGAGAGGGGAAAAATCAGTGTGCACAGAAGGAAAGAGAGCCAGAGGCAGAAGACTCAGCACAGGCATTAGCCATGAGGGATAGGAGAGAAGAGGAATTCTAAAGACTGCTTCTGGTCGCTAGTTAGGGTAGTGCTATCATGGATGGAAACGGCAAAGAAGACAGAGTGAGGTGGTGATGGAACAACTTCAAACTTAGCCTAAGAGAGGCTCAGGAACCTGCCTCACTGAGTCCTGGATGTGCCTTACGCCGTTTTGCCAGCTGACATTAACACAGCCAGGTGGAGCTCAGGACTCCCAGCCCAGGCTCTCGGCAGCCCCAGCACGTTGCAGATTTCAGTGTGTACAGGAACCACCTGGGGATCTTGTTAAAGTGCAGATGCCCATTAGGTAGCCTGGGGTGGAGCCTGAGACTCTGCGTTTTCTCTCTCTCTCTTTCTCTCTTTCTTTCTTAAATCTCACTCTGTTGCCAAAACTGGAGGGCAGTGGCACAATCACTGCTCACTGCAGCCTTGACCTCTCAGGCTTAACACTCAATCTCCACCTCAGCCTCCCAAGTGACTGGGACTACAGGTGTGTCCCACCATGCCCAGCTAATTTATTTATTTTCTGTACAAATGGAGTCTTGCTATGTTGCCCAGACTGGTCTCCAAGTCCTGGGCTCAAGCAATCCTCCTGTCTGGGTCTCCCAAAGTGCTGGGATTACAGGCATGAGCCACCACACCCGGCCAGTTCTGCATTTCTAACAAGCTCCGAGGTCATATGGATTCTGCTAGCCCAAGTCCCACACCCTGATCTGCAAAGGGGTGCCAAGGACTTGGGGCTCTGCATCCTCTCCACAACCACCCAGCCCACAACAAACCCACAGCCAAGACTCTGGGGAAATGTTGAGCCCTATTATGTCCTAGAGCGAGAGAGAGAAACTGCCCTGGAAAACAATTTTAGGTCCAACAGCTGCTTGAAATTTGATACTTGCTAGAGAAGCTCTCAGCGCTGCTGGGAAAGCCAGCCTTGGAGCTTTGCAGCCTGAATCAGCTCTGAGAAAAGAAAGCAACTGGAGTCCCGGCTCCAGGACTGAATCTCACCTCTCCAAACCCCTGCCCGACCTCCAGGCTTTCCTGGCTGAATGCAGAAAGAGAAAACACCCAAACACCCCTCCAGAGAAGAAGGCTGTGCAAAGATTTGCATATTTACCTTCCAAGTGCCCAGGCCCACAATGGGCATCTTGGCTTTGGTACTGAGCTCCACAAAGGTGGCCATGGTTGGTGCAGAAATGATTCTGAGTGAGCAGGTAGAAGTCTCACGTCCCGCTTTTTGTTGTTGTTTTTGAGACAGTCTTGCTGTGTCGCGAGGCTAGAATGCAGTGGTGCGATCTCGGCTCACTGCAGCCTCCGTCTCCTGGGTTCAAGCAATTCTCCTGCGTCAGCCTCCCGAGTAGCTGGGATTACAGGCGCCCACTGCAACTTCCAGGTAATATTTATATTGTTAGTAGAGACAGGCTGGTCTGAAACCCCTGACCTCAGGTGATCTGCCCACCTCGGCCTTCCAAAGTGCTGGGATTATAGGCGTGAGCTACTGGCCCGGCTACGTGCTGCTTATGAAGACTGGTGTTATCTACAGTGGGAGGAGTTGGAGCCTGGCCACAGTAGCTTTCCAGCCGTAAGCAAACAGAAAATCCATTCCAGGCTATTGTGAGAATGAGGATTGTGTGAAAGAATTATTAATCACGCCAACTTTGTGCAAAGTTCTCTGTTCGGTAACAGTATCATTGGAGTTTCTGCTTGTTCACCATGACTCAACAAATTCAACACCCCCAAAAGTTGGAAAGTAGGCAGGGAGAGAGAAAGGAAGGAAAGAAGAGTTGGGGGAGGGTGGGAAAGAAGCCTGGCCAACACAGTGAAACCCTCTCTAGTAAAACTACAAAAATTAGCCAGGCACGGTGGCACATGTCTGTCATCCCAGCTACTTGGGAGGCTGAAACAGGAGAATTGCTTGACCCTGGGAGGCGGAGGTTGCAGTGAGCCGATCGTGCCACTGCACTCCCGCCTGGGCGAGAGAGTGAGACCCTATCTCAAAAAAAGAGAAAGAACAAAAAAGAGAGAGAAGAGAGAGAGACAGAGAAAAGAAAGAGACAAAGCAAAGCAAAGAAGGAAGAAGAAACAGCGGCTTTCTTTCCCTGTGTTGCTTTCCTCTGTGAAATGGAGTCTAGGGAGGAGAGGTGAGAAGCAGTGTTTCCATTTTAAAAGTGGCAATTCCAGGTTCAATGCAGAGATGGTCAAATCCTGGGCTGATTAGAGTCAGCTGTAACTAGTTGGTAGTCAGCAATCTAGGGAACATGATACAGGCCTGGGCCATGCTGTAACACGCCGTGACAGGCCAGGGCCACGTCACAGCATCACCTTCGGCTTGCGGGTAGTGGGTTTTTCTGTTTTTTTCGCGTTCTTGTTTATGAGGTGGGTTGGCTTGAAAATTGAAATGGACTTGAATCTCTAGGCCGTGGCTTATGACAGCTCATAGAGGGCAATTGGCATGATATTTTGCACCTATGAGTGAAAGATCTTACACTTCATTGATGTTTGTTAAATTATCTACTTCAACATTAACCATACATGAATGGGCCGGGCATGGTGGCTCATGCCTGTAATCCCAGCACTTTGGGAGGCCCAGGAAGGTGGATCACTTGAGCTCCAGGGTTTGACACCAGCCTCTCCAACATGGTGAAATCCAGTCTCTGCTAAAATCTGAAAATTAGCCAGGCATGGTGGCACATAGCTGTGGTCCCACCTGCTTGGGGGACCTAAGAATCACTTGAATCTGGCAGGGAGAGATTGCAGTGAGCCAAGATCGTGCCACTGCACTCCAGCCTGGGCCACAGAGAGAGACTTTGTCCCAGAAATTGATACATAAATACACGCAACCTCATCATCTGGTGGCCACAAAGTCTCCTGGATGTGCACATGGGGCACCTTATTTTCCCAGTGGATACTGGATGACATGCAGGGCTAGTATTATTGAAATAGTAAATGCTTAGTGACCATCAAGCTAAATAACAGAGAGAGGTCCCTAAAAGAAAAATATTTCTCTGGGAATAGAGCACTACAATGGGAATACGCATTCCAGAGAAAAGTATGTGTATATTTGGGGAAATAAAGAAAGACAAAATGTTTCAAGGAAAAAATGAGGATTATCTCATTGCTTTGAAATAATTAGCCTTGGCTACAAAGATCGGTCAGGAAAGTGTTAGTCTGAGCTTGGACTGGCAGTTGTTCAGAGGTCCTTGCAGAGTATGTTTTGTGTTCAGTTGCAATGGCCTTTGTTCAAGGTTGCGGTTTTTGCAGTCTTTCGTGGTAATTTTGGTTTTCAGTTGTACGACCATTAGAACCCTCCTTTCATGGCCTTCTGAGCTGTATTTGTTGTTTGTTTTTTAACATTAGTGACTCCCTTTTGATTCTGACCATTTTTACATGATGCACAGAAAAAAGAAATGTGTATTATTCATAATAATATTCCTTGGAGAACCACTTAACTATGAATCGGTGAGGAGAGAGATCTTTTTTAGATAATTGAGGTTAAGAAGCTATATCGATTAGCTGTTTTCATGTAACTAACCAACTGGTTATAACAGCAACCATTTATTTGCTGGTGATTTTGTGGGCTGGCAGTTTGGGCAGGAAGTAGCAGATAAGGCAGTCTCAGAACCACGTGGTGTCAGCTGGGTTTCCTCACCTCTGTGGGCTTCAGTGGGGTGGACCGGGATGTCAGGGAAGGCAGGGACCCCTCTTCACATGTTTTTCGTTCTCCATGAGGCTTTCTTGGACTTGTTCATAGGTAGCAGCATTGTCGGAGGCCTACTCTTGGAATGTGAACAGTGTCACTTCTGTCACCTTCTATTGATCAAAGCAAGTCTCACGGCCAGAAAAGGGCCAAGGAGTAAGGGAATAGATTCCACCTCTTGAGGGGATTGGTTACAGGGAATTTTGGCTAATTTTTTTTTTAAAGGTAGAGTCTCTCTCTGTCACCCAGGCTGGAGTGCCGTTGCACAATCTCGGCTCACTACAACCTCTGCCTCCCAGGTTCAAGTGATTCTCCTGCCTCAGCCTCCCAAGTAGCTAGGACTACAGGTGCACACCACCACACTCAGCTAATTATTGTATTTTTATTAGAGACAGGGTTTCACCATGTTGGCCAGGATGGTCTCAATCTGCTGACCTTGCGATCTGCCTGCCTTGGCCTCTCAAAGTGCGGGGATTACAGGTGTGAGCCACCTCACCTGGCCGAATTTTGGCTATTCTAAATCAACCCCAGGTTTCATAAGAACTTTGATTAGCTCCTTTCTACCTTCATGAACTTACCAATCTGTTCCTGGTTTTGCACCGTTAAGAAACTCTCATTTTTTAAATCTGATGAATATATGTCCATAAGACGCTTTACTTTGTTAAAAATAAATACATAAAAAATTGAGAGAAAATTAGTTTGTAGAAGAAAAATGAATGAGTATTGTCATATTTCATTCTCACATCCATTTCTCTAAGAAATGGATCTGTCCTTCAACATCTGTTCCTAACCCATACTGTTCGAATATACGTGGCTGTTGGTCATGTTCTGGGGATTATTTATAATCAGCCACAAGGGGTTACAGTGTAATGGCTTACAATTTGGTGGGGTGGGACCACAGACTAATTGGAGTTTTTTGTTTCAGTCCTCATAACTTATTTGAAGCAGGGGTCTCGGCTGTCCACCCTTTGTACTTAGTAGTCCACCAAACATCTGCCCAGTCACCACAGGGACTTTTTAATCTCCATACTTATACTTGCTTGATGTTTTGTGGTATGGACATAGACACTTATCAACATGGGATAGCTTCCTTTGAACCTGCTCCTCTCCACATGGATGACTGAACAGGCATGGAACAGAAGGGTTAAGAAATGACTAGCCTGAGTTACACTGATGACAGGATGACCTTCTGTTGAAAAAAAAAAGAGAATAAATAAGTGATTATTAAGCTCTTTTTAGAGTTAACTGGTGGGGGTCGGCCCTGGAGTGACAGTTCATGACTCTGGAGGTGGTGGCGCCTTCTTGACTCAGGTGTGATGAGTTCATCCTCTTTCTGCTGTCCAGACTGCAGTCTCAGTAGTTAGGAGCACTAGGTAGGGTCCTTCCCAGGCTGGTTTGAGCTTCCTTTCCTTCTACCTTGGATGAGAACGTGGTCTCCAGGCCGATGCTGATGTTCTGGAAACTCCAGGGGCGACGCCTGTGCTAGGAGACCTTCAGTCTTAAGGAAAGAGAAGGTAGAGGATAGAACAAGCATATAATTTTTGACGAACTGATCCTTTGTTTCGAACGTAGGGATGTCAGCAGTGGAGTGTAAGTAGGGAATTCCATAGAGCATTTCATAAGGTGACAGGCCAATATCTCTCTGAGGGGCAGTCCGGATTCTTAACAAGCAACAGAAAGATATTTAATCCATGGCAATCAAGTTTCTAAAGCTAACTTCAGTGGTTTTTTAGAGTCTGATTCATCCACTCTAGGCTTCCTGAGGAAGATGGATGCCAAGGGGTATGGTATTCCCAATGTATATCTAGTGCCTGGGCTCACTTCTTAATGACATGCACAGTGAAATGGGTTCCATTATCTGAATCAATATTTTCTATTAGTCCAAATCTGGGTGCAATGTTTTCACTTAATGCTTTCACTACATTGCTGGCAGTTGCACGTGAGAAGGGGATTGCCTCTACCCAGTGGGTACAGTGGTCTATTACTACTAATAAGTACACCGACCAACTGGAGGCATTTCAGTGTAATCAATCTGAACATTTTGAAATGGTCTCAGCCCCGGATTTCTTCTTCCAAAGGGACATTTACTTAGAACCTGCTTATTAGTTTTTTTACATATTAAGCAACTATCTATAACTTGTTTGTTCTGGGTATAAATTCCTATACACCCATAAACCCGGAGAACTGCATCGCACATTGCTTGGGGTCCCCAATGGGTCCCTTGACATAATTCAGACAGATTTCCCTCATGAGAGGTTTTGACAACATTCCCCTTTGGTCTGGTAATATCCGTTTCCTTTCTGCATTTTGTTTAGCTCCTATTCTTATCAACTTCTTTTTTTCAATGGAAGAGAAAACGGGGGTTGCAGTAGGAGAAGGAAGGCATGGAGTTAAATGGAAGAAATGGCAACTTGTTTTGCTATTTGATCTGCAGGATTATTTCCTCGACTTGTGAAAGGCAAGTCCTTTTGGTCCCCTGGGACATGTACAATAGCCGTCACTTCTGGCAGTTGGAGATTGTTGAGGACACGAGCATCAGTTCTATTTGAACTAAATCTTGGCCTCTACTATTGATTAGACCCCTCTCCATCCAATTTTTTCCAAATGTGTGCGCCACCCCAAAGGCATACTTAGAGTCAGTACAGAGAGTGTTTCCTTGGTTTTGTAAATGTCCTAAAGCTTGGCTGAGTGCAAACAGTTCACACCCTTGGGCAGACCAATTATCAGGCCACTTTCCTGGTTTTACTTTGCAAGCGTCTTTCCATTAATCACTGAATACCTATTATGTTTTTTTTAAATCACATGGGAGGATCTACCTATGAATCAGTGCCCTCCTGTCTTGAAGGGAGTTTTTCCTAAGTCTGCTTGAACTTTGGTATGGTAATTAATTAGATTGAAACATGCATGTTCTCATTTTAAGTTTGGATCCCCCGTTAAAAAGCCTGCTGGATGAACTGCATTATTAGTAGTTAATATTAAATCATCTCTTTTTCCAGTAAGATAGCCTCATATTTTAAATTTTTCGAGTTAGTGATCTACCTCCTTGCTTTTTGATTTAATACAGTTGTAACTTGGTGGGGCGTGGCCTGAAGCCCCTGGGGAGTAACCTAAAACCGCAGTTGGAGGGACAGCACAGCCTGGAGCATGGCCTGAAAAGGCTGTGGAGTAACCTGAAACCGCAGCCAGAGGGACCTGACACAGGAACCGCAGGGGCGGGATTGGGGGCGCTGAAGGAAGGAAGATGATTTACAGGATCCCATGGGTTAGTAGGTGTGGGTTGTCTAGGCATGGGAACTCTTTCCCTTTTAGAAGCATTAGCTTCTGACTTTCTCCCTCCAGAGTCTGAAGGGTAAAGGAGAACTGGTCCCTGCCGCCAGCAGAGGGCGGAATCGATTTTTCCTGAGAGACAGGGCTCTTGTCATTAACATGTTCGATTTGGAGATGACAAATCTGCTCTTCTTCAGACTTAAATTTTGGCCAGAAAAGTGAAGGCTTAAGGGTGGATTCTCGAACTAAAATAAAACAACAATATTTTATCATCTACTGTTTTTGTTTTTACTTGGTTCTCTTATTATCTTTTCAAGACTTTAGCAGAAGCCCCAAGGGGCTATCAGAAGGAATTTCATCCTCTCTAGACTCTCTAGTTTTTCCATCTTACTTGAAACGTTCTCCGTCTTAGGGATTATGGGAGGGGGCCCAACCCCTCCTGTTAGAGATTTCTACCCTCCCCCTTCCTGGAGGCTTACTGAGGTTTTGGGGAAAGGCTCCAACCCCACCTGTTTGGATTTTCTACCCTCCCCCTTCCTCTTGGTCTGCTCTGTCTGTTCCTGCCTCTAGTTGATAGATGGCAGCATGAGGCCACGGACAAGACTCACTCACTCCACACAACCACCATACTTAGTCTCATCCAAATGTAGCAGGACGAGCTGCCAACAAAACTCCTCAGACACCGAAATAAAGAAGGAAGGGGTTTGTTCCGTCAGAGGTATCAGCAAGACTTCTGTCTCAAGAGCCGAGCTCCCGGAGTAAGCAATTCCTGTCCCTTTTAAGGGCTCACAACTCTAAGGGGGTGCATGTGAGAGGGTCCTGATTGGTTGAGCAAGCAGGGGGTACATGACTGGGGGCTGTGTGCACCAGTCATTAGATCGGAACAAAACAAAATAGGGATTTTCACAGTGCATTTCTATACAATGTCTGTAATCTATAGATAACAGAACCAATTAGGTTAGGGGTCGATCTTTAACTACCAGGTCCAGGGTGCGGCGTCGGGCTGTCTGCCTGTGGATTTCATTTCTGCCTTTTAGATTTCACTTCTTCTTTCTTTGGAGGCAGAAATTGGGCATAAGACAATATGAGGGGTGGTCTCCTCCCTTAACACACTCTCAGCCTCCAATTTATCCCGACCACCTAGAAAATACTTTGTCACCTTCTTGAAGTCTCCTACCTTCTTCCGTGCACAAGAATTACCTGCTCCTCTTATTGCCACGGTCTTGCAAGGCTCTCTTCACCACTTTGCTGAGAATCCAGATTTATTCCTTATAACAGGTGGGCCGTGATCTCCCTCATGCTAGGGGCATGGTAACTAGACAGTAGGATGCATCCCCTTTGGGTGGGGTGACCGTAGGCCTCCCTCCCTAAGGAGAATATTCGAGCCCCAAAGTTGGGCGCCAGAACTGTTAGGAGTAATGCTCAAAACCTTAAGGAAATTGAACACTTGAACAAAGGATTCTTAGCAAAGCAATTTTACTTCTGCACCGAGGGTTGCCTCCTTGGGCAGTCGCCATGAGAGCACACAAGAACAAAAGGGCATGAGAGCCTTTATTCCTGACACAAGTTCTGCCCCTGTACCCTTCCTCCATTGGCCAGAGTCGGGTTGTACAATCTAAACTCATCCTGGTTGACTAAACATTTGATTTTTTAAGATAAAGTGAGCATGTAAAGAAAAAAGCAGAGAATAAAGGGGAAGGAGTGTCTGTAAAGACCTCAAAAGTTAGTCCTCCTTCCAAATAGGGAATGGAATGTGAGCTACTACTGATAATGCCTGGTACTGTGTCATGCCTGGGCATCTAAAAAAGGCAAAAAGGGAAAAAGGAGAAAAAGGAAAAAAGGTGTAGGGGTTACTATGAATTAGAGAATAAAAGATTGATCACATTATTTGAAGAGAAACCTCATCATATCCCACACATCCATCCATCCACCCATCCATCCATCCATCCATCCATCCATCCATCCATCAATCCATCATTCATCTAACCCTCATCCATGTATCCTCCACCCACCCTTCATCCACCTTGCCCGGCTAGTTTTTTGTATTTTTTAGTAGAAATGGGGTTTCACCGGGTTAGCCAGGATGGTCTCGATCTGCTGACCTCGTGACCCACCCGTCTCGGCCTCCCAAAGTGCTGGGATTACAGGCTTGAGCCACCGCGCCCGGCCCACATTAGCTTTTCAAATTTACCTCTGTTTGGTTAAATTCAAGTGAAACAAACGAACAAAAAAATGCCACTTAATAGAAACCCAATCATTTTCTCCTATAACCTAAACGTTTTATCAAGCAAGTCATAATCACAGTCACATGAAGAAGAAAATTTTCACCAAATGCTCACTAAGGAGATATCACTGGGCTCTGGGGTGAAATTGCTTCCTGTGTATCAATTGTATACATTTTATATCCTTTTCAAAAATTATACTTTAAGTTCTAGAGTACATGTGCACAACGTGCAGGTTTGTTACATATGTATAATGTGCCATATTGGTGTGCTGCACCCATTAACTCATCATTTACATTAAGTATATCTCCTAATGTTATCCCTACCCCTTCCCCCCTCCCCACAATAGGACCCGGTGTGTGATGTTCCCCTTCCAGTGTCCAAGTGACCTCATTCTTCAGTTCCCACCTATGAGTGAGAACATGCGGTATTTGGTTATCTGTTCTTTGCAATAGTTTGCAGAGAATGATGGTTTCCAGCTGCATGCTTGTCCCTACAAAGGACACGAACTCATCCTTTTTTATGGCTGCATAGTATTCCATGGTGTATATGTGCCACATTTTCTTAATCCAGTCTGTCACTGATGGACATTTGTGTTGGTTCCAAGTCTTTGCTATTGTGTACAGTGCTGCAATAAATATACATGTGCATGTGTCTTTAGAACAGCATGACTTATAATCCTTTGGGTTTATACCCAGTAATGGGATGGCTGGGTCAAATGGTATTTCTAGTTCTAGATCCTTGAGGAATTGCCACACTGTTTTCCACAATGGTTGAACTAGTTTACAGTCCTACCAACAGTGTAAAAGTGTTCCTATTTCTCCACATCCTCTCCAGCACCTGTTGTTTCCTGATTTTTTAATGATTGCCATTCTAACTGTTGTGAGATGGTATCTCATTGTGGTTTTGATTTGCATTTCTCTCATGGCCAGTGATGATGAGCATTTTTTCATGTGTCTGTTGGCTGTATGAATATCTTCTTTTGAGAAGTGTCTGTTCATTTCCTTTGCCCACTTTTGGATAGGGTTGTTTTGTTTTTTTGGTTTTTTTTTTTTTTTTTGTAAATTTGATTGAGGTCTTTAAAAGTTCTGGATATTAGTCCTTTGTCAGATGAGTAGATTGCAAAAATTTTCTCCCATTCTGTAGGTTGTCTGTTCATTCTGATGGTAGTTTCTTTTGCTGTGCAGAAGCTCTTTAGTTTAATTAGATCCCATTTGTCAATTTTGGCTTTTGTTGCCATTGCTTTTGGTGTTTTAGACATGAAGTCCTTGCCCATGCCTATGTCCTGAATGGTATTACCTAGGTATTCTTCTAGGGTTTTTATGGTTTTAGGTCTAACATTTAAGTCTTGAATTAATTTTCGTATAAGGAGTAAGGAAAAGATCCAGTTTCAGCTTTCTACTTATCGCTAGCCAATTTTCCCTGCACCATTTATTAAATAGGGAATCCTTTCCCCATTTCTTGTTTTTGTCAGATTTGTCAAAGATCAGATGGCTGTGGATCTGTGGTATTATTTCTGAGGGCTCTGTTCTGCTCCGTTGGTCTATATCTCTGTTTTGGTACCAGTACCATGCTGTTTTGGTTACTGTAGCCTTGTAGTATAGTTTGAAGTCAGGTAGCCTGATGCTTCCAGCTTTGTTCTTTTGGCTTAGGATTGTCTTGCCAATGTGGGATCTTTTTTGGTTCCATATGAACTTTAAAGCAGTTTTTTCCAATTCTGTGAAGAAAGTCATTGGTAGCTTAATGGGGGTGGCATTGAATCTATAAATTACCTTGGGCAGTATGGCCATTTTCACAATGTTCATTCTTCCTATCCACGAGCATGGTATGTTCTTCCATTTGTTTGTGTCCTCTTTTATTTCACTGAGCAGTGGTTTGTAGTTCTCCTTGAAGAAGTCCTTTACATCCCTTGTAAGTTGGATTCCTAGATATTTTATTCTGTTTGAAGCTATTGTGAATGGGAGTTCATTCGTGATTTGGCCCTCTGTTTGTCTGTTACTGGTGTATAAGAATGCTTGTGATTTTTTTTTTTTTTTTTTTTTTTGAGATGGAGTCTCGCTGTGTCTCCCAGGCTGGAGTGCAGTGGCGTGATCTCGGCTCACTGCAAACTCCACCTCCCGGGTTACGCCATTCTCCCGCCTCAGCCTCCCAGTAGCTGAGACTACAGGCGCCCGCAACCACGCCCGGCTAGTTTTTTGTATTTTTAGTAGAGACGGGGTTTCACCATGTTAGCCAGGATAGTCTCGATCTCCTGACCTCGTGATCCACCCGCCTCGGCCTCCCAAAGTGCTGGGATTACAGGCTTGAGCCACTGTGCCCGGCCAAGAATGCTTGTGATTTTTGCACATTGATTTTGTATCCTGAGACTTTGCTGAAGTTGCTTATCAGCTTAAGGAGATTTTGGGCTGAGACAGTGGGGTTTTCTAAATATACAATCATGTCATCTGCAAACAGGGACAATTTGACTTCTTCTTTTCCTAACTGAATACCATTGATTTCTTTCTCTTGCCTGATTGCCCTAGCCAGAACTTCCAACACTATGTTGAATAGGAGTGGTGAGAGAGGGCATCCCTGCCTTGTGCCAGTTTTCAAAGGGAATGCTTCCAGTTTTTGCCCATTCAGCATGATATTGGCTGTGGGTTTGTCATAAGTAGCTCTTATTATTTTGAGATACGTTCCATCAATACCAAATTTATTGAGAGTTTTTAGCATGAAGGGCTGTTGAATTTTGTCAAAAGCCTTTTCTGCATCTATTGAGATAATCATGTGGTTTTTGTCTTTGGTTCTGTTTATATGCTGGATTACATTTATTCATTTGCATATGTTGAACCAGCCTTGCATCCCAGGCATGAAGCCCACTTGAACATGGTGGATAAGCTTTCTGATGTGCTGTTGGATTCGGTTTGCCAGTATTTTATTGAGGAGTTTTGCATCGATGTTCATCAGGGATATTGGTCCAAAATTCCCTTTTGTCGTTGTATCTCTGTCATGCTTTGGTATCAGGATGATGTTGGCCTTGTAAAATGAGTTAGGGAGGATTCCCTCTTTTTCTATTGATTGGAATAGTTTCAGAAGGAATGATACCACCTCCTCCTTGTACCTCTGGTAGAACTGGCTGTGAAACCGTCTGGTCCTGGACTTTTTTTGGATGGTAGGCTATTATTGCCTCAATTTCAGAGCCTGCTGTTGGTGTATTCAGGGATTCAACTTCTTCTTGGTTTAGTCTTGGGAGAGTGTAAGTGTCCAGGAAATTATCCATTTCTTCTAGGTTTTCTAGTTTATTTGCGTAGAGATGTTTATAGTATTCTCTGATGGTAGTTTGTATTTCTGTGGGGTCGGTGGTGATATCCCCTTTATCATTTTTTATTGCATCTATTTGATTCTTCTTTCTTTTCTTCTTTATTAGTCTTGTTAGCAGTCCATCAATTTTGTTGATCTTTTCAAAAAACCAGCTCCTGGATGCATTGATTTTTTGGAGGATTTTTTATGTCTCTATCTCCTTCAGTTCTGCTCTGATCTTAGTTATTTCTTGTCTTCTGCTAGCTTTGGAATCTGTTTGCTCTTGCTTCTCTAGTTCTTTTAATTGTGATGCTAGGGTGTCAATTTTAGATCTTTCCTGTTTTCTCTTGTGAGCATTTAGTGCTCTAAATTTCCCTCTACACACTGCTTTAAATGTGTCCCAGAGATTCTGGTATGTTGTATCTTTGTTCTCATTGGTTCCAAAGAACATCTTTATTTCTGCCTTCATTTCGTTATGTACCCAGTAGTCATTCAGGAGCAGGTTGTTGAGTTTCCATGTAGTTGAGCAGTTTCAATTGAGTTTCTTAGTCCTGAGTTCTAGTTTGATTTCACTGCGGTCTGAGAGACAGTTTGTTGTAATTTCTGCTGTTTTTCATTTGCTGAGGAGTGCTTTACTTCCAACTGTGTGGTCAAGTTTGGAATAAGTGGGATGTGGTGCTGAGAGGAATGTATATTCTGTTGATTTGGGGTGGAGAGTTCTACAGATGGCTGTTAGGTCCGCTTGGTGCAGAGTTTAGTTCAATCCTGGATATCCTTGTTAACTTTCTGTCTCGTTGATCTGTCTAATGTTGACAGTGGGGTGTTGAAGTCTCCCATTACTACTGTATGAGAGTCTAAGTCTCTTTGTAAGTCTCTAAGGACTTGCTTTATGAATCTGGGTGCTCCTGTATTGGGTGCATATATATTTAGGATAGTTAGCTCTTCCTGATGAATTGATCCCTTTACCATTATGTAAGGGCCTTCTTGTCTCTTTTGATCTTCGATGGTTTAAAGTCTGTTTTATCACAGACTAGGATTGCAACCCCTGCTTTTTGTTTTTGTTTGTTTTCCATTTGCTTGGTAGATCTTCCTCCCTCCCTTTATTTTGAACCTATTTGTGTCTCTCCATGTGAGATGGGTCTCCTGAATACAGCAGACTGATGAGTCTTGACTCTTTATCCAATTTGCCAGTCTGTGTCTTTTAATTGGACCATTTAGTCCATTTACATTTAAGATTAATATTGTTATGTGTGAACTTGATCCTGTCATTATGATATTAGCTGGTTATTTTGCTCGCTAGTTGATGCAGTTTCTTTCTAGCATTGATGGAGTTTACATTTTGACATGTTTTTGCAATGGCTGGTTGTTCCTTTCCATGTTTAGTGCGTCCTTCAGGATCTCTTGTAGGGCAGGCCTGGTGGTGACAGAATCTCTAAGCATTTGCTTGTCTGTAAAGGATTTTATTTCTCCTTCACTTATGAAACTTAGTTTGGCTGGATATGAAATTCTGGGTTGAAAATTCTTTTCTTTAAGAGTGTTGAATATTGGCCCCCACTCTCTTCTGGCTTGGAGAGTTTCTGCCGAGAGATCAGCTGTTAGTCTGATGGGTTTCCCTTTGTGTGTAACCTGACCTTTCTCTCCGGCTGCCCTTAACATTTATTCCTTCATTTCAACTTTGGTGAATCTGACAATTATTTGTCTTAGAGTTGCTCTTCTCGAGGAGTATCTTTGTGGCATTCTCTGTATTTCCTGAATTCAAATGTTGGCCTGCCTTACTAGGTTGGGGAAGTTCTCCTGGATGATATCCTGCAGAGTGTTTTCCAACTTGGTTCCATTTTCCCCGTCACTTTCAGGCACACCAATCAGATGTAGATTTGGTCTTTTCACATAATCCCATATTGGTTGGAGGCTTTGTTCATTTCTTTTTACTCTTTTTTCTCTACACTTCTCTTCTCACTTCATTTCATTCATTTGATCTTCAATCGCTGATACTCTTTCTTCCAGATGATCGAGTCAGTTACTGAAGTTTGTGTATTTGTCACGTAGTTCTCGTGTTATGGATTTCATCTCTATCAGTTCTTTTAAGGACTCATCTACATTGGTTATTCTAGTTAGCCATTCGTCAAATCTTTTTTCAAGGTTTTTAGTTTCTTTGCACTGGTTATGTAGTTCCTCCTTTAGCTCTAAGAAGTTTGATTGACTGAAGCCTTCTTCTCTCAACTCATCAAAGTCATTCTCCTTCCAGCTTTGTTCCATCGCTGGCGATGAACTGCATTCCTTTGGAGGGGGAGATGCGCTCTGATTTTTTGAAATTCCCGCTTTTCTGCACTGCTTTTCCCCCCATCTTTGTGGTTTTATCTGCCTTTGGTCTTTGATGATGGTGACATACTGATGGGGTTTTGGTGTGGGTGTCCTTTCTGTTTATTAGTTTTCCTTCCAACAGTCAGGACCCTCAGCTGTAGGTCTGTTGGAGTTTGCTTGGGGTCCACTCCAGACCCTGTTTGCCTGGGTATCAGCAGCGGAGGCTGCAGAAGATAGAATATTGCTGAACAGTGAGTGTTGCTGTCGGATTCTTGCTCTGGAAGCTTCATCTCCGGGGTATAGTCCACCGTGTGAGGTGTGAGGTGTTGGTCTGCACCTAGTGAGGATGTCTCCCAGTTAGGCTACTCAGGGATCAGGGACCCACTTGAGCAGGCTGTCTGTCTTCTCAGATCTCAACCTCCATGCTGGGAGATCCATTGCTCTCTTCAAAGTTATCAGACAGGGGCATTTACCTCTGCCGAGGTTTCTGCTGCTGTTTGTTTAGCTATGACCTCTCCCCAGAGGAGGAGTCTACAGAAGCAGGCCGGCCTCCTTGAGCTGTGATGGACTCCACCCAATTCGAGCTTCCTGGTGGCTTTGTTTACCTGCTTAAGCCTCAGCAATGGCGGGTGCCCTTCCCCAAGCCTTGCTGCCGTCCTGCAGTTAGATCTGACTGCTGTGCTAGCAACGAGGGAGGTTCCATGTGAGTGGTACACTCTGGGCCAGGTATGGGATATAATCTCTTAGTGTGCCGTTTGCCAAGACCCTTGGTAAAGCGCAGTATTAGGGTGGGAGTTATCCGATTTTCCAGGTGTTTTGTGTCTCATTTTCCTTTGGCTAGGAAAAGGAATTCACTTCCCATTTGCGATTCACAGGTGAGGCGATGCCTCACCCTGATTCAGCTGTTGCTGTTCGGGCTGCACCCACAGACCAGAACCAACTGTCCGACCCAACCCAGTGACATGAACCCAGTACCTCAGTTGAAAATGCAGAATCACCCATATTCTGTGTCACTCATGCTGGGAGCTGGAGGCTGGAGCTGTTCCTATTCAGCCATCATGGGCGTGCCTCCATATACATTGTAAAAGTACCCCGTCTATGACACTGTGTATGGATGTGAACATATATACTAAAAATACAAAAATGTGGATGGGAAGTATACCAGGGAAAGGTCTAGCCAGGAGAAAAGAAACTGTGCTAAGATTTTTAAATATTGGATGTTTGATTCAAATAATTGGTTATAATAGGTGATCAGTTACACGTGATGGAATAGCTGGGCTATGGAAAGGAGAAGAGGCAACTCAGTTTAGCAGCAGCAGGAAGAGATCCTCGCTCCTAAGGAAGAAGGACAAAGAAAGGGTGCTGCTCCCTCAACCCAGAAGCTTTGTCTGGTAAGAGATAGAATCATGGTGGAGGCTGCCTGGAAAAAGCTGGGCCCACAGAGGAATGTGCTTTCTACTGGAGATGCCACTCAAGGTCAAGAGACAGGGAGGGAGGGAGAGAGAAATGCCTGACTCTTCCCTTCTCCAGCCCTTCAAGCTCCTAACAGTACCTCTCACTGAGCAAACCCAGGGGAAGTTATAACATAGCAAGGAAGCCTGGGAATGTAGGTGTACCCCCCAGCCCCAATCAGAAGGTGAGGGGACTCGCCAATTTAGGATAGGCATTTGCCTCTGGAGAGGTAGTCAGGGGAATGTGCACAAAGTGGTCTTTGACTATATTGGTAACTCCTAATTTCTTTAATTTTTTTTAAAGGTTTGGAGACAATATGGTAAAATGTTAGCATTTGTTTTTGTTTTTTGTTTTGAGACAGAGTCTCTCTCTGTCACCCAGGCTGGTGTGCAGTGGTGCAAGTCTGGCTCGCTGCAAACTCCACCTCCTGGGTTCAAGCGACCCTCCCACTTCAGCCTCTCTAGTAGCTGGGACTAAGGTGCACACCACTACACCCAGCTAACACCTGATAACATTATAATGTGGGTGACCAGAGGCTCATTACTTTATTTTCTGTACATTTCTATATAGTTGGAATATTTCATAAGAAGCGATTATTATAGGACAAACAGAAATGTTCCAGATTAATGGCAACAGTAAGCATCTTTATTGTATTTCCACCCTGCTTTCCAAGGAAATGCCACATCTCTCTCAGTGAAGAGTAGGATCTTTGTGGAGTTTGCAGGCTGTGCCATTGACTCTTTGGCATGATGGTGTATTGAAGACAAGGTAGGAGAGCAAGACAGGGAATGAGTGGAGACAGGCAAGGAGGAAAGGTGGCAGGAAAAGACTCAGGAGGAAGAGGATGACCATCGATCGCTGTGAGCTCTCCCAGAGCCTGCCTGCCTTTCAAACTTTGTTCAATCACTTATTACCTGGGTGGCATTGACAAGTTCCTCCTCTCTCCCTCCTAAGATGTTAAGAGTACCTACCACAGTGGGGTTATTTTGAGGATTCAGTGACTTCCCCCACAGGAAAACACTTCACGTTGTGTGGGAACATAGTCCACTCTCAATCCATCTTGGTTACCATCATTATTGTTTATTATTGATCTTTACATCCTCAGTGTTGGCAGAATTTCTTGTGCTTAACAAATATTTTTTCAGATCAGAGAAGTGGAAAAAATTGTCCTCTGCTTATTCAAGCCATGTTTTTCTGTGATATTCTGATCCTCGTTGCACATACAGAAATACATGTCTAAAACAGCACCTCGATTCTGGTCTACAGCAGGACGAAGTTCACTGTGATCTCAGATAAGCTTGGCTAAAATAGGACGTGAGTGGAGATAGTCACACTTCAGCGAAGAAAGAGAATCCCCTGTGTAATGTCACCAGGAGATTCAACCTCAATATTCTGCATGGAAGGGGTAGTCCCCCAAATGAGAGGATCTGCAGAAACAAAAAAAGAGAGAAACTCTGTTCCATCACAGCAAAAACTCTCGTTGAGAAGGCATTCTTCTCTGGTGGACTCTATCATATCTGCGCTCTCTCAGCCTCCTCCCTGCAAGAACACAAGAAGGGTGCTCACACCTTGATCTTCCCTCAAACTGATACGAGGGCTTTGCTAGGAAGGAGGACAGACAGTGACCAGGGCACGGGAAACAACTCGGAATGACAACTCATGGTTAGCCTGGTGTCAGGTGAGGCAACTGACAAGTCTTGTCCCAATCCACTGTCACAACATGCTGAGGTAGGAAACAACAGCAGAATTGACAGCTTGGGGATTGTTATGAGTAGTAAATGAGATAATAGCACTGGCAAAGGGCTCAGGACCCTGGCACATTCTCAGCGAAGGTTCAATGGATGTTAGCTGCTACTCATATTATCATCCTACTTTATAGGTAAAGAAACCAACTAAGAAAAGCTAGGAAATTTACCCAACGTCACACAGCTAAGAAACCAGGGTTAGTGTTGGATCTGAGGCCAGGTGCACTTACTCCTGAGCCACCAACCCATTGCCTCCACTGGATATGTTCATTGGAAGGTCAGCCGTTCAGTTTGGGGGAGAGTCCCATTTTATGTTCACCCTGCCTTTTTACACTAAGCAGCTGCTACTTTGTTAAACACTGATAAAAATAAGCCATTATAAGATGAGGAAAGGCTTCTGTGATACTAAAGGTGGGCAGGATAGATATGGAATATCATGACAAGCAAGCTGTGCTTGAGATACTGAAACCATTTTTAAAAGCTGAAAAATCATTTTGGCTATAGAAACATTGGCAGAAATTCAAATTGGCATTGAATTACAGACCTCGAAGTAATAAATGCCAGACAACTCTCTTTGATATATTTAATTAGATACATTAATCAGAAAGTATTGATTGTAAAGAGATGATTTAGGATTCCCACCTAGCCAGAGTGAAAACTTTCTTTCAACCATTTATCTGACATTTAAATTAGAGTTACCACCACCTCCTTTAAGAGGCATTTGGAGATTATTTAATCCAGCCTCCCCGGCCTTCTTGCTTGAATGCTCTAAACACAATCCCACCTCAGGGCCTTGGCACCTGCTGTTATCAATGCCAAGAATGCTCTTCCCCCAAATATGCATATGGCATATCCCTCACAGCAAAGCCTCCCTTGAACCACCCTGTATAAAGGATCCGTCCCACTACCACCCACCACTTCCTATCCACTTTGCCCTACTTTATTTTTCTGTCTAGCATTTGTTACTGTCTGTCACATGTATTTTGATTTGATTTATTTCTGTTCTGTCTTCTTCCCTCCCTCCATAAGCACGTGGAGGCAGCAGCTTTGCATAGTATGATAACCCAAGCACCTAGAAGATGCCTGGCACATAGAGGACCACTAGATATTTATTGAATGTAGGAATAAATGAATGCTCACCTTCTGCCTATTGACAACACACCTTCTGTTACAATTCTAGCTCTACATCCAGAAGTTCAGACAATGAGCAGCAATTAGAGATGTGTCCCTCGCAGTGATTCCCAGGTACCCCAATTTTAGTTTCAGAACTGCCCCAAAATTGTACTTGAAGACACAAGTAGTCCCAGCAGCCTTCTAATTCTTCCAACTAACCCTCTACCAGTTTAGAAAAACTCCTGGCAATGCTCCTAGTTAACTCCATGCCACTTACTGCAACACGTTACAGGCCCTCCAGTTTCTGTTGAAGCTGAGGATGGTTGCCATCTCCTCATCACTCAATTTAAAGTCAAAGACCTGGAAAGATAGGAGTTCCAGGACATCATCAGTAAGGCCGTTACTGCTGTGACTGGAGACTGCCGCTCATGCTAGCAGGGAGTTCTAGCAGCACAAACTGGTCACAGGTGTTTTTCCCATTATATCCACAGGGTATAAATTTTTCTCTAAATTAAGTCCTACACACAGACCACAGTATTTGTATTGCTCAGTGTTCTAGGGGAGGGAGACCAGGTTCACAGGCACTAAGCCCCAGGTGTGCACAGGCCCTGTGCTCCATGATGCGCCCTTCTAGAAGACAGTTCTCCAAGGACAGTTCACACCTCCTCTGCTGCCGGTAGATAAGCAGGGAGGCCAGGACAGTCTGCTTATGTGGTGGCCCAGGGCTTAGCTGCTCAGGGGCAACTGAGGGTCTTCTCAGTGGTGTGAGGCACAGCTGTGCTCACACTAGACAGGGCTTCAGCAGGCACTGTCCCCAGCATGTCCTCAGCCCATGGATCATTCATCTCAGGTATACTGAGCCTAGCACCCTAGACTGGAAAATGATAGGGTAGTGGGAACGGAGGGGGCCAAAGACAGTGCAGGAATGAGCTAAGAATCCTGGCGAGAGGGTCTGCCTCTGCCCCACCCCACGGAGAAGTACCAGGGCCAACCAGCCGGGATCTTACCTGAATGTTCTCAACAATGCGTGCCGGTGTCACAGACTTGGGAATCACAATCACATTCCTCTGGATATGGAAACGGATGAGAACCTGTGCGGAAAGGGGACATCATGTTTTCACTCAGCTACAAGGACCCCTCCTTTTATGGAAAGGAAGAATAAAACATCCCTGCAGCTCACTGTGGCTTCAGGTACAATCGCTGATACTGACTGAGCCCTTTGCAGCTATTAGACTTGTGCCAGCCCCTCGCTTCATTCTCTCCCTTCATCTTAGGGACAACTCTGTGATCTTCATTTTTTAGGAATAAAGAAAGCAGTTTGGATCATAAGGCTGATCAGAGGTGGAGTTGGCATCTGCACCCATATCCCTAGACTTCAAAGCCATGCTTTACGACTTGGCTGTAGGGCTTAACAGGAAGCTGTGAGGCAGAGGCTATCTTTGTTTCAGTGACAGCTCTTATGTTTCCTGGAGGTTCCAACAGACTTCGAAGGAAACACTTTAGAGGGCTTCAGCTCCTGTGTTCTTCCCCTTTAAGGAGTTAGTTGAGGACAACACAAGAAATGAAACATGAGACTGGACAAAAGAGTTGTTGGATAACAAGAAAAATAAAAATATGGCACCTGGGCTGTGGTTTTCTTGTGCTTTGCAGCAATCTCCTTAATCTTGGGCTCCTCCAGCAGGGAAGGGTCCTCTGGCTTGGCCCTAGAGGCAGAAAGATGCTGATGTGAACAATCACCATGGCTACCATGTACAGATGGACACCACTTCAATGAAGGTCTCAAGACTGATCATCAGAGCCTCTCCATCTGGGAGACAGGCAGGAGGACCTGGAAGCTTGGGTCCTTCCCCTGGGCTCTGAAGCCTCAGTATGTTGCAAAGCCTGGTTCATGCTTGGGTGGCTGAACTGGAAATATTCCCAGAGGGTCAAACACGTCGCCCATGTTTTTGTTGTTGCTGTTGTTGTTGCTTTTCAATTCCCATTTGTTCCCACTGTCATCCCATTTGGTTGTACTAAACGCATTACTTTACACATGTTTTTCTTTAGAGTGACTTATGGTCTCATACCAATATTTACCAAACATAAAATAATGTTTTTAAGATTATCAAGAGAAGGATCCACTGCTTGGAAGCCTCACCAAGGTCTATCTGGAGAGCCCAAGGGGCTGTAGGCCGTAATGGTGATGCCCTTGGAGTGGCAGTACTGGATCAGTTTCTCCTGCATGAGGTACGGGTGACACTCAACCTGCAACAGCAAACAATCCTCATCATGGGGAAAGCTCTCTGGCTTTTTGAGTTGTTCATAGGGAGTTCTACACAGACACCCAAAGACCACCAAGCAAAGGCCAAACATCTACCCACTGAGATTCTTGCTAACACACCCATGAGATCAGCCTCACAGCTCCCGAAAGTGTCCTGATCACTGACCCCTGAGATGAGACTCAGGGTATAGCATTGAACGTTCCTCCCAACGTATAAGAAGTAATAGGGCAAGACCTTTATTTACCCTTATACTAAACAGAATTTACCTGGTTAGTCACTGGTTTATATTTCAGTCCAGGTTTGTTCAAGAGCTTCTCAATCTGGAAGTGGTTGAAATTGGAGATGCCAAGGGCTTTCACCAGCCCCTCATCCACCAGCTCCTCCATGGCCTGTCATAGAAAGGAAGACCTTTTGGGCAGCCCCAGAGGGACTATAGGGACCCTGGCTTGCCTCAGTCCTCCCTGGGACAGAAATTGCTAAAGGATCCACCACAACAGGGTTAGCCGAAGCATTCACAGGAAATTTCAGTCCAGGGCCTGGGTGCCCATCAGTGATTGGTTCCAGCCCTACTGCCCGTCCCCAGCCCAAGAAAAAGTAGGAGTAACAGGTAAAGATTTATATTCTTGCCACTCTCACCTTACACGTAAAGAAACACACTCAAAATATACTTCTGTACACAGGGGAAATATGAAAGTTTTGTAATGCAAAAAATAAAAAACTAAATAAAAAATGAACATTTGCAAGCTTATGAGATGATTTTATTTTTAATGAATCCAAATGACAGCGGTTAGCTACTGCTGTGTGCATTGTACACCCAAACCTAGGCAAGCTGTGTTAGTCAGGAAGAGGCTGCAGCATGTGGAGAAGCCTCACTTGTGGGTCCTGAGTCACTTTCTCCCACACCAACCGTGCTTGGGTTTGCAGGAAGGTCATGCATATAGATTATGCCCTGGCAGGGGCACCTGGGCAAGGGGTTGTGTGGGGCTGAAACCTGACCCACCGTCTGCATATCCAGCCATGCTTCCCGGTACAGAAACTACAGGGACCCCCAAGGAAGGGAATCTTTGTATAACTTTTAGCCTATATTGGGCATTTTCCAAACTTGCCCAAAGATATCATATATGTTAGCAGCAGCCTCCAATGCAACATGTATTTATTAGCCATCTATTACATGTTCCAGAAGTTGTCAGGATGTAAAAGTATACAATGTGCTTCCTTCTTCTGGGATTCTTATAGTCCAATTAAAGTGCTAGGGTTCCCTTCTGTGGAACCATCAACCATGACCGTGAGGCTGCCTCAGATAACATGACCGTGGCATAGACAGAGTCAGAAAGGAAAGAGAAGGAAGAGATTCACACAGCCTGCAGCTGTCAGGGCAGACCTTCAGGTAGAGTTTAAACTGCACCTCAGAAAAAAAAAAAAGAGAGAGAGAGATAAGAGGGGAAAAATATGAGCATATGAGACAGGAAGGCAATAGCAAACTCAGAGGCAGGGATGAACATGACATGTTCAGGGAACTCTTAATCCAGCCCTTCTCAACTTTGGCTGCAACTTGGAATCACCAGGGAAGTTTAAAAACTACCGGTGGATGCAGTGGCTCATGACTGTAATCTCAGCACTTTGGGATAGGATTGGAACAGGGGGTTTGGGCCTGGGTTTCAGCAACCTAGGGTAAGTTTTTAACTCTTGTAGGCCTTAGTATTCTCTTCTCAAAAAAAGTCTTATAATACATACTAATAATATATATCTTTCTGATACACATTATCAGAGGCTGAGACAGGAGGATTGCTTGAGGCCAAGTGTTCCAGACCATCCTGGGCAACATAGCAAGACTCTGTCTCTACGAGAAAATTGTTTTTAATTAGCTGGATGTGGTGGCATGTGCCTCTGATCCCAGCTACTTGGGGGAATTGCTTGAGCCCAGGAGTCCGAGGCTGCACTGAGCTATTATCTTGCCATTATACTGCAGACTAGGCAACAGAACAAGACTCTGTCTAAATTAAAAAAAAAAAAAAAAAAGTAATATCGGTGGCTAGATTTCATCCCCCAGAGTTTCTTACAGATTTTGTCTGAGTTGTAGCCTAGACATTGGGATTTGTAAACTCCTCAGGTGATTCTAATGCTCAGCCGACATTGAGAACCACTAGCGTAGACGAAGTTATTCAATTGGGTAGTAGAGTTTAAAAGCTATGAAATCATAAAGTTCCCCAAAACTTCCGATTGAGCAATTAGATAATTTAAAAGCTATTGTACATCATAGGTCAGGTTAGTTTGCCTGTCTTCCCACTTGACTTCTTTATACTTTTTCCTCCCGTCTGCTTCAGGGTGGTCAATGAGGTTTCTACTGAACTGGCTGTGGGTCTACAGAAACATCCAGCGCTTTCATATTCAAGCCTGCTCGTTTCAAATCAGAGCCTCTGACCTTGATCACCGATATCTTTTCATGCCTTTCAAATGTTTTATTTAACAGTCATTCTCGTATTCATTCAGAAAACATAGCACTGTGAGACACAGGCTATACTTACATACTTGCCATACTTAGTATCATCATAGGAGCTAAGGCAACAAAACTGATCAAATGTAACCCAAACTGCCAGTTGCGGTGGCTCACACCTGTAATCTGAGCACTTTGGGAAGCTGAGATGGGTGGATCCCCTGAGGTCAGGAGTTCGAGACCAGTCTGGCTAAAATGGTGAAACCCTGTCTCTACTAAAAATATAAAAGTTAGCTGAGCATGGTGGTATGCATGTGTAGTCTCAGCTACTCAGGAGGCTAAGGGAGGAGAATGGCTTTAACTCGAGAGAGGGATGTTGCAGTGAGCCAAGATGAAGCCACTGCACTCCAGCCTGGGCGACAAAGTGAGACTCTGTCTTTAAAAAAGAATGCTGTGTTTTGTGGATTAATGTTTTTGAACCAACAATACACAGAAAAAGCTACATTTAATTGAATCTTGTCCATTCTAAGCATTTCAGAAAGGTGAGGCTTAATATATTTTCCCTTGTAAAACACAATACAAACTCGCAACTACATGTACCCCTACACAGACAGCTGCCACTATGACACCATTAACTCTTGGAGTCAGATGCCACTGATCATTTATAACTCATTCTTCCACTTCGTTCTCTACTAGCATTTGCAAAAGGATAGAATGGTGTAATAAAAAATGATCAGAGAAAACACTGATCCCTTAATTCACTTTGAATGTGAATGATGTGAAACAGGTCATGATGTGATCTGGGAAGCAGGGCACTCAGGTTCCCTGATTTCTGGATGTGTGTTCACTGCCTGCCAAGCACCACGCTGATGGCTTTAGTGGTTGGACTTGTGATTCAGATGAGTCTGGGTCCAATCCCAGCTCTGCCACACACATTGTGACATGACCTGCGCAAGTCACCAATCAATCTAGGCTTCAAATGTCATTATTTATAAAGGTGGATGTTAACCCTGTCTTATAGGTTTAGATGATTAAATGGCTACTGTGACTAATGTTCCTGGCATGTAAACCATCTTAATCATTATCGCACCCTCAAAAATACATAGTAGTAGTATGTGTTATAAGACTTCTTTTTTAAGAAGAGAAAACTGAGCCCTAAAAACGTTACAAACTGACCCTAGGTTACTCAGCTGCTATGAGCATACCCAGGCCCAAACCTCCTGTTCCAAATGGCTCGCTCTGGTTTGAGAACAGCGTGTATATTCCCCAAAGTGGGGTACATTGTATTTTCAGTCTTATTTGAAGACTCAGTTCTAGACTTGAAATCTAAATAGTATCAGATGCACCCAAAAGCCAAAGGTGATGAGGAAGATATTAGAAGAGCTAGAGAATCACAATGATGAAATTAGAAAGCATCAGGCACACGGCCTCTTTCATGTCAATGGGAAGTCTCATGGATAACTGAAGATTTCTCTCCCAGCACACTTAGAGGAAGCTGGAACCTACCTCCCAGGCATCCAAGAACGTTGCTTTTCCACCGATGGCATTACCTTTATCATCTTTGGGGTAAAAGTCATCTCCAGACTGTAAATACAGAATGAAAAGTTTACTGGAATCTTTATCAGGACACTTGGTTCTGTTAAACAAGGTTTCAGGGTCCTAACTCTTGCTAAATACCACATGTGCATACCAGTTTTTCAGGCTCTGTATAGTACATACTACAAGAAGGTGAGTTTAAATAAAATCTCTATATCGGCCGGGCGCGGTGGCTCAAGCCTGTAATCCCAGCACTTTGGGAGGCCGAGACGGGCAGATCACGAGGTCAGGAGATTGAGACTAGCCTGGCTAACACGGTGAAACCCCGTATCTACTAAAAAAAATACAAAAAACTAGCCGGGCGAGGTGGTGGGCGCCTGTAGTCCCAGCTACTGGGGAGGCTGAGGCAGGAGAATGGCGTAGACCCGGGAGGCGGAGCTTGCAGTGAGCTGAGATCCGGCCACTGCACTCCAGCCTGGGCGACAGAGCGAGATTCCGTCTCAAAAAATATATAAATAAATAAAAAATAAAATAAAATAAAATAATATCTCTATCTCTACTATGGCATATTAATCCATATATTTTAGAAACCACTGGATTGATGTTCAGATCTGCTGTTAGTACATTCCAGAAGCCACCTTTATCACCATGGACATTCACCTCATACACCTAGATCCTGTGTACACCCAAGGGCAAACTTTCATTTCAGTATCACTGGATAAGGATTAGATCTCCAGGGTGTGGTTTTCTGGGGAAGATATTGGCCAGCTTCTATCCTTGCAGCCTCTACAAGAGACATGGAATAAGGGATGGCAGGCCATCAGCACTCCCGCTGGTCAGGAGGGGAGAGAGCTGGAAATTTGTCTCTCCCACCCCTCAGGAGCAGGTAGAGCAGAGCCCCAGGCAATGGGAGCCGCGATGACTACTGGCTTCCTTCCAGCATCACTGCACTTGGGCTTTTCTCCAAGATGCCACTCCCAGGGTGTGCTTTGCTTAATAAGATAATTAGGCCCTGGAATATAGTTATGCAAGTCTAATCCAAGGGATTTGCTGGGAGGGCAACTCTGGGGTGCAAAATCAAGACAAAGGTGATAGGGCAGGTGCAACTTGTCTGGGCTGCCAGAAATCATGGCTTCTCTCAGACATAACTGCAAGAAAACGCAGGCATGTGGCCACCTCAGCAGCACACATGGCCTCAGCCTCCCTTCCACGCCAGCATCTTTCTGCTCCAAGGTCTCTTCCTGACCACCTGACACTCCCAATTATGAACTACAAGGTCTCCTGCCCCAGTCCACACCACCCCTAGCCCTGGTACAGCTACTATTTTCCGGCAGCTGCTCAGAATCTAGAGGCTGAGAAAGGGAGTCGCTCAAACCTTGAATCCCTGTGGCCAGTGAATAAGATAGAGGTCCAGAGCTCAGCTTCAGGTCCTTGAGGGTCTTCTCAAAGGCTTTCCTCACAAGTGGTCTCTCAAAGAAAGTGGTCCACAACTGCAAGAGTGTAGCAATAGGCTGTTAATATTTGGAGAAGGAAGGGCCACGTTATACCCATTGTCCCTGCCTTTTGATTTGCACCCTGAGCTAACCTGGCACAGGCCATTTATAACAAAGCTGATTAAAATCCACGACACAGTGTGGAAGATCACCAGGGCTCAGCACGTCAATGACATGTCTTAAGTGTTAAAACCAATTTACTTTTTCAACTCTCCTAGTACTTTATATGTCTCTCAGATCATTTAAGTAAATATGGCCACAGATTTGAAATGTGTTTACCTGTCTCAGTCTCGTCCTCAACTGTGGGCTCTCTGAGAGGGGGACTTGTGTGTAACTTTTAAATGTCAAGCATTCCTAGGCCTTCAGGAAAAGATGGTCCTTTATCTGACCTATCTGATAGGTCCCTTATGAAGCCTGTCAGGCCCCAAGTGATAACTTTATAAGGGCTTTATCCACACTTGGCTGCTACACAGTGGGGTCTATTTGTCCCACCAGATGTATGCAATATCCACGTACCTAGAACTAGTGTTTTCTCAGCAAGTTGTGTATAATGTAAATCCAGTGATTCTCAACCCCCTCACACCCAACACCCTCTTCTTTTTTATAACATTGTGTACCTCACCTTTCAATAGACTTAATGAAGAAAATCATATGTGGCAATAGAAAAATGCTCCTACTGTTTCCAAAATGCCCTCTGGCTGACAACCTCAGGGTCACAGTTGCTGAGACCACAGTGCTGACTGGGAGGCCACACATCAAGCCCTGCCTGCACCCTTGGCCTCTGACTGCCTCTGGGCAGATGGTGGATCCCTCTGATGGGGAACAGGGAGGCCCAGGGCAGTGCAGGGCTCCATGGAGACAAGCCCACTGTGGGAAAACCAACCCCCAGGCAGGTGGCGCAGCAACGACATGTTCAAATATCAATAGCGGCTTGGAGTATGGATAGAATTGTATCCACAGATGTTGTCAAGGCAGGGATGAAAAGGGCTAAATGTAGAAAAGGCTGACAGAGTTCTGGCTGCTGACCCGACCCAGACACTTCTGCCTGCCCTCAAGTGAAGGCCTCCCACCCAATGCGCCATGTGCACCTTGCTGACGATGAACAGGTCCTCCCGCTTCACAGCCTGCTCTTGGATCTTCTCTTGGATGGCTTCCCCCACCTCATGTTCATTCTGATAGACATAGGCACAGTCAATGTGGCGATATCCTGCATCAATGGCCACCTTCACCGCTTCTTTCACTTTGCCGAGAGGAGACTGAATAGCAAAAGAAAAGCCCATCACACATGTATTATTATTTTTTTAAGCGATGGGGTCTTGCCATGTTGCCCAGGCTGGCCTCTCACTCCCAGGTTCAAGCAATCCTCCCACCTCCAGAGTAGCTGGAATTACACCACATTCAGCAACCAACATATTCTCTTATCCCCAGATCACCTTCAATAGGCTGCCCCACATGGCTCAGTTTCTCCAAACCAAGGCCTCACTGGGGTCTCCTTGGCCAGGGGATATCCGGGAGGATACACACTTTAGAAAAGTTTTCAAAAGAAATGGAGGAAAGTGAATTAATTTTATGATTATGTCCTTATGTCTTGTCCTAGTAAAAGTCATTTCCCTTTCATCCAGGTTAGTCCTGAAATGTCTTCAGGTGTGTCGGGGAGTGCAGATGGCTCCACTGCAACTTTCTGAAGACCCAGATAAAACCTTGACTCTAAATTACCCAGAGGAATTTTCAGACAATATCCCCAAATGGTGATAAGGATCTGGATAATGGTCATTACAGCATCAATTCGGATTCCAATACTTACTGGGTGTGTGGGCCTAAGCAGGTGATTCAATCTCTCTAAACCTTGTCTGCAAAATGGAAAAAGAAAATAATAGCACCAGCCTCATGAGGCCTTTGTGATGATGACATGCTGCAATGAATGTTAAGTTAAGCACATCACCTGACACACAGTAAGGCTCAGTAGAGGCCGTTCATTATATAAGGATCCTTTCAGAAAAAAAGGAGAAATAGAAAACCTTATAGGAATAGAGTTTGTTTTCCATTCCTATAAGAAGAAAGAGGGAGAGAGGGAGAATGAGAGACAGGGAGAGAAAGAAGGGAAGGAAAGAAAAGAAAGGAAAAAAAGAAAAGAAAGGCAATAGAATTATCACATATTTGTTCTAACCTAACCAAACCAATGATGGGGGCAAAAAGCACTTAAAACTTGATCTCTCACGGAATAGTCTTTTAATCCTCTTCTATTGTGAGATAACAAACATTGAAAAGAACACAAAACCGAGATGCACAGCTGCCCTACCACCTGGACAAGAAACAGGCCTCTGCCAGGCATCCAGAAACACCCCTGTGCCCCCAACCGCTATGCTACACCATCCTTCACCTCCACCGCTAAGTTCATAATCCTTTATCTATCATCTCCACGTGTTGAAGACAGCTCTTTTCATAATTTTTACTTTCAATACCAAAATTCTGAAACTGTCTGGTGAACTTACCCAGGGTGGGCAGATTCCCTGAAATTCTGGAAGTGATTATTTGTTCCATTTATTTAGGATTGAAGATCCGATTTTGGGCAAATCTTGCTATTCAAGCAAGAGACGCTGTGCATGAATCAAGCTGGAAGTGATCTGTTCGTCCAGATACACCTAGAATGTATCCTGAGAATGACCCAGTGTGGCAACAGAGTGTCCTACCCTCCAGCTCGGCACAAGAGAGGGGAAAAATCAGGGTGCACAAAAGGAAAGAGCGCCGTAGGCAGAAGACCCCGCAGGGACATTAGCCACAAGGCACAGGAGAGAAGAGGAATTCCAAAGACTGCTTCCGGTCGCTAGTTACGGTAGTGCCATCATGGATGGAAATGGCAAAGAAGGCAGAGTGAGGTGGTGATGGAACCACTTCAAACTTAGCCTAAGAGAGGCTCAGGAACCTGCCTCACTGAGTCCTGGATGTGCCTTATGATGTTTTGCCAGTTGACATTAACGCAGCTGGGTGGAGCCCAGGACTCCCAGCCCAGGCTCTCGGCAGCCCCAGCACGTTGCAGATTTCAGTGTGTACAGGAACCACCTAGGGATCTTGTTAAAGTGCCCATGCCCATTAGGTAGCCTGGGGTGGAGTCTGAGACTCTGTGTTTTCTCTCTCTCTCTTTCTCTCTTTCTTTCTTGGATCTCACTCTGTTGCTGAAACTGGAGGGCAGTGGCACAATCACTGCTCACTGCAGCCTTGACCTCTCAGGCTCAACACTCAATCTCCACCTCAGCCTCCCAAGTGGCTCGGACTACAGGTGCATTCCACCATGCCTAGCTAATTTATTTATTTTTTGTAGAAATGGCGTCTTACCATCTTACCCAGACTGGTCTCCAACTCCTGGGCTCAAGCAATCCTCCTGTCTGGGTCTCCCAAAGTGCTGGGATTACAGGCATGAGCCACCACACCCGGCCAGTTCTGCATTTCTAACAAGCTCCCAGCTCATATGGATTCTGCTAGCCCAAGTCCCACACCCTGATCTGCAAAGGGATGCCAGGGACTTCCGGCTTTGCATCCTCTCCGCAACCACCCAGCCCACAACAAAGCCACAGCCAAGACTCTGGGGAAATGTTGAGCCCAATTAAGTGTCCTAGAGCCAGAGAGAGAAACTGCCCTGGAATACAATTTTAGGTCCAACAGCTCCTTGAACTTTGATACTTGCTAGAGAAGCTCTCAGCGCTGCTGGGAAAGCCAGCCTTGGAGCTTTGCAGCCTGAATCAGCTCTGAGAAAAGAAAGCAACCGGAGTCCCGGCTCCAGGACTGAATCTCACCTCTCCAAACCCCTGCCCAACCTGCAGGCTTTCCTGGCTGAATGCAGAAAGAGAAAACACCCAAACGCCCCTCCAGGGAAGAAGGCTGCGCAAAGAGTTGCATATTTACCTTCCAAGTGCCCAGACCCACAATGGGCATCTTGGCTTTGGTACTGAGCTCCACAAAGGTGGCCATGGTTGGTGCAGAAATGATTCTGAGTGAGCAGGTAGCAGTCTCACATCCTGCTTTTTGTTGTTGTTTTTGAGGCAGTCTTGCTGTGTCGCCGAGACTAGAGTGCAGTGGTGCGATCTCGGCTCACTGTAATCTCTGTCTCCTCGGTTCAAGCAATTCTCCTGTGTCAGCCTCCCGAGTAGCTGGGATTACAGGCGCCCACTGCGACTTCCAGGTAATTTTTATATTGTTAGTAGAGATGGTGTCAAACTCCTGACCTCAGGTGATCCGCCCACCTCGGCCTTCCAAAGTGCTGGGATTACAGGCGTGAGCTACTGGCCCGGCTACATGCTGCTTATGAAGGCTGTTGTTGTCTACAGTGGGAGGAGTTGGAGCCTGGCCACAGTAGCTTTCCTGCCATAAGCAAACAGGAAATCCATTCCAGGCTTTTGTGAGATTAAGGATTGTATGAATGAATTATTAATCACCGCAACATTGTGCAAAGTTCTCTGTTCAGTAACAGTATCATTGGAGTTTCTGCTTGTTCACCATGACTCAACAAATTCAGCACACCCAAAAGTTGGAATGTAGGCAGGAGAGAGAAAGGAAGGAAAGAAGAGTTGGGGGAGGGAGGGAAAGAAGCCTGGCCAACACAGTGAAACCCTCTCTACTAAAACTACAAAAATCAGTCAGGCACGGTGGCACATGTCTGTCATCCCAGCTACTTGGGAGACTGAGACAGGAGAATTGTTTGAACCTGGGAGGCGGAGGTTGCAGTGAGCCGAGATTGTGCCACTGCACTCCAGCCTGGGCGAGAGAGTGAGACCCTATCTCAAAAAAAGAGAAAGAACGTAAAAGAGAGAGAAGAGAGAGAGAAAAGAAAGAGACAAAAGCAAAGAAGGAAGAAGAAACAGCGACTTTCTTTCCTCGTGATGCTTTCCTCTGTGAAATGGAGTGTAGGGAGGAGAGGTAAGAAGCAGTGTTTCCATTTTAAAAGTGGCAATTCCAGGTTCAATGCAGAGATGGTCAAATCCTGGGCTGATTAGAGTCAGCTGTAACTAGTTGGTAGTCAGCAATCTAGGGAACATGATGCAGGCCTGGGCCATGCTGTAACACGCCGTGACAGGCCAGGGCCACGTCACAGCATCACCTTCGGCTTGCGGGTAGTGGGTTTTTCTGTTTTTTTCGCGTTCTTGTTTATGAGGTGGGTTGGCTTGAAAATTGAAATGGACTTGAATCTCTGGGCTGTGGCTTGTGACAGCTCATAGAGGGCCATTGGCATGATATTTTGCACCTATGAGCGAAAGATCTTACACTTCATTGATGTTTGTTAAATTATCTACTTCAACATTAATAATACATGCATGGGCCGGGCATGGTGGCTCACACCTGTAATCCCAGCACTTTGGGAGGCCGAGGAAGGTGGATCACTAGAGCTCCAGGGTTTGAGACCAGCCTGGCCAACATGGTGAAACCCTGTCTCTGCTAAAAATCCAAAAGTTAGCCAGGCATGCTGGCACATAGCTGTGGTCCCATCTGCTTGGGGGGCCTGAGAATCACTTGAATCTGGGAGGGAGAGATTACAGTGAGCCAAGATCGTGCCACTGCACTCCAGCCTGGGCATCAGAGAGAGACTGTCCCAAAAATAGATACATAAATACACACATGCCTCATCATCTGGTGGCCACAAAGTCTCCTGGATCTGCACATGGGGCACCTTATTTTCCCAGTGTATACTGGATGACATGCAGGGCTAGTATTGTTGAAATAGTAAATCCTTAGTGACTGTCAAGCTAAATAACAGAGAGAGGTCCCTAAAAGAAAAATATTTCTCTGGGAGTAGAGCACTGCAATGGGAATACACATGCCAGAGGAAAGTATGTGTATTTTTGGGGAAATAAAGGAAGATAAAAATTTTTCAAGGAAAAAATGAGGATTATCTAATTGCTTTGAAATAATTAGCCTTGGCTACAAAGATCGGTCATGAAAGTGTTAGTGTGAGGTTGGACACGCAGTTGTTCAGAGGTCCTTGCAGAGTGTGTTTTGTGTTCAGTTGCAGTGGGCTTTGTTCAAGGTTGTGGTTTTTGCAGTCTTGGTAGTTTTGGCTTTCAGGTGTACAACATTAGAACCCTCCTTTCATGGCCTTCCCAGCTGTATTTGCTAGAGTCTTTTGTTTGTTTTTTAATATTAGTGACTCCATTTTGATTCTGACCATTTTCACGTGATGCACAAAAGAAAGAAATGTGTATTGTTCATAATAATATTTCTTGGAGAACCACTTAGCTATGAATCAGTGAGGAGGGAGATCTTTTTTAGATAATTGAGATTAAGAAGGCATATCGATTAGCTGTTTCTGTGTAACAAACCAACTAGTTATAACAGCAACCATTTATTTGCTCGTGATTTTGTGGGTTGGCAATTTGGGCAGGAATCAGCTGATAAGCTGGTCTCAGAACCACATGGTATCAGCTGGGTTTCCTCACCTCTGTGTGCTTCAGTGGGGTGGACTGGGATGTCAGGGAAGGCAGGAACTCCTCTTCACATGTTTTTCGTTTTCCATGAGGCTAACTTGGACTTGTTCATAGGTAGCAGCATCGTAGAAGGCCTACTCTCGGAATGTGTGCAGAGTCACTTCTGTCACCTTCTATTGATCAAAGCAAGTCTCAAGGCCAGAACAGGGCCAAGGAGTAAGGAAATAGATTCCACCTCTTGAGGGGATTTGTTACAAAGAATTATGGCTATTCTTAATCAACCCCAGAAGTTGTCATAAGAGTTTTGATTAGCTACTTTCTAGCTTCATGAATTTACCAATGTATTCCTGGTTTTCTACCTTTAAGAAACTCTCATTTTTTCAATCCGATGAATCTATGTGCATAAGAAGTTTTACTTTGTTAAAAAGAAATATATACAAATTGAGAGACAATTATTTTGTAGAAGGAAAATGAATGAGGAGTAGTACCACTTTTCATTCTCACATCCATTTCTCTAAGAAACAGAGGAAACAGCAATGAATATATCCGAAACAGGGAGGAAAAGAACAATTCCAAGAATTGTGGGAGTGAAGAGAAGTTTCTGGGCAGAACAATGTGAACCAAGGGGTGGAAGGGACTATGATACATTGGAAGAATGGAGGAAGCCAGTGTGGGGACAATCAGAGAGTGGACTTACGGGGTGCCCAGCAGAGTTAAAGCTAGAGTGGTATGCAGGTACCAGAGAGTCAGGAGCTGCAAAGCTGTGATCACGGAGGTGGATTTACCATGAAACTAACAAAACTTGACCTTCAGTCGCCCTCACTTGCCTGAGCACCATCTTAGACTTTGTACCTAACATTGAATTCTTAATTTTGTATTCTTTTTCTTTAAAAGAAAACCCTAATTATACAACATCAGGATCACAAAATCTGAATCCACCTGTATGTTAACATTTTTTGTCTTTATTTGAGAGCACCAAAGTTTTGCTTTTTATTTTTCAAAAATCTTTTTATTATGAAATATTTTGAAAATATGCAAGGTCCTCACTTTCTCTCCTTGTGCTCTATTTGTTTTAAAAATCGTATCATAGCTGGGTGTGGTGGCTCACACCACCTATAATCCCAGCTCTTTGGGAGGCTGAGGCAGGAGGACTACTTGAGGCCAGGAGTAACATAGTGAGACCCTGTCTCTATGAAAAATACAATAAACAATTAGCCAGGCATGGTGGCACATGCCTGTAGTCTCAGTCACTCAGGAGGCTGAGGCCAGATGATTGCTTGAGCCCGGGAGCCTGGATAACAGAGTAAGACACTGTCTGAAAAAAAAAAAAAAAAAAAAAAAAAAAAATCACTTTCTCTCTCTAGTTTCCCACCCTCTAGATTCTGCTGATTATTGCATTCCCAGAAATTTATTTATCATGTCACTCTATCCCCTGAATGTCTTGGCAACACTTAATAAGACCTAGAGGCTTGATAAAATTCAGATCCAATTTTTGTTTTGTTTTGTTTTTTGGCTACTTCCTATATGCTGTGTTCTTCTGTTCTGGTGGAATGACTGGCTGCCTCTTTGTTTGTATTTATTTATTTGTATTATTTATAGTAGTCATTGATGATCATTCCTTAAATCCATTATTTCATTACATTACAAAACAGCGAAATACTAATTCCACCATTCTTTCTTCATGTATTAGCTGGCATACTTCTTTAAGGAGAAATTTATTTGGCTACCCTGAGGTATAGTTTGTATAGGAATACTGAATAATGATTGATTCATTCTTTTATTTTAGTTTTTAAAATGAGGTTTCCAAGCACCCTCCAAGATGACCGATTAGTTGTCATTTAGTGTTCTTTGAATTCATGAATTTAAATATATTCAATGTTATAATCTAATGCTGTTCTTATTGATGCTCAAATTATCCTCTTTGCCACTAAGAGCACTTCAAATTGGCTTTTGCATTCTTTTCATGTACTCTTTATAGTCTTTGGTAACTTCATTGCTTTCCTGTTCCAGACCTACATTTATCCAAGGAGACTTGGTTCCTTTTAGTGGAAACATATTTAGAAACCACAATTTGGGAACTAGAACCATTCTTTGCAATTGAATCGAATCTTGCTTCCAGGCCTTTTCAGTAGAAAGAGGTAGGAAATAACTTTTTAAAAACCTACCATGTATGTTTAGTAATACAAGAAACAATTAGCCAGGCATGGTGGTGCACGCCTGTAATCCCAGTTACTTGGTAGGCTGAGGCAGGAGAATCACTTGAACTCGGGAGGTGGAGATTGCGGTGAGCCGAAATCGCACCACTGCACTCCAGCCTGGGCAACAAGAGTGAAACTCCATCTCAAAAAAAAAAAAATCATGACTTCAAATGGACATTTCTGATTCAAGTTAAGAACTGCAAGGCTTAATCTCACCTGTCTTATGTTTCTTCATTCTCTCACACTGACTATCTCACTTCCCAAAGATACAAACATAATTGCTAATTTGCTTGATTTCACAATGTACATGCAATAGTGCTAAAAACACAACACAACCTACACATTATAATTACTGAAAACAATTTTAAAGTATTGAAAACAGTTTAAGAGCCTTTAGGCTTATTTATTCTGTGAACCCTGAAAATTTGAGACAGGTCTCAGTTAATTTAGAAAGTTTATTTTGCCAAGGTTGAGGACACACACCCACGACACAGCCTCAGAAGGTCATGATGACCTGTGCCCAAGAGAGTCAGAGCACAGCCTGGTTTTATACATTTTAGGGAGACATGAGGCATCAATTAACATATGTAAGATGAACACTGGTTCCATCCAGAAAGGGAGGGGGCTTCCAGATCATAGGTAGATAAGAGACAAATGGCTGCATTATTTTGAGTTTCTGATTAGCCTCTCCAAAAGAGGAAATCACATATGCATTTATCTCAGTGAGCAGAGGGGTGGCTTTGTTTGTTTGAAATGAAGTTTCGCTCTTGTTGCCCAAGCTGGAGTGCAATGGTGCGATCTCAGCTTACTGCAACCTCTGCCTCCTGGGTTCAAGTGATTCTCCTGCCTCAACCTCCCAAGTTGCTGGGATTACAGGCATGTGCCACCATGCCTGGCTAATGTTTTGTATTTAGTAGAAACGGGGGTTTCGCCATGTTGGTCAGGCTGGTCTCGAACTCCTGACCTCAGGTAATCCACCTGCCTCGGCCTCCCATAGTGACAGGATTACAGATGTGAGCCACCACACCGGGCCCAGAGGGGTGACTTTGAATAGAATGGGAGGCAGGTTTGTCTTAGCAGTTCCCAGCTTGGCATTTCCCTTTAGCCTAGTGATTTCAGGAGCCTAAGGTGTATTTTTTTGACAATTCTATTTTGGTTTTAAATTCCAGGGGTTCCTTTTCAAATGTTTTGTTTTAGAATTATGTTCCAAAGCCAAATATGCATAGTTTCAAATTCAAATATACAAATCAGGTTATTTTCAGAGCAGTCTGCTTCTTACCCCTGTCAGAATACTGAATGCAAAAAGGCAATGGAGAAATATTTTTCTTAAGTCGTGAAGAAAAAGAACTTTAAACTCAGAATTTTCTATCCAGCCAAACTGCCATTTAAATGGGAGACTATAATAATATTCATACACATGAAAGCCTCAGAAAATTTATCCCGCAATGACTTACAATCATTAAAATGTTTATGCTTTATTTCCTGTGATCATAAGGTTCTAGGGGTTAGAAATATTTTCTTCTGAATCAAGTTATTAAAATGAGTATTTATACAAAAATAATTTTTAAGCATAAATACTTAAATTTTTGATAAACCATTAAACATCTAATATAAAATTCCACGGGAACTTTATCTCTATGTAACATAAATGGAGATTTTTTAAAAAAATTAATTTATATCTGCAAGTGCTGTAAGAGTTAACTTCATCAGGCCTGAATTAGCCTGATACATTTTATTAAAATAATAAAGGCAACTCCCTGGCATACGCTGTGAACCATAATGATTAGCGGTGTTTCTTTGTGACTTTGGGTCTGAGGAGTTGCAGTTTGTGTCAGTTTTGTTGTTGATAACATTGAAATTGGTGATGTGCATCTCAGTATAAACTCTTACAGGGCTCTGTCCTTCTTTCTAGTTATGTAACAAGAAAATTCTGATGTAGGCAGAAAGATTAGATTCCATTTTTGACTCTTTAGTTCCAATGGATTCTGTACATATATTTGTGGTTCTGATTCAAGAATGTCCTGGTACAACCCTTGGAGAAAGGAAGAAAACTTGGAGCCCAAACCAGCTCCTCCAGACCCCTTGCTGGAGACAGCCTTTGACTATTACAAACAGTCTCACTTCTAGGCTGTTTCTCTATTGTTTTCTTTTCCTATAGTCACCTGTAGATTTGTAAGCCTTGCCATTTTGGATCATGAGAGCCTTGCTTAGCGTTTGAATCCCATCTAGCTGTGGAACCCAAGGCCTTTTACAAATGTGAAAGTGGCCTGGGATGGAGAAGAAACTCTTCTTTTACTTCTTTACACACACACACACACACACACACACACACACATATATATATATATACTTTGAGTTCTGGGATACATGTGCAGAACGTGCAGGTTTGTTACATAGGTATGCATGTGCCATGATGGTTTGTTGCGTCCATCAACCCATCATCTACATTAGGTATTTCTCCTAATACTACCCCTCCCCTAGCCCCCCAACCCCCGACAGGTCCCAGCGTGTGATGTTCCCCTCCCTGTGTCTTTGTGTTCTTATTGTTCAACTTCTTTTACTTCTATTCGATGCAAGGGCACACTGTATATTACTGTCTAGCCCTGGTAAAGAGCTGTTTGGGGTAATAGAATTCATTTAGGGAGACATGGGGATGTGACTGGAAAGAATGCAAATTAAACTCTGATTAATATCAGAATATATGATAAAATGCATGGAATACTGGTATTTCTGTTATCGGAAAATACAACTGGTATGGATATAATCTCTAAAAGGAAATTCCTCCCCCTACTGGGTAAGATTAAAAAAAATAACTTGTAGATTTGGTTTTGTTCAGTATTAATTGGACATGGAAACTGGGAGCCTTGAGAGTTGCCTAAGCCAACTCAAATAGTAAATCTGAAACAATATCAACAAACAATAAAAGACGACAGCCCTAACTAGGGAAATACTAGATGCACATGTGTTAGTGTACACAAACACCATGTATAATAGCCTGGCGTGCTCAGTAAGAAAGGCTGACCTGTTCATGGCATGGCAGTTCACTGCACAATAGAGTAGAGGAAAAGCAAAACTGTGTCCCCAACAGCCTTACCAATGCCCTACCTGGTCCAGACTCTTCTACTGATACAACAAAGTAAAGACAACTGGTAACTGATCTGTAATTAATCTGGCTAATTCGCCTCTCTCCATATCAGTCACCAAGGTGAGCCAACAATTTTCTCTGATGTAGAATGATCACCCTCATGTGTTTACTGTACTACCTCAAAAATATTTCAACTCTCCCATGTATTTTCTTTCTTTCTTTCTTTCTTTCTCTTTCTTTCTTTCTTTTCTTTCTTTCTTTCTTTCTTTTGTTTCTTTCCTTTTTTCTTTTTTTTTGAGACAGAGTCTCGCTCTGTCACCCAAGCTGGAATGCAGTGGCATGATCTCGACTCAGTGCAACCTCTGCCTCCTGGGTTCAAGCTGTTCTCCTGTCTCAGCCTCCCTAGTAGCTGGGACTACAGGCACATGCCACCACACCTGGCTAAATTTTTTGTATTTTTAGTAGAGACGGGGTTTCACTACATTGGTTCGGCTGGTCTCGAACTCCTGACCTCACGTGATCAACCTACCTTAGCCTCCCAAAGTGCTGAGATTACAGGTATGAGCCACCATGCCCAGCCTCTCCCATGTATTTTCACTAACTGTTAGTGAAATCTAATACAATTGGACAATATACTAATTATAGATTATATTGATGACATGATTATTTCTGAAACTGAAGATCAAGCTAAGAAAAAAGTAATTAAGCGTATAAAGCATATCTCTAATTGGAGATGATTGCTAAAATCGAGGGGCCATGCACAGACTGTGGAAGTTTTGGGGAGATAATATGTGCTGGAATAACCCATAACATACCACAGACCACCAAAAACAAATTACTAACCCTCAGACTAACTAAGAGGCTCAGTGCCCAGGGGGTCTATTTGACTTTTGGAGAAATCATATCCCTGAGTTATGAACACTGCTGGTCCCAATACATCAAATCACTGCGGAAAAGGATGTATTTGATTGGGAACCCAAAAAACAGCCTTCTTATGACTGCAGGAGGCAGTGGTTCCACTGGGAACACACAATCATCATGCTAAAATGATATGACTATTGGCTCCCCATATTCAAGCTGTGTGAACTCTCCAGCGGAAGTCCATGACTGCTACTCTCCAACTTTGAACTGGGGGACTAGAGCATTACCAAATGCTGCTCTCTGCTGTACTCCTGGAAAACAGTTACTTGTTTGTTACTGGGCATTGAGATAACCCAAATAACTGAAGAACATAAAGACTGGAAATACCCATCATGCCATGGGTGACGTCAGAAAAGCAATCTGGCCGGGCGTGGTAGCTCACGCCTGTTATCCCAGCACTTTGGGAGGCTGAGGTGGGTAGATCACGGGGTCAGGAGTTTGAGACCAGCCTGACCAACGTAGTGAAACCCCGTCTCTACTAAAATTCAAAAAATTATCCGGACATGGTGGCGGGCGCCTGTAATCCCAACTACATGGGAGGCTGAGGCAGGAGAATCACTTGAAGGTGGGAGGCGGAAAGGTTGCAGTGAGCTGAGATCATGCCATTACACTCCAGCCAAGGTGACAGTGCAAGAGTCTGACCTGGGACAAAGAAAAGGAAAGGAGAAAGGAAATGAAAGGAAAGGAAGAAGAGAGAAGAGAGAAGAGAAGAAAAGCAAAGCACTCCAACAGGAGTGCAAAGCTCAAAGAAGTTCCATCTTGAAAGGGAAATGATACATACAGGAACATGTTATCAGGCAAAGCACAGGAGGGATACATTTTATTTACCAGCAAGTAGCCTCTTTTCCCTTAGGACCTACAATTTTAAAAAAGAACACTAACAACAACAAAAAAGCATTCTACATCAGTTTTGCCCACCTAGTTATATTTCATCAAATTAAAGCAAACATTTCACTACCCACACAGTACAACAAGGGCCCAAGAAGCATCACATTCAATGAATTTATTGTATTTCTTATCACTATCAAGTTAATAGGTTTATAGAAAGTTCGAATGAACAACTAAAGCATCTGCTTTCAAAAGGATTGAAAAGCTGGTCTACAATCTTCAGCGATATGTTTTGCAAGCTGACATGAGAATATTTAAAGGCAAGTTTCCATTAGATAAATTGCTACACTTTTGTGATGGATTAGGAAATAGGAGACAATACAGAAACTCGAAGCCAACTCTTCCTTTCTTCACCACAATTCCTTTGTTGAATGTCAAACCTGCTAGTCCCTGAACCAGAGCTATTCATACAGCAAAGGGTCCCACAGGCATGTAATACTCCAAAACAAGAGACTATACCTATAAAATAGAACCTAATTGCAAGAATTCCCTAGGGATTGATACAATTATCCTTGTGTGAATTACCAAAAAGGATTATTCTTTTTTTACACCTCACTAAAGTGGGGCTATTGCAATTGTTTTGTTGCTTAGTGGAAAAGATGGCCCTCTTCTCCGTACTTATTTAGTCTGACCCTCAGTGATTGCAAATGAATGTAAAGGGAAGCCCTGGCATGTCCCACACTGCTACCAACAACAGGAATTGTCCAGTGACTGAAGACAGGGACCTCATTTGTGGGAAAATGTTTTGATGAAAATTAATGATAAATGAAAGAAAGGTAAGATTGTCATTGAGAGAAAAAAGTCAACAAATGATTGTGGTATCTACCTGCAATTTGGTGCCTTGCAGAGGCTAGAGCAAGAGAATAATATTTTCTCATAAGTTTTGATCCAGATTCCCCTTGAGAGGGAGAACTCTGTCTGCTGAGAACTCCTCCTTTTTTAAAAAACCAAGACGTGAGCTGCTTCAAAGTCAAACTAATGAGCCTACTAAGGACTTATGTTAGAAAGCAGCAGAATATTTCCCCTGTCAAATTCAGAGAACACTGATCAATAATCTTTTGAATGAACATTGCATGACCATTAATTGTGATTAGTGAAGGTTTAAGAAAGGTATTGGGATACAAATTATCCATTGAATGCTCCATCTGTTATAAAATTATGTTTTTAAAAAAGCTGTTGTGAGTAGAAAAAGAAAATCCATGAAGAGGTGAAGGCACAATTAAAATACTTGGATCACTGACAGAGACAGTAATGATATACAACTTGGTGATCCTGCATTCCTGAGAATGAAAAGCCAGCAATTAGACGTGCATGGTTCTGAGAAGCATTACAATATATACAAACCAAAATTCACCTACGGGTCACTACTACTTATACATCCTCACCCTGAAGAATTCAACATTTTTGGATCTCCACTTTATTTCCAAATTGCACTAAAGCAATGAGTAATCAATGGCAACAATGCGTCTGGTGGCTCAAACAGCATCAGCCCACCCAAAGAAAGAGAGCTTTGGTAGGATTGCAAACTGGGCTAGAAATCGTTGACCAGGCAGAATTCATTTTTAATAAGGAAAGACTGTTGAAGAAACAGACCTTCTAATATAAATAGAGAAACTAGAAGCATCCTATTTCAGGATGAAGGACAAAGATGGCAAGTTACCTGGCATGACAGTACAGGACTGACAATTATAGCAGCTATTAAGATGACATGCCCAAATCCAGAAATGGGAATGAGCCTGCATGCCAACACATCTGGGTTATTAGATGTCTTAATTCAAACGGAGTTTGAGGTATCCCCGACACAATGACCAGGGCATCTCACAGCAGAATTTCAAGTTACATACTTATGGAAGACTTATAAGCCACCCAGTCAATGAAAATGTTTAATTAGAGAAAGCAACCTACCAACGTGTTCTTCCATGGCTTAAGCACCATGACTCAGTGCAAACCATTCTTTTTATAGTGTGACTCATGGTGATTTGACAAATTTGGAAAAGATTAGAGTGTTTCCCATGGGGAATAGATGGGCCCTGTTGTAGAGCCTCTTTCCGTGGGAAGCAATATTTGTTAAAGCCATATACCCAGAGGAAAGGAGTTTGACTTGTACTCCAAACATTTTGAATCCTGTGTACTCCAGACATAACAGAGATATAGCCTCAAGTTTACACTTTTTTTTTTTTTTTTTTTTTGAGACAGAGTCTCACTCTGTCGCCCAGACTGGAGTGCAGTGACATGATCTCGGCTCACTGCAAGCTCCGCCTCCCGGGTTCACAGCATTCTCCTGCCTCAGCCTCCCAAGTAGCTGGGACTACAGGCTCCCGCCATGACGCCAGGCTAATTTTTTGTATTTTTAGTAGAGACGGGGTTTCACTATGTTAGCTAGGATGGTCTAGATCTCCTGACCTCATGATCCACCCACCTTGGCCTCTCAAAGTGAAGTTTATACTCTTAAGAGAAATAACACAGGGTGTGGTAGACAAAATAATGCCACCGCCACAAAGATGTTCATGCCCTAATCCCCAGAACCTGTGAACATATTAGGTTACAGGGCAAAGGAGAATTAAGGTTGCAGATGGAATTAAGCCTGCCAATCTGCTGACTTTGAGATGAGGGGATTATCCCAGATTATTGAGGTGGGCCCAATGTAATCAGATGGGTCCTTATAAAGTGGAGGAGAGAGGCAGAGTTTGACATTGCTGTCAAACTAAGAGTAATTGTTTTGTTGTAAAAAGGCTGACCATGGGTCTAGGGTGGATTGTACTATTAGGGTTCTTTCTGGCAGGCCTGGAAATCACCTGAACTGTCTAACTGAAATCAGAAATGTAACTCCCGGATGAGATGCATGACTTGCACCTGGCATGGGCAAGACCCGCCCCCCTCTCGCCAGAGAAGTCTGGCCCTGGGGCTGATTATATGGCAAGAATATGTCTATATGACCAGCAGGTTATAAGAGGCACCAGCTTAGACTCCATGAGCATCTGAGAATAGATGCACTGAACCTATTCTTGTTCCCCCATCCCTTAGAAAGTCCTGGGTAGGACCACGGTCATGCCTCCTTCTGTAACAGGAGGAAAACTTCTTTTGTGTATAGAACAGCAGAGGACGGAAGGAAGTGGTGGAATTGACAGTCGGAGGAGTAGGTGGCACTTGTCTATTTTCATGATGGGTCTGACATCTTGAAATATGCAAAGAAATCCTCAGCTGAACTTGAAGGTGTTGAAGAAGATGTAAAATTGTTTCAGAGGAGGGCAGGCAGTAAAGAACAGAGAGGCAGAATTGTCGGCTTAGATTTTTTCCCCCTATCTATCTATCACTCTCCACCCTCTTTTCCTGGTGGCTACTTGTAGCCATGTTGTTTTTTGCTTTCTTCTTGGCGCTTTTCCCCATAATCAGACCACACTCCCCCTAGTGGTCTGCTGATGAATCTCTACTAACTAGGTTATGTAAAGAAACCTGCTGTATTAAGGTCACAACTGGAGTCCCTGTCTGTTTTAAGATGGAACCTGGAAGGATATTGTTTTATTACTTACTAAGGGGATGGAGGTGGCACTACTCACCATCTCATTTATCCCTATCTTCCATAGTGATCTTCTTTTAGAAGAACTGGGCTTAAATTCCCAGTTCTAGGGTCTCTCGGGAGCTGTATATATATACCAGCATCATCCTTGTCAAACTAGGCCTGGAAAGAGCCACAATTGGGTCTATTCCTACAGAACTTCTATTAAAAATAATTGGTGTAGTCTTCCCTGCTGTCACCTCTTTCTTCTCCTTCTGACCAGAGAAGCTACTTTTGCCAAGTTGACTTACTGGGCAGGAGAGGGTTGTAAAGCTCTGGAGAGTCACCCATTCTGGTCTTGAAGGAGTGTCATCACCATCTCACACAGAGCGAGGCAGCATTGGAAGTGACCTGGGAATCCCAGGGAGGCAGCATGTGCCAGGACTTAGGTCCTAGTGGCAGCTTTTCTGCTATCAATGTGACCTATTGATTAGCCGCTTGGAGCCTCAGTTTCTTCATATGTAAAATGATACTGTGGTGGTTCTCAGCAGAGAAAAGGGATGGCATACCAGAATAATGTGAAATGCTTTTTCAGCATACATATTATTTCTTTTCTCTTTGGCGAAAAAAACTTTCAAAGTATTTCTGAAACACCCAATACTAGATGATTGCGAGTGCCCTAACAGATCTAACACATCGTTTGAAGATGTGTTAGACCTTTGCGTTAGATCAATTCACCCTAGACCCATTGCTCACAAGTTCTCACCACTGTGGTGAAGCTCAGAAAAGGTGTGTATCTAAAGGTCTGTTGCAAGGCCGGGCATGGCGGCTCACACCTCTAACCCCAGCACTTTTGGGAGGGCGAAGCGGGTGGATCACTCGAGGTCAGGAGTTCGAGACCAGCCTGGCCAACATGGTGAAACCTCATCTCTACTAAAAATACAAAAATTAGCTGGGCGTGGTGGCAGGTGCCTATAATCCCAGCTACTCAGGAGGCTGAGGCAGGGAAAATTGCTTGAATTACGGAGGCAGAGGTTGCAGTGAGCCAAGATCTCGCCACTGCCCTCCAGCCTGGACAACAGAGCGATACTCCATCTCAAAACAAAACAAAACAAAACAAAAAACAACAACGACAAAAAAACAAAATAAAGATTTGTTACAGAGCAAACCTACAAGATTAAAGGAGTGAATCCATTCCCTTTCCTGGCCTAGAACTGCCTTGACAATTTCAGGTGTGATCGGGAAACCCCATCCAATATCAAATCCAGAGCTGCGGTGGATTGTGTGCATGTCAGACTACAACCAGCAGAGGGCAGCACATACCTATGTCCCAGGCTTTCCAGGAAAGTCACAAAACTTGCCCTGAGATCATGCTTTCCGGAGAAAGGGAACAAGGTTTAACGAACTCTACATGGGCATCAAAAATTAAAATCCATTTAGAACATAATCTGGAACTCAAGCCCAGGTGCAGAGGTGGACCAAGCCAATCTCCCAGTGCAGGAAAACTTAGTCTTTGACTCCTCACCATTTCCCATTCCATGTCCCTCTTTGGCTTCTCAAAGTATGTTTAGAGGACTGGCACCATTGGCATCACCTAGGAACTTGACAGAAAAGCAGAATTTCAGACCCTACCCCAGACCCTCTGAGTCAGACTCTACATTTTCACAAGATTCCCTTGTGATACCTGTTCATGTTGATGTTTGAGAAGCAGCGATGGCAGCACCCCTTCCCTACCCACACATGCTGCCTGGAAACCTACCCTGTTCCCTGTGCCAGCCTCGCTCCCCACAGGGGAAGCTTCCTGCTGATTTCAGCCTGTGCCAGCCTGGCTCCCCACAGGGGAAGCTTTCTGCTGATTTCAGCCTTCACAAAGGGGAAGCACTTCGTATGGCCTTAGCTGCGCAGACCTGAGATTTCTTCTTCAGGTGATTAGGGACCTCATAGTGTGTTTTTAACCACCCTGCTATATTTGTCTTCACATGACAGCTGAGCAAGGGAACATTGGGGCGACGTGCCGCAAAAAGATTGTTGGGGCTCAGAAAACCATATCTCAAGTTTAGCACTTTGAACAAAAGAAAATTGGAAGGGCTGAAAGCAGGCTCAGAAACAAGTTCTCTCTGATCTTCTCCTACCCTCCTGTCTCTTGCCTCTCATTCTCCCCTGAAGTGAGTCATAGGAACCAGAATTTCCTCTCCCCAAGGTGAGTCATAAAACCTAAAAATATTACTCTAACCTTTCTCCCGCCTTTCTGTGTAGGAGCTGATCTGCCTTATCAGATAGTAGGCCATAAGACTCATTCCGTAGGGGTCCTGCCATATGGCCAGGAGGAAGGAATGCTCAACAGAGTGGCCAAGAAGAATCTGAACAGACTGGCTTTGCTGGGCTTCCTACCCGCTCTTAGTATACTGCCATTAGAGCACATCCTTTTGTGCAATCACATTTCTAAACAGCTGTTTGTTCTTCATCAAACCTAAGCATAAAAACAGTTTTCCCTAGGTTTTGGAGGTTTTATTTCTGAAGGCTCCTGTTTCACATACAACTTTGATTGAATAGAAGAGTGACATTAGCAAGATGGCTGACTGGAGACACCTGACCCTTATCTTCCCTACAAGAAAGGACCGAGGCAATAAATAGACAGCTAAAATTTGACTGGAGTGCCAAAAGGAGAGCGATGGAGTGAAGCAGGGGAGTGGAGATGCTTCTGAGGTGGTTGGAGGCCCAGGAGAACAGGATGGAGGCACCTGGCCTCTGCAGCCCCATCTCACCCACCTGGATCAGACCGGCCCAGAGATAAGAGGACTACCTCTTAGTGGAAAAAGGTAAACAGTAGAATCCCTGTCACCCCTTGCCACTGCAAACACATCCAATTCTTACTGCGGAAGAATCCCACATCCTCGTAAGCCCTGAGTCCAGTTTGGAGAGCTGCTGAGAATTCACTCAGCTGTGTCACTCCAGGTGAAGAGCATAAGGTGTACACTCCCCCTTACCTCACTGAGCCACACTGCTGCAGCATGACACCATCCTGAGAACAGAGCTACTGCTGGAGTGTGCCCTGCTCTGGGGTCATAGTCATTGTGCCTCTCGAGCACTAGGGCTCTATCTTCATTCCACCAAGCCCGCATGGCACCCAGCTGCACAGAGGCTGGTCCCAGGATGGGCTATGACTGTCGTCCTGCACAACAGTGAAACAAACCCATGCTATCTGCAATACAGCTGGAAGAATAATCTAGCAGTCTCACCCAGGAAGAACCTGCTCTTGTGCCAGCCAAATGACTATGTGTTCTCCCCCAAGGAGAACAGGTCCTCAACCCACCAAGCACCTGACATGCCCCTAGGCCAGTGGAGCAGCTATGTGCAGATGTCCAGGGTCTGAAAAACAGGCCTTCAACACTACCCGCTCCATGAGCATACCCTTGGCTTGCACAAAGTCCCCACACCCACAATCAAGGTTTGAGAAACTTGAGAGGCTGATGGAGAAGCTGCGTGCCTACGTCCTGGCTCTGAAAGAAAGTCTTATGTGTCGCCTGTGACAAACACACACCGAGGTCAGCTGAGAAGCTGTGCACTCATGTTCCAAGGCTGAGAAGCCATGCTCTTCCTTGGTGCTCAAAGCCTCTGAGGGATAGTTGTCTTTCTGCAGAATAAGACATTTTGAGTCGTCGTCTCAGAGTTGCTTTGGTAAGAGAAGAGAAGGCGGCCGGACCGGTGGCTTATGCCTGTAATCCCAGCACTTTGGGAGGCCAAGGAGGGCAGATCACGAGGTCAGGAGATCGAGACCATCCTGGCTAACACGGTGAAACCCCGTCTCTACTAAAAATACAAAGAATTAGCCAGGCACGGTGGCAGGCACCTGTAGTCCCAGCTACTCTGGAGGCTGAGGCAGGAGAATGGCGTGAACCCAGGAGGCGGAGCTTGCAGTAAGCGGAGATGGCACCACTGCGCTCCAGCCTGAGTGACAGAGCAAGACAGCTTGAGTGACAGAGCAAGACTCCGTCTCAAAAAAAAAAAAAAAAAAAGAAAAAGAAAAAGGAGAGAGAGAAGAGAAGGCTTCCCAGGCCCCACAGATAGGTCTTTGAAGGTGGCTCTGGGCCCAGGGCCAGGTGAGATGCCCTTCGGGAAGAACAGCCGTCACTGTGGGAGCTTGTGATAATGATGTAGGAATCTACTGCACTGACCTGAAAAACTGCACGGCCTTTATAAAGGCCACAGAGAATGGCATGAGCACCCATGGGAATGAGACGTTCTGTGCTCTCAGGAAACAGATAACAGAGGCCAAGGCCTGCTGATGCCTCCCCAGGCTTTCTTTTTTTCCCTCATTACCCTTGGCCCTGCCTTTATTCTCTATCTTACTTTCCCTCTCCCTTTTTCACAGGTGAAAGAAAACAGAGCATAGGACAGGAAGAAATTCACTATGTGAATTTCTTGTGAATTTCCTTAGGGACCCACAAGCAGGAGGAGAAGGGGAGGAACTGATACCAGGGCCTGCCCTAGATCTAGCCCTGGAGGTATCTCTAAAATAAGTGCATTCTCTAGCTCCTCTGTCTCTCTGTTACTCTCGCTCTAGCACTCTCCCTTCCTCTCTGCAACCTTGTTCGCGCATACTGCGCACTCTCTTGTTTCCTCTGTGCTAAGAAGCAATTATGATATAAACTCATGGCCAGGCACTGTGGCTCATGCCTGTAATCCCAGCCCTTTGGGAGGCCGAGGTGGGTGCATCACTACCCGCTTGGTAGAGATCAGCCTGGCCAACATGGGGAAACCCTGTCTCTACTAAAAAATTAGCTGGGCATGGTGACACATACCTGTAATCCCAGCTAATTGGGAGACTGAGGCAGGAGAATCACTTGAACCCCGGAGGTGGAGGTTGCAGTGAGCTGAGATTGCACCACTTCACTCCAGCCTGGGTGACAGAGTGAGGCTCCATCTCATTCATATATATACACACACACACACACACACACACACACACTCACTATATTCACAGGGCCTGCCTCAACCTACAGCTTCCCCCAATCCTTCCTTGCTCCACTACCCACCTTGCTGTTTCAGGTCTCCCAAGCCCAGACCCAGTCCCCATGAGGGGGGTTCTCTGCTCCCTTCTTTATAATTAAGCCCATTGAAAACTTATTCATTTGGAGCTAAATGATCCATGAGTCCCTGATGACCCAGACCCAACAGCTACCTCCCTCAGGACATTTCCATTTCAAAGCTTGGAACCTGAACTGAAATCTTGAGAGTGAATTGGTAGAGAAGGTGAATTGGTAGAAAGTGAGGGAAGAGGTTCTGTTATTCCAATTACAGAGACGTCTCCATCCCAAGGTAGAGTATATGCGGAGATGATACTAAATATGTCCCATCCAAAGGGTATTTTCTTATTCCTGTCATTTTCTTTTGAATTTTCCCACCTGAAAAAGTGCTGGACCTAGGATAGACAATCAATATTTCAAATAAAAAATAAGTTGGAATTTATAGTGTCATCAAAACTATAGCTGTGATGGTGACGGTAAGTTCTTGGGTATATATAGAAAAAGAAAACAACTGATGCTATTGACATTGAATTATTGATACAACATCAGGGATGGTTGGTTACTCATCACTAGTATATGTTGCCATCAGCATCATAACTATTATCATTGAATTTCAGAGTCTAACAAGCTTTAGTCAGTGTGAGCACATTTTTATAAATAAGTTGAGCTTAATTTCCTAGAGAAAATTAGAGAAAAGTTTAGAGAGCTATTTTTTGGGCTTATGAGGTTCAGTATTGTATCTCATAAAATATGGAAGGCCTCACATACCCATAGTGAACAGAAGCTCTGGCCTTTGTTTATGTGACTCACACTTTCAACTTTGCCTTGGTATTGTGCTGTTCCTAATAAGACTATAAATTCTTCTTGCACAAGTACAGTCCCTAATGCTTCCTTGTTTCCCCCAGAGGGCCTGGGACAGTGTAATTATATAGTAAGTGCAGTTCCCTGTGGAATGAATGAATCCAAAATCATCTGCTTCCTATGTTCTCCAGGAAGGGTCACTTTGGCCTGCTAAGGATAGAAAAATGCCTAACAGCAAGAGGTGTGAGGAAGAGGAGGCAGCCATTGTTTTTGGCCACCACACGGCACATGTGTGCTCACACCATTGCTGTTGGTTTGAGGTTAGAGACTGCCTGGTCATGAACAGTGTCGGTCCTGCCATTGGTGTGGTCTCTGTAACAGTTTTTGCCTTCCCTGCCTGACAAGGCCCTCTCATCTATCCAGGTCTACCTTCCCCTGTGAAGTCCTTGATATGGTTGGGCAATGTCCCCACCCAAAATCTCATCTCTTATAATCCCCATAATCTCCACATGTCATGGGTGGGACCAGGTGGAGATAATCGGATCATGGGGAGGTGGTTTCCCCCATGCTGCTCTCTTGATAATGAGTGAGTTTTCAGGAGAACTAATGGTTTTATAAGCATCTGGCACTTTCCCTGCTTGCACTCACTGCTTCCTGCCGCCCAGTGAAGGAGGTGCTTGCTTCTCCTTTGCCTTCAATCTTCCATCATGATTGTAAGTTTCCCGAGGCCTCCCCAACAATACAGAACTGTGAGTCAATTAAACCTCTTTCCTTTATAAATTACCCAGTCTCAGGTATTTCTTCATAGCAGTGTGAGAACAGACTAATACAGTCCTTTTCAACCCCTGCAGGTAGAATGCGGGAGTTAATCACGAAATCCTTAGTGCTTTCTTAGCATTTTACTCAGACCACCTGTACCATTATACATTATATAAGTGTTTATCCTCTTCCTTGAGTCTGAAAGCTTCCTAAGAGCAGGAACCAAGCACAGTTATATTCTCTCACCACAGTTTCTTGCGAAGATAGTATTATTTGATGAGTAAATAATTAATTAGTAAATGAACAGATACAGTTCCTACGGCAAGAATGGGTAAAAATGAGAGAGACCACGGGTACTTTTCCAGATGACCTTTAAAGGCCTTACAGAAGAGAACCAAGAAGATGTTGACAAGCCATTTAAGTGGTCATTCTTCAAAAGCAAAAAACACTTGAGGTAGATACAACTTGTCCTTTTTAATAAAACCTGTGCTTCTTTATGGACACAGCCTGTGTCTAAATTTCAGTATGGCATCTTGATGGCTCTCCTAATCACTTCTGACTTGTACAACATTCATCTTATGGGCCAAACCTCACGCAGCATGTGCAAAGCTTTGTTCACAGGTGAGCATAGCACATGATATTTAAGAACATCTTCCTCTTCCTCTGCCAATGCCTGTCTCCAAGCGATACGTCAGAGTCGTTCATCAGTTCTTCAAGATGAAGACAGTGTGATCCTGTGGGCAGGAGCTGACATGGAGCCAGACCTCCTTGGATGGCCCCAAGACTTACTGAAGTAGAACCTTGTCACTGGGGGTGTCTTTGTTACTGAAAATAAATGCTCTCCCAGGAGAAACATTTACATGCAGCCAGGCCCAAGTCTGCTCATTGCTAGAACACCAGACGCGGAGCAGAACTAAGACAGAAGGCTCAGGACGCCCCTAAAAGTGCTTGGCTGTGACTTCCAGAGGGAAGATGCATTGGCCAGGCTCAGGCTGGCCCAGGGAGACACTGTCCCAAAAGTTGCTGTGATTTATTCACTGGGAATTGTTTAGGTATAGAATAAAGGTTAAAAGCTTGGGACAAAGCCAGGGGTGACAAGGAACATGAATCTGTTTTAGTCTGTGAGGCCTGCTATAGCAAAATACTTCAGACTAGGTAATTTATAAAGAACAGAAATGTATTCTTACAATTCTGGAGGCTGGAAAGTCAAAGATCAAGACACCAACAGATTCAGCATCTAGTGAGGGCTTGCTTTCCATTCCAAAGATATTGCCTTCTTGCTATGTCTTCAGATGGCAGAAAGGGGCAAGGGAGCTTGCTTGAACTTCTTTTGAAAGGGCACTAATTCCATTCATGAAGGTGGAACCCTCTTAACTTAATCACTTCTCAAAAGGCTCCACCTCTTAATACTATCGCATTGGGGATTAGGTTCTAACATATGAATTTGGGGGGTCACCAACCGTCAGACCATAGCATTATCCCTCCATCCTCTCCAGCTTCCCTCTGTAGTCCACCAGGGTGCTCATTGCAGCTCCCCAGGAGGCTGCTGTGCACTCAGGTTAGGCCCACTTTGAGAGAGCTGAACATAGACTTTCTTATTATCTAAAAATTAACAGAAAAGCAACAGTACAGAGATCAAGACAATCATGTATTCATTGCAGAATAAAGAAGAAGCTCATTCCCTCTCCCTCAGGGGAGGAAGAAAATCATCACTGTAGCATATTTCCATAATTATAATAGCCATCTTTTTTTTTTCTTGAAACAGAGGCTCACTGTGTTGCTGAGGCTGGAGTACAATGGCACAATCTCAGCTCACTGCAACTTTCATCTCCTGGATTCAAACTATTCTCGTGCCTCAGCCTCCCGAGTATCTGGGACTACAGGCGTGCGCCACCACGCCTGGCTAATTTTTTCATTTTTAGTAGAGACAGAGTTTCCCCATGTTGGCCAAGCTGGTCTCAAACTCCTGACCTCAAGTGATCTACCCACCTCAACCTCCCAAGTTGCTGGGATTACAGGCATGAGTCACTGCACCTGGCACCCATCTTTATATTAATACCACATAAATCATATGAGCACAGCTTGGGGTAGAAATTGCTCTATCTTCATACTAATATCATGAAAATTGTACCAGTGCAACTAAGGTAGGGTCCTAAGAATTATTATAGATATTTTTAAATATTATTATAGATAATTAAACATAGTGAGGATCCTGAGAAGGTGTGATGTGCAGGTAAATTCTAGGGGCCTTGGGAACCTCTTTGCATGGATTTGACCCATTTCCTGGACAAAGCCATGATGGGATGTGTTGGAAGCAATAGTCCCATAACAAAGACTTCTGACCCAGGTATAAAAAGAGAAGGAAAGATGACTGCTCATTTCTTGTACAGTACGTGGGGTGGGCAGAGTACTCTCTTAAAGGTAGCAACGAGTTGTGTGCTTGCATATGTACCTGAAGTATGATTCAGGGAAGGTGCCTTTTTTTTTTTTTTTTTTTTGAGACAGTCTCGCTCTGTTGCCCAAGCTGGAGCGCAGTGGCATGATCTGGGCTCACTACAACCACAGCCTCCCAGGTTCAAGTGATTCTCTTGCCTCAGTCTCCAGAGTAGCTGGAATTATAGGTGTGTGATATCATGCCCGACTAATTTTTGTATTTTTAGTAGGGGCAGGGTCTTACCATGTTGGCCAGGCTGATCTCAAACTCCTGACCTCAGGTGATCCACCCGCCTCAGCCTCCCAAAGTGCTGGGATTGCAAGCGTGAGCCACAGAGCCTTGCCAGGGAAGGTGCTCTGTGGAGCCTCTCACATGGTTCTCTACCCTAGACCAGTGAAACTAGTTCCAAGGTATGGAAGATTTGTGCCTGTGTGTCACTGAAGGATGAGGTAAAGAAAAATAGTGTTTCTGTTTGTTGGTTGGTTGGTTGGTTTTTTGTTTTTTGTTTTGTTTTGTTTTTGAGACGGAGTCTGGCTCTGTCACCCAGGCTGGAGTGCAGTGGCATGATCTCGGCTCACTGTAACCTCTGCCTCCTGGGTTCAAGTGATTTTCCTGCCTCAAACTCCCTAGTAGCTGGGATTACAGGCATGTGCCACCCCACCCAGCTAATTTTTGTATTTTTAGTAAAGATGAGGTTTCACCATGTTAGCCAGGCTGCTCTCGAACTCCTGACCTCAAGTGATCTGCCCACTTCGGCCTCCCAAAGTGCTGGGATTACAGGCGCAAGCCACTGCGCCCAGCCAGAAAAATGGTTTTAAAAAACTAAGAGTGCAAGTCCAGATAGCGTATGATCCATTTTTTTTTTTAAATGTTAACAATGGTAGGAAGAGGACCTTAGTCCACTGACCTGGTCACCCATGGTGATGACAACTTTGGAAGGAGGGATACTGGAAGGGAAATTAGGGCCTCAGCTGCCAAGGTCCCCTGCAGTGGGGCTCCAGCAACATTGTGTGGAAAAAAGCACATGCAGAAGGTGAAAGCAGGTCAGGCATCCTAAATCAGCAGAGCCTAGGGCCCGGTGCCAGAGGTACCCAGCGGAACTGTGAGAACCCCAAGGATACTAGAGATGGGAAAGGAGCCATGTTACTTGACATAGATGAGATCTGAGTTTGAGGAAATTTTTACTTGGCCTTAAAGAACAAGTCGTACCCAGGAAACAGGAAGACTTCGGGACACAGAAGTATTCATCACTATTGTTTTATTTATTTATTTATTTGAGATGGAGTCTTACTCTATTGCCCTGGCTGGAGTGCAATGGCATGATCTCAGCTCACTGCAACCTCTGCCTCCTGGTTTCAACCAATTCTCCTGCCTCAGTCTCTTGAGTAGCTGGGATTACAGGCACGCACCACCACGCCCAGCTAATTTTTGTATTTTTAAATGGAGACAGGGTTTTACCATGTTGGCCAGACTGGTCTTGAACGCCTGACCTCGTGATCCACCCACCTTGGCTTCCCAAAGTGCTGGGATTACAGGCATGAGCCACTGTGCCCGGCCTCGTCACTATTATTATTATAGATACTATTATTGTGATGTATAACCACTTCTGGATTTAAGATGTTTGAATTTAGCAGATTATTTCTCTCTGAGCCTCAGTTTGATCATCTGTAGATCAATGAGTTTGACCAGATATTATGTAAGTTTCCTCCAAATATAATGGATTGTGAACCTTATAATTTTGAAAAAACAGGGAACTTTATGGAGAAACCAGTAAAAATTTGATACAATGAATAAAACAAAAATGACAGAAAGCATCGAAGAAGGGATGAACTTAAAATTCTTGGGTAAACAGGATAGGATCACCTACTAGGAAAAACCCTGACTAGGGTGACCAACTTTCCCTGCTAGCTTGAGCCTGAGGGGTTCCCAAATCACAGGACTTTTGCTTTTAAAATCAGAAAAGTCCCAGACAAACCAGGATGAGTTGGCCACCCTACCTATGGACCTCAGGTACCCAAATAGTATTGCATGGAGAAAAAGAGGACAGTTTAATACAAATCAATTGGAATTTGATTAATCAAGGGCGTGCGTTCTTATAAAGAAATACATTTCACGGAAACACTAGATGCTAAAGAAAGAAAAAAGTACACCTGAACAAGAAATCTGTGAGTCTCAGAGAATATTTGGATAAAAATAAAGGAAGCAAGAAAGATGTATTTTGTTTGGGGAGCCTGCCTCTGGAAATCCAGCCAGGGAGAAAATGTGTATGATAATTTACCAAGGCAAATATACAGCTCAAATTCTAAAATTATTAAGCAAATTCTAACTGTTCTAAGAATGAGTATATTTATTGCTGCTGCTGCTGTTGTTGTTGAACAAAGAAAGAGGAGAGCAAGGTTTGCTGATTTTATTTGGGGTCAGGACAGTTGTTTTTCATTGGCAATTGGAGATGAGGTTCATAGAAGATGGCATTGTCTCTTGTCCTCACCACACCGCCTGCCTCCCTCTTCACCCTCAGTCATGTTGGACTGTTTTGAACCCCTTTGGAGGAAGGAATTAGAAGTAAAAATTGGAGAAGTTGTTTTGGTGAGAGATTTTGTAAGACTTGGGGCTCAAATAGTGGTGCTTTGGTATCTATGTAACAAAGTACAAAATACAGTGGGTAGAGAACTATCTCTCCACTTTTGTATGGAACCCAGCTTCCCTCTGCTCCTTGAGGACTGATGGTTTTGGGAATAAGTTGCCCATGGACATTGACACAGTCAGCAAGGGCTGTGAGGTACCCTCGGGGGTTCTACAGAAAGTAAAATTAAATATATATTTATATCTTCTATATATATAGAAGATATGTACAGAAATAGATATATAGAAATATATATAGAAAACATATAGAGAGAATATATAGAGAAAAAATATATAGAAAGATATATAGAAGATATTCTATATATAGAAAGATATATAGAAGATATTCTATATATAGAAGATATAAATATATATAAATATGTATATAAAAAGAAGATATATGAAAGATACAAATATATGTGATGGTTAATACTGAGTGTCAACTTGATTGAATTGAAGGATGCAAAGTATTTTTCCTGGGTGTGTCTGTGAGGGTGTTGCCAAAGGAGATTAAGATTTGGGTCAGTTGGACTAGGAGAGGCACAACCCACCCTCAATCTGGGTGGGCACCATCTAATCAGCTGCCAGCACAGCCAGAATATAAAGCAGGCAGAAAAACGTGGAAAGACTAGACTGGCTTAGTCTTCCAGCCTACATCTTTCTCCTGTGCTGGATGCTTCCTGCCCTCAAACATCAGACTCCAAGCTCTTCAGCTTTTGGACTCGGACCTTTCACCACAAACTGGAGGCTGCACTGTCGGCTTCCCTACTTCAGAGGTTTTGGGACTTGGACTGGTTTCCTTGCTCCTCAGCTTGCAGATGGCCTATTGTGAAACTTCACCATGTGATCATGTTGAGTCAATACTCCTTAATAAACTTCCTTTCATATTTGCATCTATCCTATTAATCCTGTCCCTCTAGAGAACCCTAATATAATATATAAAGGATAGATATAACATATATTAAATATGTTATTAAATATTTAAAATATAATATATTATTTACTTATGTATTATTTATATATTAATATTAACATTTACATTATATTATTTACAGCATAAATAGCCTCATTTCATCATGAAAGATGAGGTTTCTTTCATTCATTTAATTGTAATTTAATTCTTTTAATAATTTTATTTTCATCTTGATAGTCCATTGTATAACTATACTGCAATGTACTTATCCAATCTCTTGCCGATAGGCATCTGAGTGGTTTCTAGGCTTTCGCTGTTACTACCCATGCTGCTGTGAACATCTTTGTACACATAGGCACTAGGATACACATGTGTAAGTTTCCCTAGGACAGAAATTGCTGAAGTACAAATGTTCATATCTTCAACTTTCCTAAATAACAAATAATTTTTCAAAATGATTACCAATGTGCTTTCCTCAAGTACATATGAAAAATTATGTTGCTCACAAACAATAAAAACCATCTGTAACTCTTCCCAATCTAGGCTGTTTGTAATGGTATCTGGTTGTGATTTTAATTTGCCTTTCACTGATGACTAATAAAGTTTAATACTTTTTCATATGTTTATTGGCCATTGGGGTCTCCAGTTTTATTAAATATCTGCTCAAGTCTTTTCCGATTTTTTTATTTGGTTATTGTTTCCTTAATGATTGTAGGAGTCTTTTATATATTCTGGTAACAGTCCTTTGTTAATTATATATGTGTTGCGAATATCCTGAAACATTCTGGGGCTCAAATTTGTATGCTCTTTACGGTATATTCATATGAAAAATATGCTGGATTTTGATGGGATCAGATTTATCAATCTTTTCATTTAGTGCTCTTTATATCTTCTCTAAGATGCTTTCTTTTACATGAGATTGGGAAGACATTCTCTTTTTTTAATCTTCTAAAAACTATACAACACTGCCTTAACTACTGTAGCTTAAAATTGTTAGTGTTAGTCCTCCAATAATGTTCTTTCTCAAAGTTTTTTGGCCATTCTAGGTCCTTCCATATAAATATTAGAATCGGTTTGTCAATTTCTACCCCCCCACCCCCCCAAAAAAAAAACTGATAGGATTTTTCTTTTTTTCCTTCTTTTTATATTAATTTTATTTTCTTTTAAGTTCTGGGGTACATGTGCAAGACGTGCAGGTTTGTTACACAGGTAAACATATGCCATGCTGGTTTGCTACACCTCTCAACCCATCACCTAAGTATCAAGCCCCTATTTATCCTGATGCTCTCCCTTTAAGACAATGAGTCTTAGTTAAGGTGATTAGTTAAGGTAGACTTGGGTTTCACATAATAAAGAATATTGTAGCTACAGGAAGTAGTAACATCCTTATCACTAGAGATATTCAGAGGCTGAATGACTGAGACCATCATGGTTTCTTGTGAAAGGCTGAGCTGAATGACTTAACATTTCCCAATTCTAAAATGAAAGATCTTTAGATGCTGCAAAATAGATTTGAAAATTGCACTAAGGGCAAAGTCTCAGTTTTGAAGCAGTATCACTTGCCGTTTTTCGCAGTCCACTACTTCCTTTATCAAGCTTTCAGCCTTTCATGTATCATTCCCTTGCCATCACCTCTCAGAAAATACGACAAAAGCTCTCATCCTCTCCCCAGGTAATACCTGGGTGATGAAATAATCTGTAAAACAAATTCATACGACACAAGTTTATTTAACAAACCTGCACAGGTACCCCTGAACCTAAAATAAAAGTTTTTAAAAATCCTAATATAGTTTGGACATTTTCCCCTCCAAATCTCATGTTGAAATTTGATCCCCAATGTTGGAGGTGGGACCTGGTGGGAGGTGTTTGTGTCATGGGGGTGGATACTTGTGGTGGTGAGTGAAATCTCACTGTATTCGTTCCCTTGAGGTCTGATCGCTAAGAAGAGTCTGGCACCTCCCTCCCCTCTCTTTTCCTTCCTTTCTTGCCATGTGATGCCTGCTCCCTCTCCCCTTCTACCATGAGCAGAAATCCTTAAAGTAGATGCTGACACCATGTTTCTGGTACAGCCTGCAGACCATGAACCAAATAAACCTCTTTTTAAAAAAATTATCCAGCCTCAGGTATTCCTTTATAGCAAAGGAAATTGACTAAGACACATGCTCTTATAGATGTATATGTATGCATTTATAATGCATATATATGTATATGTATATAACACATACACATGTGTTAGGATGTTCAGTGAATATAGAGACAGTATCAATCTCAAAAAAAGGACCCCATCAAAATTAAGAACAGCAATTCTCAATACTTTCATTAATAACATTTTATAACATGTTATTCATAACAATTAATAACATTATAGACTTTCATGTGGTTTTAGCTTACTCAAATTTACCAACATCTTTACATCTTTCTTTTTTTTGAAACGGAGTTCCACTCTTGTTACCCAGGGTGGAGTGCAATGGCGCAATCTTGACTCACTGTAGCCTCCGCCTCCCGAATTCAAGCGATTCTCCTGCCTCGGCCTCCTGAGTAGCTGGGATTACAGGGGCACGCCATTATGCCCAGCTAATTTATTTTTAGTAGAGACGGGGTTTCACTATGTTGACCAGCTGGTCTCAAACTCTTTACTCCAGGTAATTCACCCGCCTCGGCCTTCCAAAGTGCTGGGATTATAGGCGTGAGCCACCGCGCCAGGCTCTTTAAATCTTTAAGTGACTATTCTTCAGAGTAATTCACTCAAAAGTGAATAGTATAGAACACTAGCTATGTTTTAAACATAGTTGTATTAAATATTTCTCTCTCTCTAGATATATATATATACACACACACACATATAATCACCTATATATGTTAACCTATATAGAGGAACCTATATGTGTGTGTGTGTGTGTGTGTGTGTGTGTAAAATGTGTGTACATAGGTTTTGGATTTTCACTTTCAAAAATGAAGTTGTTAAATCACCTGAATGGATTCACTTTGAGACACTTTGAAGAGTTTGCCGTTTGCCTTTGGCGGTTGAGCGCAATGAATAACTTCCACTTGACCCACAACAAAGTTGATGAGACTCAAAGGCTAATTTAACAATTTCTATGAGATCAATTAATCTGGGGGCCAAAGTAACCATGAATACTTGGTATACTCAGTGCTTAAAATTATATAGGAATGGGGGAATTGAGGACAGTGATTTGCATAACATTTTCTTTGGAGATAAAAGCCAATAAGAGATTTTTTTTTCATGTGCAATCATTTCAGGCAGTTCACCTAAAAGACAATAAAGATTGTTTTGTTCTTTTCCTTAAAAGAAGTGAGATTGCTCTTCATTCTGTCTTTTATCCTTTCTATAAGCACTGAGTAAGTAGGCCATTATTATCATTACTATTTCATCTTTCTCTTTTTAATATAACTTTGAATTTTTACTTGGCTTACTTGCCCTAAAATGTCATATTCACGTTCTTTATTCCAAGAATGGGAGAAGATAGAAGAAAGTTTTACCGCTTTTGATTTGGGGGGAGACTTAAAATGTGATAGGCTGAAATTTGGGAATAAACCCAAGGTCTGAATGACAGTTGGGATTTGATAAATAATGTACAAACAGAATGGCAGAGACTTAATCCTCGGAGAAACTCAATAAAAAGAAATAAGGTTTTTGCTACCGGTAATTAAGTAAGAACAATAGTATGAAATATAGAATGACAAACTGAGAAAGCTGATACTCTTACTGCTCTTGACTCCAGTAAGATCCTTCCCAAAGAAATTCTCTTCTTGCTATGTGTGCCAGGACCATGAAAATCCAGACAAATGAGAAGATTAAAAGTCATGTCAGATGGAGAACAGTCAAAACAACAGGAAATGATTTGTTTGGAGAATAAACAACTGGGTGAGATATGATATTGTCTTCAGAATTTGAAGGACTGTTATGAAACTTTTATGACAGCACTAAGACCAGAAAGAGGATGGTTCCAGGAGTTCTATGGGGCATGGAATAAAGACATGATGATTAAGATTGTCTGACAAACTGACAAGCTGCCTCCCAAATCCATGCACTCATTAAGAATGAAAGTATCTGGGAGCTGTATTAGTCAATTTTCACACTGCTGATAAAGACATATCCAAGACTGCACAATTTACAAAAGAAAGAGGTTTAATGGACTTACAGTTCTACATGGCTGGGGAGGCTTCACAATCATGGCAGAAGGTGAAACGCACGTCTCACATGGCAGCAGACAAGAGAAAAGAGCTTGTGCAGGGACTCCTTTTTTTAAAACCATCAGATTTCATAAGACTTATTTACTCTCATGAAAATAGCACAGGAAAGACCTGCCTCCATGATTCAATTACCTCCCCATGGGCCCCTCCCACAGCATATGGGAATTCAAGGTGAAATTTGGGTGGGGACACAGCCAAACCATATCAGGAGCTAAATGATAAGAATTTATGAACACAAGGAAGGAAACAACAGACACTGGGATCTACTTGAGCAGGGAGGGTAGGAGGAGGGAGAGGAGCAGAAAAGATAACTATGGGGTACTGGGCTTAAACCTGGGTGATGAAATAATATGTACAACAAACCCCCATGGCACATGTTTACCTATATAACAAATCTTCACATATACCCCCAAAGCTAAAATAAAAGTTTTTTAAAAAATGTTTAAAGTAGTACTAATAATACTGTTTTAAGAATATTGAGATTAACCACTACCTGAAGAGTCCTATTACATTCACATATTGTATATAAATAATCATCTTCATCTACTTACATGTAAAAACACAAAAGTTGGCATCAAACAATACAAGGTTAATTATTACTGTAGATCTGAAAGTAGAAAAAAACAGAATGGAATTACTTGTTCCTAGGTTGAGTGACCAACTATTAGGGATGCTGTGGATGTTTCCTCATTGAACGAGGAATAGCAGTGGAACTTTACGGCAGTGGTCAAACTTCTGGGTCTCATGACCACTTTATACTCTTAAAAATTATTGAGGCCAGGTGCGGTGGCTCATGCCTGTAATCCCAGCACTTTGGGAGGCCAAGGTGGGTGGATCACGAGGTTAAGAGATCCAGACCATCCTGGCCAACATGGTGAAACCTGTCTCTACTAAAAATACAAAAATTACTTGGGTTTGGTGGCACACGCCTGTACTCCCAGCTACTGGGGAGGCTGAGGCAGGTGAATCACTTGAACCTGGGAGGCAGAAGAGCCGAGATTGCACCACTTCACTCCAGCCTGGGTACAGAGCAAGACTCCACCTCAAAAAAAAAAATTATTGAAGACCCCAAAGAGCTTTTGTTTAATGTGGGTTATATATCAATATTTACCATACTAAAAACTAAAACTCAGAAATTTAAACAAATTTATGTATTAATAATTTTTAAAAATAAGCATTATATGTTATACAAATAACGTTTTATGAAAATACAACTGTATTTTCCAAAACAAAACTTTAGTGAGAAGAATGACATTACTTTGCATTTTTATAAAACTCATTAATGTATGGCTTAATAGAAGACAGCTGGATTTTCATACCTTCTTTATTCACTCTATTGGAATATCACACACCATGTGGCCTCTGGAAACTCCACTATACACTTGTGAGAGAATGACAATAAAAAAGAAAAATGCTTTTAGTATCATTACAAAAATGGTTTTAGTCTCCTGAATCCCTCTGAGAGCATCTCTAGATCCCAGATACACTTCAACCCTTTGTAGTCTGATATCATCAACCCAATTTATCAACCTAATAATACTGCATGAATGAGCCACACTCTCCCCTTTCAGGGCAGGGCTAAGACGACGCTACTTGGGTACAAAGCATAGACATGTGAATTCATCAGAATCTAAAAGCATCATTCTACTTTCTCTTTTTTTTTTTTTTTGCCATAATCAAGATTCATTAATCCTCAACTAGAAGTTCAATACTATTTTTTGTTTGTTTTTTCAATAGAGATAGAGTCTTGCTCTATTGCTGAGGCTGGTCTCAAACTCCTGGCTTCCAACACTCTCAAAGTGCTGGGATTACAGGTGTGAGCCACCACACCCAGCTAAAAGTTTGATACTCTTGACAGCATCATATTATTTACCTGCAAAGCCTATTATTTACCTGCAAAAAACTATCTGGAAAAGATTATAATGGGTCATGTCAAAGTTGATATATCTATGAGGAAGTTTACGTGTGAGGTTGCCCAAAAAAAACCAAAGGGGAAATTTTCAATCTCCAAGTAATTTTTACTTTTTTATCGGTTCTACATAAGCTTTATCATAATTATGTTACTGACATGTTGGAATAAATGCAAAGTTAATTACAATTGAAAAAGAAGAACACTGCAACGCAAACTAAATTATTTTAACTAAATTTGAACTTACGTGGTTGATATTGTTTCACAACTGTGTAAGTTCAAATTTAGTTTAGATCTGTTTAGTTGTTTAGTGTTTAGACCTTTACAAAAGCCAGATAACTAAACAAATCCTTTTCTCTACTTTTTAGTACTGATATTTTTAGATTACTTAGATTATTCTCAAAACAAACCCAGTTTATAGCCTAGTCCACAGCCTGTAATTAGATAACAATTACAATATTGGTTTAGTAAAAGTGGAAGCCAGCTAATCATTTTCCAAAACAATTTAATTCCTAAACTCATTTTGCTTTTCCTCATTTGTTGCCAACAGTTTCCTACTTTGTCAGTTTCTATGTATCTCTCGTGTTCTTTTCATACCTAGTCATCTGATTTTTCCTACTACCAGTATCTGATTTCTAAATAACCCTGCACTTCATTTCAATTACTTTAAAATTTTTCCCACAAATGTTTTCTACTCAAGGCTTTATATTTCTATTGCATATTCTCACTCATGTGGGGAGCTAAAAATGTTGATCTCATGAATGCCAACTTTTAGCGTCTCTATCATCACCATGCCCAGATTTTCCTGAGTACAGTTTACAATTCCAGCTCAAGTTGGAACAAAAATACCCTTACTTTGGATTCCCTTAGCATAGCTCAATTAGGCAAGAATTTTAGAAATTATTACTAGCCACTAAGAAAACATTGAGAGAATTGAACCAAGAAATAACCCCTACATCTTACCCTTGTTGCCAAAGTGCCCTGTGAAATATAAACTGGAGTATTTTTCTAAGGTGGAGTTAGTTGTGTCAAGGAGGCTCTACACAATCCACCCCGTGATTTTAGTAAACACAATGCAAACAATGTTTGAGGGAGTGTTACAAAAATCGAAAATGACAAGTCATCATGGGAATTAATTTCCTCTTGGCAGCTTGTTTACAAATTTTGTTTTACAAAGGCAGGTTTTAAGTAAATAGTAAGCAAAGACGGTGGTTGCAATGAAGATGGCAAAGTTCTGTGAATGCTCCCAAATATATTTAGGCCAATTCCAGAATCCAGGTTTTAATATATCCATTGAATTTCAATTTGACCATGAGCCTTCACAACGGGTATGGCTAAAGATCTTTTTAATCATTTGGAAAGGTGCATCTTCTGTGTAAACCATCTAAATCTTGTTTAAATGCTATGTTATTTGTGTTTGGTATTGCTATTCTATGTATAAGTTGTTTATGTTAAAGATCAAATAGGTCCGTTTTAACTTCCTGAATTTCTGCTTCTTGTATTCCTGAAATGACTGGGGCAGTTATTTGTAGATTTTCTAAGGCAGTTACTTGTAGATTATGTCTTTTATCTCTGTGGAAATAGTAGACATAATAATTTCAATCAATAATTGAAATAATTCCAACTGCTACAAATATTCATAGCGCTTTTCTTAGGTGAGATTTATCTAGTGGAGATAAATTTGGTAAAATGAGCTTTTTGTCATACCTTGTCCCTTTTTGTCATATCCTTGTCCCTCAAACTGTATACATTGTGGTTGGACATATGTGACTTTAAATTCTTTTATTTTGAAAATTATTCTTACTCTCCTAGCTGTTGGTTTGTAAATTAATTTTAATGAGTTAATTAGAATGTGTTTCAATAAATTTGGGTCTAATAATTTAGGTGGAGAGTTTGTTATGCCTTTGGTCCACTGTGGTTTTCAATGGTATGTTCATAAGCAATGTGCCTCATTCCAGCATCCTCTGTCAATTATGCATAGTCCAGAGTTCCAGGGTTTAACAGAGCATTTTGCAAAAGAGGTGTCTTTAGCTACAAATATAGGTAAGTGGGAGTCTAGTCTGGTTATAGTTTGGTAAATAGGATGTTGGACTGACCACGTAACTTTATTCCACGATCCATTAGATGGCTAGATCATGGAGAAAAAGTAATTTGACATATCTAGGTTTATTTTTATGACTTTGTTCATATTTATTTTGGTTCCTAGTGTTTCCAACCAATTGATTTAAATTATATATTGTTGTTTAAATCATCCTGAATTTTCAATGGACACATTGAAAAAATATCTTGATTTTGTGCATATTTGGTTTTGCTGGTAAATTTGTTTAATATAGTCATATTTCTTGGTTCATTTCCTGTAAAGAATATGCTAATTATCTCTGTTGTTTCATATGTGCATATAAATGGTCCAAGTACTTAGATAATAGCAAGTTGTAGTTATCTGGTCTGTGAGTACATGTGAATATTAATTGTTCCTATTTTGTTTGTCATAATTTATCAAAAATACTTGTTTCCAATGATGTCCAGGACCACCCAGGATTCTAGAAGATGTTGACTTCCAACAGTCAGTAAATTTAGCAGGTATTTTGCATGTTGCTGTATCTACTATGATGATGGGGAGCCAGTGTAGTTTTCACAATTGTGTCCAAAATGAGCATGTTTTGGTTTCCGTTGCATCCCATGATACAGTAGACTTTCCAGTTATGGTAACATATCTGTCTACATTTTCTATAAGCTCTTTGCCTAAATGTAGTTTTGATATATCATAGCGAAGTTTTCTATCTAGTGTAAATTTAGTATGTGTTGTGTTATGCCAAAGCTGCCTGAATTGGGCTGTGTCTGTTGGTTCAGTTTGGTTTTTAAAGCCTGTTGGTCTTGGCATCTGTAGCCATGTTGATAAGTAATTTATACTGAAGAATGGATGAGGCTAAGATTTTTCACCCATGGGATAATGAAATGTAGCTTTGGTGTATGTAAGTTAAGTTTAAAGTATATTAATGCTGGTTGTGCTTCAAAATATATATCTTGTTGGGTAGCATTGATTCTGTACATTGTAAGTTCATCAGTTGTGGTGTTTAACTTGTACGCTTGAAAGCAATATGCTTGTATTCAGGACAAGCTTTATCTACACAATCTTAAGTTGTTTTAGTGTGTATTTCACAAGTAGTGTGTGTAAAGTGATAGGATCAGTTAAGATTATGGGGTACAATCTTTGTTTACAATCTAGTTCTGCTGGTAAGAATTATTTTTGCCTTACTAAAGAATTGTGGTCCTGTCAAATAATCTTGCCTTTTGGCATAGTAATCATAAGATGAACAGGGTGGATGAAAGCAAAACTTTCTAAAAATGGAAAGTGAACAAAAGTTACTTAGATAATAGTTACAATATGTCTTATCCTCTTTTTATGTCTTTCATCTCTGTGGAAAGAATTGAAGTAATAATTGAAATAATTCCAATTGCTACAAATATCTGTAGCTGTTTTCTTGGATGATATTTACCTAGTGGAGATAAATTTGGTAAAATTAGCTGTTTATCATATCCTTGTTGTTCTGACATAGTCTCATGTGTATCCCAGTAACAGTGGCACTTTTTCCTGTGGAGGTATGAAATGTCGGTATATGTAACATGTAGTGGTTCATGTGGTAGCAATATCTGGTGTAGTATCATCCCTTGGACCTACTTCATAATCATCATCTTCATTTCCTTCAAGCCTGGGTTTCTTCGTTTCTTTCATAATTCATATCAAGTATTAACAGATGACTTACTTGTAGAAGTGTGTTATATTCAAGCATGTCATGTTAGATCCTGCAATATATGATTCCATCTGTGGTATCATTATTGCTGTTTGGTCTGATTTATTGCTTCTTATGCAGTGATCTGTCTTGATTGATATGTCTGTTTCTGTTAGCACTTCGCTATCCATTATGTGTGCTGTCTATTGGTTTGAGGTGTTATTGAATGCTTGGTTGTAGCTGCATAAATTGGGTGTGTCACATTTAGTCACGTTATACATTCTTCTAAGGGGTGTTTAGAAATGTGTGCAAAGCTTCTATAAAGACGCATTGGCTGGGTGGTGGCTCATGCTTGTAATCCCAATACTTTGGGAGGGCAAGGCGGGCAGATCGCTTGACCCCAGGAGTTAGAAACCAGCCTGGACAATATGGTGAAACCTCGTCTCTACAAAAAATTAGCTGGTCATGGGGGCATGCGCCTGTAGTCCCAGCTACCTGGGAGGCTGAGGTGGGAGGATCACTTGAGACCAGGAAGTCAAGGCTGCAATGTGCCAGTGATTGTGCCACTACACTCCAGCCTGGGTGATAGAGTGAGACTCTGTCTCAAAAAAAAAAAAAAAAGATGCATTGATTCGATGCGTGTGTAGAAATTCTTCAGGCATCGCTTTGGTCAAACAAATATGAATAAAATGGTCTAATTGAAGCTCTAAGTATTCCTTTATCAGTTCCTTGATTTTCCAACAATTGTTCAAAAATGGTATATTTTCATAAAGTATATATTATGAAATGTGTTCTGTTAATCCTATAATTTCAGGTGCTGTATAAGTTGGCATTGTTGGATATGTGTGTGTTTGAAGCTTAGGGATTTTAATGGTCTCTTTAGAAGTAGAAGTAATAGTAGTAGTAGTAATAGTATCTACTATTTCCCTTCTATACCTCCTATTTTAAGCTATTTGTATCAATCCTGTGTTTGGTATTAATGATCAGATACATAGGCATTAAACTGCAAACAAAGTAGTATTAACTGCAAACAAAGATATGATAATCTATGTATAAATCTCATTGTCATTATTTCCTTCTTTAATATTATAGTTAAGGTTTGCTTCCAGCAGTGGTATGGCTGCTGGGTTAGATTGGCGTAGATCCAACAAAGTAAGGTAGTTATGTGGAGTTTGTTCTTTCCTATTAAGCAGTTTAACAATACAACTTCTATAAAGGGTTAGCATTCAAGCAAGACCAATGCAATCATTGGGGTGTACACTTTCAGCTAAACCTTGAACGGCTGCTGATGCTGCATTTAATTCATAAATGTAAGGAGTAGGAAGGTGGCAGTGGCACTTAGGTTCTGCAAAGTCTAGTATGAAATTCCAGTCTTTGCCAGCCTGCATGGGCCAGTCTGCTTTAGCTAATTCCTGAAAGAAATCAGTGAAGTGGGTCTGAGAGCTGTAGGTGGTGAAGATGAGGCTGAAGCTGAAGAGGAAAGAGGGCAAGACGGGATACATGAGGGTGATGGAGATCTTGGAGAGGCTAAATCCGTATGCTGGGAGTGCACTACAGCTGTCAGTCTGCAAATGGTTAATCAAATGACGCTCTTAAGAAGCAGACAGTGTAATTTGTAATTTGCCTGCAAGGGGTGTGTTTACTTGTGTTAGTCTCATTTGTCTGTTTACAGTCTCTCTGGTGACAATGTAAGTAACAAGACAGCAAAGTCACTATGACGGCTAGTATGAAGTGAACGAGAAAGGTGATAAGACCAGTTGAGAAGTGACACAAATTTGTAGCCATTTTGGTGTCTTAAGTGGGTACAGTATTTAATTATTTTGGTGATGACTAGAAGTCATCATTGGTTTTTTTGGGTGTTTTTTTTTTTTTTTTTTTGAAACAGAGTCTCACTCTGTTGCCCAGGCTGGAGTACAGTGGCATGATCTTGGCTCACGGCAATGTCTGCCTCCTGGATTCCAATGATTCTCCTGCCTCAGCCTCCTGAGTAGCTAGGATTACAGGCACCCACCACCATGGCCAGCTAATTTTTGTATTTTTAGTACAGATGGGGTTTCACCATATAGGTCAAGCTGGTCTCAAACTCTGGACCTCAAGTGATCCACCTGCCTCAGCCTCCCAAAGTGCTGGGATTACGGGTGTGAGCAACCGCGCCCAGCTGAAGTGATGTTGAAGTTAAAAATATTAGGTTAGTGGCAAGTAAAATTGTATTGAATTGAAGCATGCCTTCACTTATTCTTATGGAAAATATTAATGCATGACTGGAAGAAAACAGTGTAACAATACTGCAGAAAGTGTGATAACATGTCTAAGTTTAGTGAGAATCTGGAGAGAGGTTGAAGATTTTATGTAATTGTGATTCTCCTCTGCTCCTCTCCTCTGCTCCCAGTAAGATTTGGACCATACACCTTTACCATTAATTTTGAAATTATTTTGTCCAATAAGTGTTTCTGTGTCCATTGGCCACAATGTCCTGTTGGGAGATAGTGTTGTCATTTAGTTTAGTGCTTGCCTTATAAGATATAAGAGTTGCATTACGTCCTTCCTTATCTTTTGTGACCATTAAGGTCAGTTGATTAAGATATAAGTGGGGGCTGCTTTTGTTAAGTCTTTCTCTTTGATTTAAATGGAAACATGCCAGGTTAAAAGCTTATTGGAATGTACTCATTTTGTCGAAGGTTTTTAATTCTCTTTTTAGTAGTCCGTTCAGTCTTTCTCTATACCCCACTGCTGTCAGATTATAGGGTAGGTAATATTTCATTGTATATCCCATCGATCTGCCAATGCTTTTGTTGTTTTTAATGTAAGATGAGTTCCCTGATCATGTTCAGTTTATTAGGGGTTCTATAGTAGCTGCCCAATTTTCTAAGTGTGAGATGGTTTATTTAGCAAGTGGGTGGCTAGCTGCTATTGCTGCACCAATTCCTGTATATGTATCCATCATCGTTACTGCATATTTTTGTGGATAGGAGTGATTTAATGATGCTATAAAATCTATCTTGAAGCGGAAATTAAAGACATCAGGTGTATATTACTATGTATCTATGAATTTAGCATATCTATATTTGTCTAGGTTAGTTTTACATTGCTGACAATTAGCTTTGGCCTTTTTAATTTGGTGCCATGTCACTTTTTGATTTCTGTCTGATAGCCACCTATACATTGACTGTGTGCTTAAATGTCCTTTTTACTTATGTAATGGTAGGAGTGTTTGTGGAATGGTGTCTGGTGTCTGTTTAATTTTAGAGTCATATCTTGTTTCACTGTAGTTACCAGGGTTACTTAAGGTTTCTCCCATTCACTATCTGATTTTTATCCTGAGTTGTGGAGGTGTAATGAATGTCTCCCTGAGTTGTCTGGATTTCTGTGTAGTTTTAATTTGGGTATGTTTTGAATATCAATGGTTATACTTCTTGTTAATGTATCTACCTATTTATTAAATTTTATGGACTCTGAATTAACTTTTTGGTGTGCTGAAACATGTGCCACAAATATCTTAATTCTGTTTGATAATTCATATGTTGCTCCCAGTAAGATTTGGACCATATACCTTTACCATTTTGTCTTCTTTTTGAAGTTAATTTTGAAATTATTTTGTCTTCTTTTATGTGGCTGCAGGGTTATGCCCACAAGTCTGTAAAAATGTAAATTTTATTTTGATTTTCTGAGTGCCTGACTGCTAGAACAGCTGTAATTAGTTCTGCTGAGAGTGATTGACCTGCCTCCTTCAGGACTGGTTGGTCCTGAGGTCTGAGTGCTGCTGCTGTCCATTGGGCCTGGCCTTGGGTCACAGAGGACTTTTTGTCTATAAACCAAGTGTTGAGTAAGAAGTTTGACTAGCCTGGGCCCAGTTTTCCTATGTTAGCATAAATTGTACCTACTCTCGGAATAAATGTTGGCACATCTATTTCTGTGTTCTGAATTTCTTCAGTGAGGAGACCTGGTTGACCCTTAAAGCCTGTGTCTCCATCCTGGATATACCATTTTCATGTGAACAGCTTTGAATCAATTTGGATACATGTCAATTTTTTTTATTTTTCAGGACTCAGTTTTATTCCATGAAGGAGAGGCATATGGTATCTAATGGTAATATTGCTGTTGCCAGTCAGAGGCTCAGTGTTTTTGAGGGCTTCGTATGTAAGCCATATATATATTTTTTGTTTGTTTGTTTGTTTGTTTGTTTGAGAGACAGAGTCTCACTCTGTCGCCAGGCTGGAGTGCAGTGGCGCCATCTCAGCTCACTGCAACCTCCACTTCCCAGGTTGAAGCAATTCTCCTCCCTCAGCCTCCTGAGTAGCTGGGACTACAGGTGCACGCCACCACGCCCAGCTAATTTTTGTATTTTTAGTAGAGATGGGGTTTCACCATGTTGGCCAGGATGGTCTTGATCTCTTGGTCTCATGATCCACCCACCTTGGTGTCCCAAAGTGCTGGGATTACAGGCATAAGCTACTGCACCCAGCCCCATATATATTTTTCAAATGGGCTGTATTTGTTGTTAGAATATGGAAACTTTGTTGTCCAAAATCTAACCAGTAGGATTTAGAATCTGATTTCTTTGTCTATGATGACCATGTTCCATGTTCATTGCTCGTTGAAATTTCCAACCTAAGTTCTGAATCTGGAGATGGGTAACGTCATGTTTGGAATGTGGTGATGTAGTCTTTGAGTGTTTCAAGTGCTTGTGTTTGTTCTTGTCCCCATGTGAAGTCTTGGGATTTCCTAGTTATCTTATTGGTTTTAGGATGATGTTTAGGTAAGGTATAGGCTGTCTCCAGTATCCAAGGAAGCCTACTAGTCTATGCTTCCTGTTTATTTTTTGGTGCCCTACGGGCTTTTGAGCCATCTATCACTGTGGTCAGAATTTTTATCCCTTCTGATAACCACTGTACTCTTAAAACTTTGCAGTTGGTGTCTGGACTTGTATCTACATTAATAATCTATCTCAGTGATCTCAAGTGTGTTGAGATTTCTTTTGGGTAAGTTTTTCTTGGTCATTGTTTACCATTGTAATGTCATCTATGTATAATATCATTAGTTTGTGTATTTTGATTGATCTATGTGTGATAATAAAATGGAGTGAGCTGTTATTGGACTATTTAAATATTCATGTGGTAATCTTTTAAATTGGTATTATTTGCCTTCCCAGATAAAGGTAATATATTCCTGGTCTTCTTGGTCTATTGGTGTGGCAAAGAACATGTCTGACATGTCTATGGTTACAGAGTATTTGCTAGTTAGTGATCTTATTTATTTATTTACTTATTTATTTATTTTATTTATTTCTTATTTATTATCTTATTTATTTACTTATTTATTCTAGTTAGTGATCTTATTTATTTATTTACTTATTTATTTATTTTTGAGATGAAGTCTCGCTCTGTTGCCAAAGTCTCACTCTGTCGCCCAGGCTGGAGTGCAATGGCATGATCTTGGCTCACTGCAACCTCCATCTCCCAAGTTCAAGTGATTCTTTTGCCTCAGCCTCCTCAATAGCTGGGATTACAGGCATGTGCCACTAAGAGGTGAAGCCAGCTGGACTTCCTGGGTCAAATGGGGACTTGGAGAACTTTTCTGTCTTACAAGAGGTTTGTAAAATGCACCAATCAGTGCTCTGTAAGAACACACCAATCAGTGCTCTGTAGCTAGCTAGAGGTTTGTAAAATGTTCCAATCAACACTCTGTAAAATGGACCAATCAGTACCCTGTAAAATCGACCAATCAGCACTTTGTAAAAGAGACCAATCAGCAGGACATGGGCTGGGACAAATAAGGGAATAAAAGCTGGCCACCCCAGCCACCAGCAGCAACTCACTCTGGTCCTTTTCCACACTGTGGATGATTTGTTTTTTTGCTCTTCACAATAAATCTTGCTGCTGCTCACTCTTTGTGTCCGTGTCACCCTTAAGAGCTGTAACACTCATCGCGAAGGTCCGCCGCTTCATTCTTGAAGTCAGCAAGACCACAAACCCAGCAGAAGGAACCAACTCTGTACACATCTTGGGGGCTTGTCTGGGATATTGCCACATGGTGAATACCATCGGACCCCTTTCACTTGCTATTCTGTCCTATTTTCCTTAGAGTTCAGGGGCTAAACACCGGGCTCCTGTCAGACAGTTAAAAGCGACTAGCACAGCCACAGGACTACAGACACGAGTGTCAGGCTTTCTGGGAAGGGACTCTCTAACAACCTCTGACTCTTCACAGTTGGGAGCGTTGTTTTGCCTGGAACTAGCTTCCACTTTTCCTGTACTTCCAAGCTGAGCCATTCAGCCTCGGGGTCCTGACAAAAAGTTATGCTCAGCCATGAGGGTAACTCTCAAAGTTATGTTGCCCAAGCGAGACTCACCCATCTATCCTATCTATCCTGACCCTTGCCTCCTGGGTCCTAATGCCTGTCAGGCAAACTTTCTCCCACCTCTCTTCTCCAAGACTAGTCCTGCTTCTAAAAACCACTCCCTGTCTCTGGTGCTTTTCTAGTTTCTCCTATAAGAATGATTTCTAGTATAAACTTCAGGACTCTGTTCCTTTCTTTAGGCACCCAGGCTCACCAATAAGACAGGCATAATTTTTGCCCAAAGCCCTGTTGTGGGGGAGACTATCTGGAATTTTAGGATCCCTCCTCAGAGGGATGCATTTCTCTGCCTGAGAGTGTTATGGTGTTCAATTATCCCATAAATGGAGGAGCCAGTCTGCATCTGTGGTCTGTCTTTGGCAAAAATCTATTCTTCGTGTTTGTAATTCTGCTCTGGTGTATTCTCGTCCTGAGGTCTGCCATTTCCATGATTACAATCTATAACTCTTTTTCTAGTTATCATAGGTCTTGACTTATAGATCCCACCTCCAACAGGGATCATCAGATTCTCCTAGGTCCTCTAGATGGAGGTCTTTAAGATCCAGGGCTTCCTCCTTAAAAGTTTCATCTGAAAGGGATTGACTTTTCCTTAGGATTCTGTGAGCTAGCTCTTTGCCTTTGTGGTGACCCCTGTCTATTTGTAAGATACTTTGCATTAAAAGTGCAGGGATTTCTTCTTTGGGGGCTCTGGTAATTAAAAGCTGAATAATTTTTGGGTCCCTCAAGTCTGACTGTATGTCCTCAGGAGATTATACAGAGAGTCTTTTCCTGGCTTCCAACTCTGTTGGGTACCAAGGATCCTCAACACTGGGTACTGCATTTAGGTGACAAGCCCTCCAGCATGCTTGCTTAAGTTTCTTTCCTAGGGCCCACATTATGAAATATTGGTAGCTATTTTATATAGTTTATCAATAATATATATTTCAGTTTCCCACTTTAACCAGCCATATGAGTGCAGGTTATGTAATAATTGACTTTCTTTAGGCTAAATTAAATATTTGTTTTGCTAACTGTCATCTCATAAATTGAGACCCTGCTTGGTATGAGCCTTTCTGGCTCCACCAGCTTCCTAGCTTGGCATCAGTCAAGACCTTGTGAGCCATCATTATCTTCATGACCTGGGCAAGGTCCCCTGTCACCCAAGGTTTTCCTCGGGGAGACAGACTTTCAAGGTGAAGAGAGATTATTTCTTCTTAGAGAGGGTGGCAGTTTGTTTTGCCAAATGACATGATTTCCAATTTCAGTTTAAGTGGGGACTTCAGCCTTAAAATCAACTAACTATGCCAATTATGCCAAGTAAGACAACTGTGCCCATTGTGCCTAGTAAGCCAACTGTGTCAATTTTGTCCTGAGCTGTGCAAGGTTAGAAATAACCAGGTCCACACATGTTTGTGTCTTTCCACAATGTCAAGCTTTTATTGATGCTATTTCAATCACAAAATCCACGAGCTACATGGAGTTCCTAAGGAGGCAATTCTCCTTAGTACTTCCCATTGACTTGCAGTCAGAGCTGTGGGCACACAGACTCAAGTTACTTCACAGTCAGTCAACATTACACACCATATATAATTGTATACTTAATCAATATGTAAATGTTATAGGTTAAACATCCCACAACAAACTAAGTAACATTTAACATTAAGAGGAAAAAGAGACAAGAGAAAGAGTAACAAGGCAGTGCACAGAGAACAAAGAAGACAAAAGGAGTCTTGATCTGGGCCAGGTGGTCCGTTGGTCTTGCAAGGAAGAGTCTTTGAGGTGGCAGAGCCTTCGGGGTCAGATGCCAAGTTCTCATCACAAGTGACAGCAAGATGGTGCCAGTTAAGATGGCCGTTTTGAGATACTGAAGAGCTAATCTTTGATAGTCACAGTTTCCTCTGGTGAGAACTGATAGTGGAAGAGTGTCCTTATCTGGTTGGATGCAGTCTTTATTTTTTATTTGTTTATTAAACAAAACATCATATCTTTGTTGGCAAAGTACCTTATGAAATACAAAATGGAGTATTTTCCTAGGATGGAGTTAGTTATGTCAAGGGTGCTCTGTACAATATTTCTACTACTTTAAGAGAAGGGCATATGTGGAATGCTGGATCCCCAAAATAACACCAAAACAATCTATTGATCCTGCTGATAAGACAACGCTACCTCTGTGACGTCTTACCAGCATCTTAGAGGGAAAGGTCGAAATGAAGAAATGTATTGAGATATTTGAAGTCTGGTTTAAGGCAGGTCTCTCAGTAGAAGAGGGAGCAAGGGTTGGAGCTTGATTAAAATTAGATAAGCATCATGACATAATAGATTAGAATTGGTAGACGCAGCAAGGCAAAGATTTTGAGGAGAGGGTTCAAGGAATCTTGAAGTGTAAACTAAACTAACATTTGATGCCTTATATAGTTTCTCAATAATATATATCTCAGTTTCCCACCACTTTAACCAGCCATATGAGTGCAGGTTATGTAATAATTGACTTTCTCTGGACCAAATTAATTATTTGTTTTGCTAACCAAATTCTTCTGATGAAGAGTTAATGAGTCATTTAGGAAGTTCCAAGGATCAACAATAAAGTTAACAGCAATTTTTAATTTCTTGAGCAAGAATTTCCTAAAGGAGTTTGGTAATGAAGAAATCTAACTTATATTCACATAAGCTGTGAGATGTGGATAGTTTCGATTCTCGTTGTGGTTTTCAATTAAAAAAAAAAAAGAAAGAAACAGGCCAGGTGCAGTGGCTGTAACCCCAGCACTCTGGGAGGCCAAAGCAGGTGGATCACGAGGTCAGGTGTTCAAGACCAGCCTGGCCAACATTTTGGAACCCCATCTCTACTAAAAATACAAAAATTAGCCAGGTGTGGTGGCACACTCCTGTGATCCCAGCTACTCAGGAGGCTGAGGCAGGAGAATTGCTTGAACTTGGGAGGCAGAGGTTGCAGTGAACCAAGATCACACCACTGCTCTCCAGCCTGGGCAACAGAGCAAGACTCCGTCTCAAAAAATAAAAATAAAAATAAAAAAATAACAGAAAACCACACAATTTTTCATAAAGAAAAAGATGCCTCATACATACATGTTTTTAAAAATTTTGTAGCTGAGTATGGTGGCAAACACATGTGGTCCCAGATACCCTGGAGGCTGAGGTGGGAGGATTGCTTAAGCCCAGGAGGTCGAGGTTGCAGTGAGCTGAGATCATGCCACTGCACTGCAGCCTGGGCAACAGAGCAGGATCCTGTCTCCAAAAAAAAAAAAAAAAAGAAAGAAAGAAAAAGAAAAAAGAAAGAAACAAAGAGAAGAGAAACCACAAAGTTGCATTTTTGATATTTATTATATATAAATAATATAAATTATTTATAAAACTGAATACAAATATATTTATACACACTTATTGAGGAGTAAATAAATTAATTAATTAATGGAAACTCTAGACAGGGAGGAGAAGTTGACCAAGAAGCTACCTCTGTCCCCTAGGCTTCTCCTCCCACTTTGAGGACTAATATTTAGTGTTCCCATCCCCATCACTACCATGCCCAGATTTCCCTGAGTACAGTTTACAATTCTAGCTCAAGTTGAAACAAAAATATCCTTTCTTTTGGATTCCCTTAGCATAGCTAAGCTAGGCAAGAATTTTAGAAATTATTGCCAGCTACTTAGAAAACATTGGGAGAATTGAACAAAGAAATAGCCCCAACATTCAAACAAAGAGAAGGACACCTACAATAACCAATGGTATGTACACTCACACCAATCAGTGCTGAGTCAACAGAACCATCTATTTACTTAGTGAAAATTCCATCACTGTTTCTTCAGGGCAGCATCGCTGATACTACTCTGCAATGCACACACTCTGATTTTCTGATGTAATTCCCAGAATATTCCATATCCACAAGAAGAAGTTAAGGCTCCTTTGCTTGGCACTCAAGACCTAAACAATCTGTACCAGTTTACTTTTCTGGCCATATTTTCTTCTCCCTTTGCCCAGTACCTTCTTAGATGCTGTCCCCAAACTCTTTGCACAGTGTTACTCAAAAGCTAGGACAAATAGGACCCCTCTGTGAAAACTGTCCCCTTCCACCCCCACTCCCCCGTGTCCCCATTGCAGCCATAATCTCCAATATGATGGTATTTGGAGGTAGGGCCTTGGGGGTATTAAAAGGTAAGCTTAGATACATAAAATATTTGAAGCATTTATTTGAACAAGCAGCAATTCATGAATTGGGCAGCACCAGACCCCAAGCAGTTCAGGGCTCTACCGAGAGATCACAGGGGAAACTTTTGTAAGGTGTTTATAGAAGCAAGACAAAGAAAATACTTAATTGATTCAAGTGGAAAATCCCTAGTTAGAGGATAGTTGGCAGTTTCTGATTGATACAGTTGCTAGTTGGCAGTTAGCTGGTGATCTCTGATTAGTTAAGTTTTGTTTTACTGTTTACACTGAGTTAGGCTTCAGTTTGCTGATGCAGAAACCCAAGGTAGTAGAGCTGTTTCAGCCTAATGGCCTCCCAAGTAATGATTTTAATGGGGAGGTAATCATAGTTAGATGAGGTTATGAGGGTGGATCTATCATTATGGGACTAGTGGCCTTATAAGAAGAGATACCAGAGAGCTCGTTCTTTTTGTTTCTCTCAGTCACGGGAAGACACAGTGAGAAGGTGGCCATCTGCAAGGCAGGAAGAGAACCCTCACTGGAACTGGACCATGCTGACACGTTGATCCTTAACTTCGAGCTTTCAGCACTGTGAGAAATACAAGAGCTGATTAATACATGAGGCTAACTCTGCACGTTTGCTCTAAGCCAGGTTGTAAGTTCGTTGAGGCCCAGGAGGCCGGCACATGCTGCAATACATGTTAGTTGAACTACACTGACTTGACCTGGTTTGGTTTCATTTAGCTTTATGAAGCCTGCCACTTTGCACACTCCTATGGTATTGCTATACTTTTAACCCCTGTGGCAGCTTTTTAAAATTGCGTTTACGAGGATGAAGTGATGTATTTAAAACGTGGAAGAAGAATAAGAACATTTTAAAAGTTTAAGTTCCATGAGAACTACTCTGTATCAAAGTTGTATTCCTCTTGCTTCTGGTTTCCACACAGGAAATAAATAGAATCTTATTTTAAAATAGATATTTTTAAATATTCCATTTCTCACCTAATGAAGTAAACCTACCTCCCTACCTATAGACAGTTGATCCTAGATGTGAGAAATTGATCCAAGGAAGTAGAGAAGATTCCATTTTATGTGCCTTGAGATCCTTGAAGGCTCTTTCTCCTTTTCTTTCAGATAGCTAGGACTGAGGGGTGCATGTCAGACAATGCGGAGCCTTCCAAAACCGGCCAGTGTTTCTTATTGTGAAAAAATGATTTTTACCATGTCTCTTATTCCCCCATCCTCTTTCAGGAACTCTTGACTGTTTTCCTGGCCAGGGTGATCAGACATCACCTGGGGCTGTGGAGGAAACTGATCAAATATTGAGTTGATCAGATATTGAGGATGGGGGTTTCTTGCACAACTGACTTAATAGAGCTGTTTGCTAGAACTGGATTTTACAAGGAAGTGCACAGATCGGCCTAGTAGAAGATTTGGAAGCCTAACTGAAGTTTGGCCAAGCAAAGAATCCTTGTCAATTTCCATAACATGCTGCCTTTTGTTATCAGTGAAACTTTATTTTATTTTATTTATTTTATTGAGACAGAGTTTCAGGCTGGGATGCAGTGGCACAGTTATGGCTCACTGCAGCCTCGACCTGCAGGCTCAGTCTTTTTTTTTTTTCAGAGGTGGGGTCTCGCTCTGTTGCCCAGGCTGGTCTTGAACTCCTATGCTCAAGTGATCCTTCTGCCTCAGCCTCCACATGTGCTGGGATTACAGGCATGAGCCACCATGCCTGGCCTGAAATTTAATTTTAGCAGGGCAGGTGCTGCCAAGTGCAATTATGAGGCAGCTTAATGTAGGAGATGGATGTGTGAAGAAAATAAATAGGGAGAGAAAAAGAAGATACAAAATCAGTGCCAATGTCTAGACTTTACAGATGTAATGATTATCTATTTATGTATCTCATAAGAGCAACCAGGTATATGTGGAGAAAGATCCTGGTTATCTTCCTTAATATCACTGTAATTGATTTGGGATGATGCCAAAGGTTCTAGTTTCCTTTAACAATGCACTCTGGAGCTGCTATCCACAATAACTTGTCCCAAAGGGTTTTTTTTATGATAATGACGTTGGCCTCACTTTGCAGATTTTGATTTTCAAGGTCTAAGGCCATGAACCCCCCATCTGTCCTTAGGCAGCCAGCTTTGTTCTGTAAGCAAAGTTATGACTCACACAGAAAGGCTTCCTGTGGGTGAAAAGGAATGTGTCGCTGATTTCAGTGGAACAGTGGGGACAGAGCTTGATACTGGATGTCAGAAGACCTGCATTTGAATTCCAACTCTGCTTTTTACTGGCTGTAAGAAGTAACTTTTTTCAGCTTCAGCTTTAGCATCAACAAAGTGAGCAATATAAAGACTAACTCCAAGGGACCAGGTGAAGGCTTAAGAAGACAATGTATGTGAACTGCTCATTGTAACTCTATAGTGTTTTAAGAAGCTAAGTTTTTGGAATGTATTATATGTTGAAAGTAATGTGGGTTTTAGACCTGTATACTTAGGTTGCTTAATCTTTTTTAAGCCTAAACATTTTCATGTGCTAAAGATCAGACACAGGAAGAAAGAGAGACAGAGACAGAGCTATTATAGCCTACTTTTGTAGGTTCTTATGAGGATTAAGAAGGATAATATATGAACAGTGTCTGGCAAAAATCTCAGCAAAGAATGGGCTTCTGTCTTCCTATAAAATTAAAACTCTTCATTAAATTAATAAACCATTAGTTACTTGAATTTTTAAATAAATAAGAAATGGAAGAATTGCCCACACCCAAGTTCTATCAAGTCATATCCACATTCACCTTCCACTGTTATCCATCACTGCCATCTCTTCCAGCTTAATACAGTTTCTCTTCTTGAGTCCTTCTTGGCCCATCAAGGACCTGTAACTGTGAAACACCAGGCCCTCAAGCTAGTATCACAAAAAAGCTCTGGAGATTTATGGCTGACAGATTTGTATTCTCATGACTACCTGACACTCAAGACTATGACACAACTAACAAAGTGTCTTTCTGAAGATTTCATGAAAGAAGAAACACATTTTTGTTCTAGGCACTTAGGTGAAACAGGCAAAGAAAGAAATTCTAAATTCATCACATATGCATAGCTCCCTCACCACGGGGCTTCTCTATGTATAGATCATATAACCCATCCCACTTAAGGTATAGATCAGTTAGTATTGTCACACTCTCCAACCAGTTTCAAGCTCTTGGGAAAGGATTCTCTAGTTGGCAATGAGATAACGTGAAAAGTGAAGGAGCTTTCTAAAGTCATTCAATCTTGGCTCCATTCCCTGAATAGCTCTGTATGGTCTTGGGCAACCTACTGAACCCTTCTGGGCTTTAAATGTCTCATCTGTAAGACAGCAACCATGCCCACCTTTCAGGATATCAAGAGGACTAGAGAAACCTGAATGGAAATAGGCTGCATGGAAGAGCCAATTTCACAAAACGCCTCCTCCATTTTAGAACATCTTTGTCCAGACATTAAAGGTGGAGAGAAAGGTACATCACTTATGCTTCAGTGGCGATGTGTATGTGGCACTCCTGTGATGAGATCAGCCCCTTCATCCAAGGTGGCCCCTTGTGACTGCCCTTCCTCAGGGTATGGAAGTGTCCACGCAGCCTGGGCTTTTGTATGGAGTCTCTAGACTCAGAGTATCTCACTACCTGTCACTTTGCCATATGAAATACTTAGCATATTGTCCTTCATGAAAACCATTTCATGGGACTTCTCTGCTACATTTCTGTAGATTCTACTTTACCCCCATAAAGTAGAACGTTCTGCTCTTGGGAAAATCGTTACAAGATAACATCTACTATCTTTCATCCAGCTCGTCACTTACTCTTCCCTGAGGGTGGTGGAGTGTTTTATCTGATGAAATCAGAAAAAGGAATTGTGTGCACTTGGCACAGCCTCTTTTGGATTTGCTCACTCTCTCTCTCTGAGAAAGAATGCTATCTTCAGGTTGCACATACTTTCCACCCAGGTGACCTGCCTCTGAGAGGGAGTCACAGTGGTCCAGTTTCACCTGACACTGGTGGGCACATTCATTCCATGGGGGCATTTGATTGAGTCTATAGACAAAGACCAAATTACCTTCTGCGGTTCAGCTTTGTCAGAAACCAAGCTGATATTTTGATTTTCATGTGCCTGGCGTCTGTTACTCAATTCATTATCAATTTAAGAAAGGAAGAGCAGTCCCGCTCAACTGCCAGTAGAGGGTGATAAATACATGTTGACTATTAATTTTATGTTTGGTTTTCCAGAGATTTCCATGTGTATGAACATACATTATATTTTGCCTAACATGAAATGAGTGTTCTTTTGTCAAACAAGCTCTGGTACTTGTAAAATAGAGAAATACTAATGGCATGAATTTAACCAGTTTCGCATCTACCTTTCATCCATTTGTACAGGCACACCTCATTTCATGATGCTTCACTTTATTATTGCAGTTCACAGACTTCATTTTTACAAACCGAAGTTCCATGGCAGCCTTGAGTCAAGTAAGTCTACTGGCGCCATTATTCCAACAGTAAGTGCTTACTTGAGTATCTGTGTCACATTTTGGTGATTCTCACAATATTTCAAACTTTTTCATCATTATTATACCTGCTATCATCTCTGATCAGTGATCTTTTATGTTATTATTATAATTGTTTTGGGATTCCATGAACTGTGTCCATATAAGAGGGCAAACTTAATCGATAAATGTTGTGTGTTCTGCTCCACTGACCAGCCGTTCCCCCATCTCTCTTCCTCTTCTCGGGCCTCCCTACTCCCCGGGTAGGAGGGAGATATAAGGATATTAAAATTAGGCCAATTAATAACCCTACGGTGACTTCTAAGTGTTCAAATGAAAGGAAGAGTCTCGCATCTCTCACTTTAAATCAAAAGCTAAGTCGATTAAGACATAACTAAGCCTAGCAAGGAAAGAATGTCAAAAGTTGAGACAGGCTGAAAGCAAGGTCTCTTGTGCCAAATAGTTAGCCAAGTTTCTTTGTAAAAGTGCTTGAAGGAAATTAAAAGTGCTGCTCTAGTAAACACATAAATGATAAGAAAGCAAAGCAGCTTTATTGCTGATATGGAGAAAGTTTTAGTGGTCTGGATGGAAGATCAAACCAGCCACAACATTCTCTTAAGCCAAAGCTTAATCCAGAACAAGGCCCTTACTCTCTTCAATTCTATGAAGGCTGAGAGAGGTAAGAAACTTGCAAAATAAAAACTTGAAGTTAACAGAGATTGGTTCATGAGGTTTAAGCAAAAAAGTCATTTCTGTAACAAAGTGCAAGATGAAGCCGTGCTGATACAGAAGCTGCAGCAAGTTATCCAGAAGATCTAGCTAAGATCATTGATGGAGGTGGCCACACTAAACAATAGATTTTCAATGTAGATGAAACAACTTTATATGGGAAGAAGATGCCATCTAGAACTCTTCATAGCTAGACAGGAGAAGTCAATGCCTGGCTTCAAAACTTCAAAGGACAGGCTGACTCTCTTGTTAGGGATGAATACAGCTGGCGACTTTAAGTTATAGCCTATGCTCATGGGTCATTCTGAAAATTCTAGGGCCCCAAAGAATTATGCAAAATCTGCTCAGCCTGCTCAGTAAATGAAACAACAAGGCCTGGATGACAATAAATCTGTTTGTGGCATGGTTTACAGCATAAATATTTTAAACCCACTGTTGAAAACTACTACCCAGAACAAGAAAAGAGATCCTTTTCAAAATAGTACTGCTCATTGACAATGCACCTGGTCAACCAAGAGCTCTGATGGAGATACACAAGGAGATTCATGTGTTTTTTTCTTGTCTGCTAACACAACATTCATTCTGCAGCTCATGGATCAAGGAGTAATATCAACTTTCAAGTCTTATTACTTAAGAAACACATTTCGCAAGGCTATCGCTGCCATAGATAGTTATTTTCTGATGGGTCTGAACAAAGGAAGTTGAAAACCTTCTGGAAAGGAATCATCATTATAGATGCCATTAAGAACAGTCATGCTTCATGGGAGGAAATCAAAATATCAACATTAGCAGGAGTTTGGAAGAAGATGATTCTGACCCTCATGGATGACTCTGAGGGGTTCAAGACTTTAGTGGTGAAAGTCACTGCAGATATGGCAGAAACAGCAAGAGAACTAGAATTAGACATGAAGCCTGTAGATGTGACTGAATTGCTGCAATCCTATGAGAAAACTTGAATGGATGTAGAGTTGCTTCTTGTGGATGAGCAAAGAAAGTGCTTTTTTGAGATGTAATCTACTCCTAGTGAGGATGCCCTCAATGTTGTTGAAATGACAATGGATTTAGGTAGAGTTTTACATAAACTTAGTTGATAAAGCACTGGCAGGGCTTGAGAGGACTGACTTCAATTGTGAAAAAGTTCTACTGTGGGTAAAATGCTGTCAAACAGCATTGCATGCTATAGAGTAGTCTTTTGTGATAGGAAGAGTCAATCGATGCAGTAAACTTCACTTTGTTCTTATCATAAGTAACTGCCACAGCCACCCCGATATTCAGCAACCACTACCCTGATCAGGCAGCAACCATCAACATGAAGGCAAGAGCAAAAACATTAAGACCGGGTGAAGGCTCAGATGATGGTTTAGCTTTTTTTTTTTTTTTTTTGGAATAAAGTATTTTTAAATTAAGGTAGACACATTGTGTTTTAGACACAATGCTATTGGACAATTATATTATACAATGTATATTGTATAGTGTAATGTAAACATAACTTTTATTTACACTGGGAAACCAAAAAACGTCATGTGACTTGATTTATCATGATAGTTGTTTTATTAATGTGGTCTGCAGTCAAGCCCACAATATCTCTGTACTTCTTAAGTGTTTGGAATAATGCCTGGTATGGATTAACAGAACCAGTTCTAAAGCCGGGCTGCCTGACTCTGTCATCTACTCAAGCCCTGTAGGTCTTGTTTCCTTAATTACAAAACTGGTGCAATAATACTTACCTGTGGGTTATAATGATGCATAAGTGAGATAATGTGTGCAGAGTTTATTGTAATCCTTCAAAGGTTAGGGTCAGTTTCAGCTGTAATACAGACACCAAAAGAGTAACATTAGTAGGATGAGAGTTTTTTTCCTTCTATCTCCAAAAAGGAGATTGGAGGAAGGCAAGTCTGACATGGCAGCTGCATCCTTTAACAGAATCTAGGTTCTATGAAAGAAAATAAATTTTCTTTCTGAGGAATGGTAGCCCCCTTTAATGATCAGGCCCAGGGAAGCATTGAAATGCAACAGCTGTAACCTCTCACTCCCCCTTGAGCTAGATAATTACCTCTTGAAGCCACTTGCTACGTGCGCTCTGGACTAACTGATGCCAAATAGCCATAAAATACCATATGCTGGCCGGATGCAGTGGCTCAAGCCTATAATCCCAGCACTTTGGGAGGCTAAGGTAGGCAGATTACCTGAGGTTGGGAGTTCAAGACCAGCCTGACCAACGTGGAGAAACCCCATCTCTACCAAAAATACAAAATTAGCTGGGTGTGGTGGTGCATGCCTGTAATCCCAGCTACTCGGGAGGCTGAGGCAGGAGAATCGCTTGAACCTGGGAGGCGGAGGTTGTAGTGAGATGAGATTGTGCCATTGCACTCCAGCCTGGGCAACAAGAGCAAAACTCAGTCTCAAAAAAAAAAAAAAAAAAAAAACCATATGCTGGACATCACAGCTCACACCCTATAGTTCGACAATGCATAAACCAATCACCAGCCAATGTTATCTCTGTAAACCAATGAGAATTCCAGTCAAACAACATTTTTATCAGCATACTCTTCATCCCCCTTTGCCTTTAATACCCTGCTTGTAACAAAGGCCAAATGAGCATTCCTCAAGGCAACTTGAAGTGTGTCCCAGGCAGTTGTCCTCAACCTTTGCCCAAATAAATTATCTACATTAATTTTTGCATTCGTTTCTTTCTTTAGGTTGTTGTCTCTTTCTATTCTGCTGCTTTAACCATGCTATCTCATAATCCCAACTGGCTGCTTGAGCTCCAGCCATTACATTCACATTCCAGGCAGTAGAAAGGAAGAAGTGGTAGAGAAGGGTTGAAACAACACTTTGCTGATTTCTTGGTTTACTAAGAAATGTTCTCTTAGAAAACTCAGTTCCCCTTGCTTGGTTGGCATTAGAGTAGATTTCTCAACTATAATTTTACTTCCTCTAAAACTTACTAGGAATTTTTCTGCACTGATCATCAGAACTAAGTATACAGTTTCATGAAACATTTCCCACAAGCTGTATTAAAGATTTACTAACAGTCTTACAATTCAACTTTTAAATAGGAAGCTTACGTAAGCATTTTGCCACATGTATATATGACAAGTTATGTATGTGTATGTTAGTGTGTGTGTGTGTGTGTGTGTGTGTGTGTGTGTGTCTGTGTATGTGGAGAGACAAAGAGAGAGGCATGTTGCAGTCTATGGACTTGTAGTGTGTACTTTTAGCATGTACATTTTATAGAGGCTGCTCTCTAATAATCTTAACCTTTTTGGGTCAGAAACCCACTCTAGGATCTGAAAGAAAGCTTAGAACTCTTCTCTGGGAGAATGTACATGAAAACATATACTCCAAATTATAGTCATAATGGATTTTATTACATTGGAAATGTATTTCTTTCACAAAAATTATAGAAAACATATTTACAATAATTTGTGACACCAATAAATGTTCAAGCTTGGCAAATGGTTTTAACAATGGCCTTTCCTTTTCTCTCAACAAAAGAGAAAAGTGCTTGAAGTTCAATTTTGTGCCTCCAGAAGGCCTCTGCACAGTCAGTGAGTTTCTTAAAGTCTGCTCTCATTTCTTGACAAAAAACCTCTCAAAAAATGGTGATTCAAAGCCCTGATTCTAATGAAACTGATGACTCTCACAACAGTAAACAAGACTTCTTTCAAGATTTCCGCAGAGTACTTGAAATGTTTTAATGAAATGCGAGGCCTCCTCACTCCCTCCCCGGTCCCCAGGCATTCTCCACCCCATCATTCTGTTTTAACCCTTTCGATGTTGTAATCATTCTATGAAATCATTGTATTTGTTTGGTTAATAAATTTGTTACTTTGCTTAGCATTTATCTATCTCTGCCACTAGAATGGAAGTTCCCCTGAGGCCATGCTATAGCCCAATGCCTGTAGCTGTGTGCAGAGTTATTTGTATTCCCATGAGGATCATCACTCACCGGCCCGCTGGAGCCCATTGCACAGGCCATCGAGAGGCAACTGGGCTCGTCTCTCCTTGACTCCATGTTCAGAGAAACCAGCAGTGCCATATGAAATCATATCGGAACCTGAGTCAAGACGAAAAAACAGGCACCCCTATATAGTTATCAAAATATCCTGTCATGTGGTAAACCAAGTGGAAAAAACTAAGTAGTATGATAAAGAACAAAAACAGGCTGGGCATGGTGGCTCATGCCTGTAATCCCAGCACTTTGGGAGGCCAAGGTGGGTGGATCACCTGAGGTTAGCAGTTCAAGACCAGCCTGGCCTACAATGGTGAAACCCCATCTCTACTGAAAATACAAAAATTAGCTGGGTGTGGTGGCGCACATTTGTAATTCCAGCTACTCAGAAGGCTGAGGCATGAGAATTGCTTAAACCTGGGAGGCAGGCATTGCAGTGAGCCGAGATGGTGCCACTGCACTCCAACCTGGGTGACAGAGCAAGAACCTGTCTCAAGAAAAAAAAAAAGAAAAAAGAAAAAAAAACCAGGATTAGTCAGGCACAGTGGCACATACCTGTAGTCTCAGCTACTGGGAATGTTGAGGCAGGTATATGGCTTGAGCCCAGGAGTTCTAGGCCAGCCTGGGCAACATAGCAAGACCCCATCTCTTAAAAAAAATTAAAAAACAAACAGAAGACCATGATTATGTATAAAGTCCTGCATAAGTAAATTAGAGATATGTAGAAATATAAATTTGCCCAATTCAATCTGTTCCCATGCCACTGTCAACTCTCATAAAACCCCCTGTTGGGTAACTCAAAAGCCACTAAGACTGAGGAGCCCCGGGCTGACTGGAAACAACTGTTGCCATTACACAATCATGCGGGTCCAAAAACACAAACAGCAGCCCATCTTTAGTCCAGGTTTTGATACTTTGCTTGTCATGGATTTTTTGCATTGATTTTGGTTTTTTAGAATATTGCATTAAAACCTTAGTCCTCATGATTACTGAGATTGTCCTAGCCCCAGTCTTGGCACTGAATGTCAGACAGTTTAAAATAGGCCACTGTGGGAGCATTAATCCCCTGGAAACTGGCAAGGGCTGCTTATCAGGACTCCACCCCACCTCTCCCAAAGAACTGATTGTTAAACTTTATTTATCAACAGACCACTGCCAACAATCCTCATTGTCAACATTCCTTATACCTTATCTTCTATCTCTTCTCTGAGTGTTCATTTCCTGTTCTTGCTATAACTGATAACATGCATTCCTTTATGGACATTGCTTCACCTGCTGTTCTCTTAAAAATTGGCTTGTTTTTCTTTGTCCATCCTCATACAAATGATCCTACAAGTAAGGTAGATATTCTCTTTGGATATTGCAGTTCTTAGTTTATTTTTTGTCAATATCCCAGATACTTTGAAGTACTCAGCATCAAAACTATACACACTACTATTATTTTAAATGACCTTAAGGTCACGCTCATTCATCAGAGATTTTATCGCATTTCGCTACCACTTTTGTAATCATTCTTGGGGACTTTCCATATCCATATAATTCTCAGTGACTTTGTTATCTCAGTTAATGTACCCCCTCAATTGTTAAGAACTTTTCCTCTCTTTATTGTCATTACAAACAAATCTACTACCATTGAGTTTCAAATGTAAGCAACATATTCTGACCACTACCTCTTACTTTTCCATCTTGTTCCCTGTAACACTCATCCTTTATCAATTCTTGGACACCATTAAGATCTCTGATCCACTAATCTTATCTCATTTTACTGTCTGTCACAATCTTCCTGGACAATCAACTTCTTCTTGTCCCTCTTTATCCAGTTAAGATGCTGTAATTGATCACAGTAGTTACTCCTTACATTTATGTTTAGCTGGCAAATCATCTTTTTCTGTTCCAATCAATAAAGAGGATCAGAGACAGTCTGCATTCAGATAGAACAGACAATAGTATGCATTTACAGCCTCATCCCAAGGCTAGGTTAGCTTTCCTACCTATTGTCAGAGTTCAAAGATATCTAGACTCTCTGGACGTCCCACATTGATCCATCATGTTCATAACATGATGCTAACTGGATTATATGAGCAAGAAATGGGTAGCACATTGGACACTTTGGTAAGAAACATACTCCAGAGGGGTGAAATAAATCCTATTAAGACTCAGGATGTATGTCACACCAATAAAACCTTTAGGAGTCCGGTGGTTGGCACTTTCTGGGACATTTTCCCCAAGTACAAGAAGGATAAATTGCATCTCCCTATCTAAATCTAACTGTCATAAATGAAGATGGAAGTATAGCTCTTGGTAGTTCTCTTCAAGCCCTGGTGGCAGCATATTTCACACTTGTGAATACTGCTCCAACTCATATCCTAGATGTCACCAAGGCAGCCAGCTTTGGGTGAGGCCCAGTGGAAGAAAGAGCTCAGCAGCCAGATAAGGTTGCAATGCTGCTCGGGCCATAAAACCCAGCAGACCCTATGGTATCAGTATCAGAGTACCAATGGTGGGAAAGGATGTGTGTAGAACTTATGGAAAGCCTCAATTGGGAGAATCACAATGAAGACCTGGAACTCTGGAGCAAGTCCATGCCATTAGCAGCAGATCATTTAATGTCTTTTGAAAAACAACTTTTGGTGCGCTACCAGACCCAGATAGAGGCAGAGTGCCTGATCACAGGACAGAAGTGACAATGTAGCCACAATTCACATCATGTCCTAGGTTCTATCAGACCCCCCAAGTCCATAGGTTGGTTAGGCTCAGTAACAATGCATCCAAAACAGAAGTGTATCTCCAACATCAAGCATGAGCAAAACCAGAGGGCACAAGTAAGCCGTGTGAGCAGGTGACTCAGAGCCATGTCATCCACTGTTGCACCAGCACCTCTCCATCGCTTTACCTGAGTGGTGGTGCAGGGGATGCCTTATAACTAGATAATGGAGGAGGAAAAAGCCTGAGCTTGGTTTCTGAGTTGGTGAATTGGTTATGTGGGTGCAAGTCAAAAATGGATGGCAGCTACACGATGGCCCACTTGGGAATAACTTTGGAAGACAATGCCAAGGTGAAGTCCTCCCAATGAACAGAGCTTCAGGTGGTGCACTTGGTCATCAGCTCAAGGGCAGTGACCAATGTCTTGGCCAGTCTCTAGAAAGAAAGCCTCATATAATTGGATTTTTTTTTTTTTTTTTTTTTTTTGAGATGCAATCTCACTCTGTTGCCCAGGCTGGAGTGCAGTGGCACAATCTCGGCTCACTGCAACTTCCACCTCCCGGGTTCAAGAGATTCTCCTACCTCAGCCTCCCGAGTAGCAGGGACTACAGGTCCCCACCACCACACCCAGGTAATTTTTTATATTTTTAGTAGAAACGGGGTTTCACCATATTGGCCAGGCTGGTCTCGAACTCCTGACCTTGTAATCTGCCTGCCTTGGCCTCCCAAAGTGCTGGGATTACAGGTGTGAGCCACTGCGCTGAGTCTGGAGACTTATTCTCTTCATCTCTGTAATCCTAGGGCCAAAAAGAGTTCCTGTTGATATTAAATGGTGAATGCTTGTGGGATGAGTGAATGAATTTACTGAATAATTGAATGAATGCACCTCTTCCATAAAGGTGCCAAACTTGCTAATACCACAGGTTCCTCACCTGTGCACAGAAATCTTTTCTTCCAGGAGGTTTGCTTAGCAAAGTAAATTTTCACTATCTCAAAGGTAGCCATGGCCCTAGCAGTTTCCAAAAGTTGCTCCCAATATTAGAATGCTTCATGAAAGGCATGGATCTGGCCATCAAAGAGGAAAACAGGAGCTGGTGGCCAGAAAGTTCAAGATTCTAATATCGGTCGGAACCCCGAGAGCTCGCCAACAAACAGCACAAGGCAGTGTGGAGCAACACGCTGTTTTAATGAGCGCCTGGGTGCAGATGGGCTGAGGCCTAAAATGGTGTCAGCCTCAAATGAGGATGGGGCAGAGGTTTTATAGTCTCCTGTAAACAGGAAGCGTCCCAGTCTGATGTAACTGCTCTGTGGTACCTCCATGGCCTCTCTCTCGGTCTTCAAGGGGTATGTGTCTTCCGGCCAGCTCTCTTCCTGCTTCTGCTATCTTGCTGACGCACACTGCTGGCGCAGGTGACCTTGTGCCTTGGCACTGGACCTGAGAAAGGAGGAGTTATTCATTCCCCCAAGCTTTCAGGACCTGGGGAAAGTCTTTCATTCCTGTCTATTTGGTTATAGAAAAAGGGAAAAGGGATGACTTTTTAAATAACGACTTCAGGCATGACATAGAGGGTGGTGTGGGCACCTCGGAAAAAAGAAAAACTTAATTTTGAGGTATTTTTGAGAGATGGGTTGGTATCTGTTGTGTCGTTGTAGCAGGATTGTCTGGCAGTTGACTGTAGTTTCAATAAGACTTTTAATGGCTTTTATTATCAGTGGGATAATACAGGGGAGAAACAGGAGGAACCCAATGATGAAGATCACTGCCCCTACCAGCGTTTTAAATCCTCCTAAATTAGAGAAACACCTTCCTAGGTTTGTCGGTTCCCATCCCTTCCAGGTTTGGACTGGTACATGGGTTACTTTTCTGATGTTTGAAGTGATTCCTAGAACTGCTTTTCTGTTACCGTCTATGTTAAGACAGCAATTGGAGATATTAAACTTACCACAGACCCCACCTTCTTCTGCTAATAAGTAGTCTAGTGCCAGCCTGTTTTGATAAATTGCCGCGCACATTTGGTTTTGTTGTTGCGTGAGCATTTCCAGGGCTGAGGCGGTTTGGTTAGTGCTTATCTCTAGAACAGCCTGTAGTTAATTACTCTATTTAGCATATATATGGGAGTGCGATAACTATCCTCAGCCCAAGTGGCAGGACCGTAATATTCGATGATCCATTGTGGAGGCCCCTCATCCTCTTGCCATCTTTGGCTTCGACCTACCTTTAAGGATCATTTTTCTTTGTTTAGGTTATCATACACAGGGACTCCGAGGGTGTTGCCTGCCTGCTTTGGAAGTAAAAAGAATCCAGGTTTAGTTGTTCCTAGGAAGAAAGTACCTTGCCGGTGACAAGGTGGCCACAAGTAAGCCTGGGTTCCACATATCCAAAGGAATCCATCAGGGGCAATCCATTGTAGGCTGGTGTTCATAGGATTGTCCCATAGTGCACTTAGGCGGGGTATGTGGCATAAGGGTTAGTGGTGTTTGTACAGTTCCAGGCCCTTTTTGACGAGATACAATTGAGGTAGCTTAAGTTAGGAGACCAGGCTCCGTGGGGTAACCTTGGCCACCACTCTGCTGCGGAGGTGTTGACTGTTAGGGTTTGGTGACAGGGACTTTCACCTATGGTGCAATGGGTTTTATTAGTCCACTTGCGGTATGCACGCCATCCCTCTTACTGGGTTGGTAAGTGTCCAGGACTGCGGGTGTTCCTGAGGAGTGAAAGTGAGGCTGGAGTCTTGGGATGCTAGTAAGTAGGGGAGAATGTCTATCCCATACCACGGCCACTGTTCACTCGTACGAGCTCCCCCACATACCCAGCAATTGCACGCATTCATGGTAAGCACGATGCATTCTCCCAGATCTACAAACAGGTATTTTTCCTGGCTTGGGAAGGGATACACCTGCTTGTAGTTTTGTATACAGGGGTGGAAATACCATGGGTTATTTTGGAGGGGAGTTGTTGGCTTTGGCCTTTGCTTTGGCTGTAATCTGTTCTCTCTTTATGTCCTCTGGCACTTGAGTGTTTACTCCCCATTGTCCAATTTTGGTGAAGCAAAGCCACTGCTTACCTTTTGGACATATAGCCCCATTACAACTGCCAGATACTCTACTCCTAGATTTTTTACTTTATAATAACTTTTCCCTGATTCAACACTTTCCTCGACTAAGGTTCCATAACAGGATTTTTCTATATGATTATGGTAAGTAAAGGACTGTTGCATTTTTCCTCCATAGTGGAAAGACTGATAACACTCACGGCAGCTTGGAGGGGCTGCTGTGGACAGCAGGGTGGCTACTGACAGGATTAGGATTGTGGTGAGGGATATTCTTGTATTAAGACCTTTGGTTGGAAGTGAGGCACAGCAAGTGGTTGGGTAGATACAGGCCATCTCTGGAAGAAGGTGATTAGTCTTCCTCATGTTTAGGCTTTATATTCTTTTGGTTTTAAGAAAAATTTGGGGGTTAATTTAAGCTTGGTAGGAGAAACTGGCCTGTAGGACCACTTAGCTGTTAATGTTTTAGAGGAAGAAGTAGCCTTTGGGGTGAGCTTGACCCTGGTGCGATGGATCCAGTGGGGGAGTCGTTGGACTCTCATTGCAGTTGGTGTGCTGAGTACCACAGTGTAGGGGCCTGTCCACTTCAGTTGTAGCTTTTTGCGAGCATCAGGTTGGCAGATAAACATGTCTGTGCCTGCAAGACAGTTATGTTGAGAGGACAAGGAGGTGTTGACGGGGAGAGGCATGGTCTCATTTGCTGCTTCACGAATGAAAATCCAGTGTCTGGATTAAGGAGAGAAGGTAATTCCCGAGTGGCTCAGAGTCTGGGAAGGATGGAGGCTCCAAGACGAAAGTTCAGCCATCCATGATTTCAAAGGGACTATAAAAAGAGGGTGACTTTGGTGTTGCGTGGAGTCTCATGAGGGTGAAAGAGAGGTTTTTTGTCCATGACTGGTGGGTTTCTAGAGCTGGCTTGGTGAGTTGGGCTTTAAGGACAGAGTTAACTTTTTCAACTTTGCCTGAAGATTGAGGCCTGTAGGGTGTGTGGAGAACCCATTTTACGCCTAAGGATGTAGAGATGCCTTGGGTAATTTGACTGATGAAGGTGGGCCTGTTATTGGACTGGATGGATGTTGGGAGCCTGAAATGGGGAATTATATACATGATGAGAGTTTGTGTGTGATGATATTTGCACCTTCTGAAGTTGTTGTGAATGTTTCTACTCACTCAGAGAAAGTACAGACAAAGACTAGAAGATAGAAGAACCATTTTATGGGTGGCATGTGAGTGAAGTCTACTTGCCAATCTTGCCCGGGTACCTGGCCCCGGGCTTGTTATTGAGTTCTAGTTTTATTCCATTGTGGTCAGAGAAGAAAGTTGACATAATTTCAAAGTTATTTATTTATTTATTTATATGTTTGTTTTATAGTAACAGGGTTTCATTCTATCACCCAGGTTGGCTGGAGTACAGTGATGCAATCATAGTTCACTGCAGCCTTGAACTCCTGGGCTCAAGTGATCCTCCTACCTCAGCCTCCGGAGTAACTGGGACCATATGAATGTGCCATCAGTCCCAGCTATTTTTTTTTTTTTGCTTTTTGGTAGAGACAGGATCTTACTATTTTGCCTAGGCTGGTCTTGAACTCCTGGGCTCAAGCAATCCTCCTGCATTGGCCTCCCAAAGTGATGGGATTACAGGCCTGAAGCACTGCACCTGGCCTTTAAATTTTTTTTTAGAATCTTATTTTGTGTCCTAACATATGGTCAATACTGTAGAATGTTCCATGTCCTGATAAAAGTAATGTGTATTCTGCAACTGTTGTGTAAAATATTCTGTAAATATTTGTTAGGTCTACTGAGTCTATAGTGCAATTTAAATTTGATGTTGCTTACTTGTTTTTCTGTCTAGATGAATCTATCCAATACCAAGAGTGGGATTTGGAAATCCTCAGCTATCACTCTATTGGAGTATCTCTCTCCCTTTCAATCTAATGTTTGCTTTATATATCTAGGTGTTCTAGTGTTAGGTGCATATACATTTGCAATTGTTATATTCTTTTGCTAAATTGATTCCTTTATTATTACATAATATCTACCTTTCTTTTTAGCTTTTTATTTGAATTCTGTTTTGTCTCACGTATCTACTCCTGCTCATTTTTCTGTTTCTTTTCGAGTAGAGTATCTTTTTCAATGACTTTCTATGTGCATCTTTGCTGGTTAAATGAGTTTCTTGTAGGAAACATATGGTTGTGTCCTCTTTCTTTTAATTAACTCAGCTAATCTATATCTCTTAAATGAGAAATTTAATCCATTTGCATTCAAGGCTATTATTGATAGTTGAGGACATACTCCTGCCATTATTAATCCTTTTCTGGTTGTCTTGTATATCCTCTGTTCTTTATTTCCTCCCTTATTATTTATTTTTGTGGTTGGGTGGTTTTATGTAGAGATAAGGTTCGATTTCCCTTTTTCCTTTGTGTATCAGCCCTACCAATGACTTTTATAGTTTTACGTGATTTCATTATGGTGATTAGGGTCTTTTTACCTCTAGATGTATGACTCCCTTGAGCATTTTTGTAAACCTGGTCTAGCGGTGATGAATTCCCTTAATTTTTGCTTGCCTGTGAAAGATTTTATTTCTTCTTCATTTCCAAAATATATATTTGCTGGGTATAAAATTTTTGAGCGGTTGTTTTTTCTTTCAGTACTTTGAATATTATCACCCCTTTTTCTCCTGACCTGTACAATTTCTGCTAAGAAATCCACAGTTAGTCTAATGGGGATTCTCTTATATGTCATTTGATGCTTTTCTCTTGCTGTTTTTAGAATTATTTCTTTGCCTTTGCCTTTTGACAATTTGACTATAATATGCCTCAGAGAGGCATATCAACCTATTTGTGATTCTTTGAGCTTTCTGAATCAAGATATCAGTCTCTCTCCCAACACTTGGGAAGTTTTCAGGTATTATTTTATTAAATATGCTTTTCTTTTTTAGATGGAGTTTTACTCTGTTGACCAGGCGAGTGCAGTAGCATGATCTCAGCTCATTGCAACCTCTACTTCCCAGGTTCAAGTGATTCTCCTGCCTCAGCCTCCCAAGTAGCTGGGATTACAGGTGCCCACCATCATGCCAGGTTAATTTTTGTATTTTTAATAGAGACAGGGTTTCACTATGTTGGCCAGGCTTGTCTCAAACTCCTGACCTCAAGAAATCTGCCTGCCTCGGCCTCCCAAAGTGCTGGGATTACAGGCATGAGCCACCGCACCTGGACTTATTTCATTAAATAAGTTTTTTATATCATTTCCTTTATACTCTCCTTCTGTAATGCCATAATCCAAATATTTGTTTGCTTAATGGTGCTTCATAACTCCTGTATGCCTCCTTTATTCTTTTTTTCTTTTTTTGTTCATTTGCTTGTTTTATTTCAAATGACCTATCTTTAAGTTCAGAAATTCTTTCTTCTGCTTGGTCTCATCTATCACTGAAGCTCTCAGTTGTATTTTTATTTTATTCATTGAATTCTTTAGCTCTAGGATTTCTGTTTGGTTCTTCTCATTGTTGAATTTCTTTTTCAAATCATGAATTGTTTTCCTAATTTTATTGAGTTTTCTATCTTTATTCTCTTTTATTTCATTGAGTTTCTTTAAGATTATTATTTTGAATTCTTTTCCTGGCATTTTGTGTATTTCCTTATTATTGCAGTCTGTTACTAGACAATTACTGTGTTCCTTTGGAAGCATTATGTTTCCTTGCTTCTTCTTGCTTAATGTGTCCCTACACTGATTTCTACACATCTGGTGGAACAGTCACCCCTTCCAATTTCATGGAGTAGGTTTTATAGGGAAAGATTTATTCTCATAGATCGGTCTTGGGGAGTAGGTTCAGAGCAGTGTGTTGGCTTTGTTTCTAGGTGGATGCAATATGTAGCATCTGCATAGTTTCTTCAACTGTACTCTTTCCTTGCAATGTTTATGAGTATCTCAGTGTCCCAGGATGAGAGATTTTGTGGCAGTGGCAGTGTAGCTTTGCCATGGTGGGCTTGCCAGGCCTTTCTCATGTCTGAGTGCATGTGTGACCACACGGGGTTGGCCAACTTCGGGTCTGGCTCACTGTGATTTCATGCTATGGGGCTGTTTCTCAAGCCTGAGGGGGCAGGTGTGTGGCTGCTTTGATGGCCCGCCTGCTTGCCTTCTAAGGATTGCCTATGGGGCTATCTCCCAGGCCCAAAATATGAGTGCATGGCTGCTTAGCTGCTTGGAAGTGTGTTTGCCAGGGCAATCCACAGGGCCATTTCTCAGGTATGGGATGCAGCCACACACCTTCTTGGCTGGCCTGGGTGCATGTCTGCTGGGGGTGGCCAACAGAGCTGTTTCTCAAGTGTTGATTACACACGCAGGTCCTTTGGGCAGGTCAGCAGCATGTTCACGGTAGGGGTGTGGTCCCATGCTGCTCCTGTGTCTTAGGCCCTGGGCATGGGCACACAGCTGCTCTGTGGGCCCAGTGGCATGTCGGCTGTTAGGTGGATCAAGGACCCCTCTCACTTTGGAGAGGGTGTGCAGCAGTTTAGCTGGCTTAAGTGTAGGCTCTCCTTGGACAAGACTTCCAGACTCTTCCTCCAACTCTAAAACCAGACAGTGTGTAGGTTGGTTTCACTGCTGTGCAGGACCGGAGTCACAGGCAGTCCTGGGCCCAGACTCCATGCAGCTGGAGTTGTGGGATTCGGCCACCTGTGTGGGCTTCACACAGCTACTCAGTCAGCTTCTCGTTTCTCCAAGCCCTGGTTGTGAATGTGAGGCAATCCAAGGGTGTGTTCATGGAGGGAGTAGGTGCTATAGGCCTGTTTTTTCAGGCTCTGTACATCTGCATATGGCCACTCTGCTGGCCTAGGGGTAGGCATGTCAGTTGTTTGATGGGCTAGGCCCTCTCCTGCTTGAGGGAGGACACATAGCCATTTGGCTGGCTTAAAGGAAGGTTCACCCTGGGTGAAACTGCCAGACTGTTCCTTCAGCTGTATTGCAGATGACAGGGGTTGGTTTCACTGTGGTGCAGGACCAGAGTCACAGCCAATCCTGGGCCCAGTCTTTGTGCAGTTGGCCCACATGTGGGCTTGGTGGAATGAAGATGGAGCCCCAGTGCTGGAGAAGTGCAATGGCTATGGCCTCCAGAGCAAGGCACAGTCCAGAGATGGCTCTGATCTCAAGATGGTGCCATGCTGCAGCAGCTTGGCTCACTACGGGAAGGGTGTGTGCATCCCTGTGCTCCTAATCCAGAGTGATACAGCTATATGGATTCCCAAAAGCTCTTCAAACTGGGCACAGGGCTTGCAAGGACTGTGGGATTATTTCATAATGAGGACTGGGGTCATTTACAGTGGCAATGGAGACTGGTGGAGTTCTTTTAACTTTTCCCTACAAGGGGACTTCCCTCCTGTCTCTGGGCTGATGCAATTGTGGCAGGCAAGACGGGGCTACAGATGCCATGTGCCTCCATGGTACTCTCTTGGGCTTCCAATCACTACAAGTTCCCCTCTACTGCCCCACTGCACCTTAATGCTCTCTTTTCATAATTCCAGTTAAATATTCGCGGTTTATTCATTCCCTTGGTCCTGTCTTGTGGCAGGGATAAGAACTAGGCATTTCTAATCAACCTTCTTCCTGACATCACTCATTCCAAAATTCTTAGTGTGAGTCACAGTTTAAAAATTTGAAAGCTACTGGTAGTAGTTGAGAGTTTGAGTGCTATAGTCAAATTCCTAGGTTTAAATATTGACCCTAACATTTACTTAATGTGAGATCTTAGCAATTGTTCTCACTTCTCTGCATCTCAGTTTCTTCACATGTAAGATGGATTGGTAATGGTATCCATGAAAGGGGTGGTTATGAAAATTAAATGATTTAATGTACATAAAGCTCATAGAATGGTGCTGGCCATATACAAAGCTCAACAGATATATGAGCAGCAGCAGCAGCACCTTCATATAACATATGCCAAGTGCTGAACCATAATCCAGTGTCTGAACGATAATAAAGACTCAGTAGTGGTTTGTCATTGTGGAAGAGACTTCTGGTGCTCACCATACCCATTCACTTCTGTTTTCTGGCACACAGGAGGATGACACTTCCCCATCCCATTGAAGATAGGCCTGACTGGGCTCTACCACCAGATCTGGTCAAAGGATTATAGGTAGAAGTGATGTGTGCCACTTCCAGGCCTGAGCAATTGATTGCTCATTTGACACTCAGGTTCTCTTTTGCCTTCCTAAGCCAAACCCTGAAGCCTTAGGTTGGGACAGCAGGGAAACAATGTGGTAGGACCTCCATAGCTTGAGTCCTTGAGTGACAATGTGAACAGAGCCTACTGCCACCCTCAGCTCCACCAGCTTGTGTTGGACATGTAGCATGTAACCTTCGTTTGTTTATAGCAGTTTTATTGAGGCATAATTTACATACCATATGATTTACCTTTTTAAATAAACATTTGGGTGGTTTTTTGTATATTCAAACTTGTACCAGATCTCGCAGGGCCTTGAATGCCAGGCTCAGGAGTTTAAGTTTTATCCTGTGTGAATTGGACAGTTCATAAGAAGTTGTCTTTTAATTCAAAATGTGTTCAGATTATTAAGGAAATAATCTGACAAAGAGTATTCCCCATTTGCTTCTGGCTTCTTCCTAATTTTTCCCAAATGTTATAAGTTGTATTTTCCTTCTTAGCATCATGTCATCGTTACATGACTTTGTTTTCCACTTTCACCTTAACATTACCTCATATATATTTTTCTCTGTGTCTTTATCATCTTTACTTTTGATGGCTACACCTTATCTCTTGCTCTTGTTGGATATTTATAGTTTTACTTTACGTATACAGCATTTTAAAAATACATACATATATGTGTATACCTGTGTGCAGGCCTAGGACTAAGGGGAGGCAAGAGCCAAGGACATAAATGTAAGGAAGCTCCTACCTTCTGGCATGAAAATCTGCACCTGTGTACCTCATTTGCCTTACCTTGGTCCCAGCCCAGCCCTATACCTGTGTGTGTGTGTGTGTGTGTGTGTGTGTGTGTGTGTGTGTGTGTGTGTGTTTTCCTTTTAAATTATTTCCTTGGGAAATAATTCCCATGATGGGAGATTACTGGTTCAGAGCATGTTAAGATTCCAATTACTAGAGTGTTTCTCAGGAGGATTCCATTGAAGATTTTTTTTCCCTTTTTCAAACTAAATTTTGATACGTATACTTATCAAAAGATGGGAGATCAAAAATCTTGAGATGTGTACATTTTACAAAGATTACAGAGGCAATGGGGGATGTTGGGGGCCATTACAATAGCATGTCTCAACTAGAGTGCTATTGTTGCTATAGAAATTCCACTGATACAACTTTTCACATTTGCATGGCCCAGCCAAAATATTCTGGGTTTATTTATTTATTTTAGAGACAGGGTCTTGCTATGTTGTCCAGGCTGGTCTCTAACTCCTGGGCTCAAGAAATCATCCCACCTCAGCCTCCTGAGAAGCTGAGACTATAGGTATCACTCCAACTTTAGACACAGTTATACCTTCATGTAATCAAGCTGTATACTCAATTATTATCAAAACAGCAACAAAGCCTCTGATATTGAGTCCATGTCCCTAACAGATGACCCTTCTGTGTGTACCAACCTGGCCTCTCAAGGTGTATCATTTTCACAAGAGATTAGCTCTTTGGATTTGGACCCAGGAGTTTCAACTGGCAGAGCAACCTCCAAGTCAAGAGGACTCTCATGGAAGAAGGAACTTGGCTGTTTTACACAAAGCAAGTTCCCAGTTTTAGGCTCAAGTTCAAATTCTGTTACTTGGGGACAAATGAATTTGCCCAGTAGCAACAATTTTTATAGAAGTTACATGGAAAAATATCTGGGCTAGTCTGTTCCGTATAAATTTTTCCAGGAGGGAGCACTTTTAAAGAAAGCACTAAATGGAAAATCACCAGCATGGAGTTTAGAGAGGCCTAGTGCTTGAGTCATTACCAGGCAGATGGAGTTCCCAAACTTGCATAATTAGGGGAAAGATTGGAGGGTGATGGAGCAGAAAGAGCAGTTGGGGTGAGGTAGAGTATCATGAAGAGAGCTTGTTGGAAAGAAACCAAAATTGTCTTCAAGGATCTTCAAGTGACTTTTCTGAGGCTATCTTGGAAAAATGTGTTTTTCTACCTGCCAATTAGGGCTGATCAATTTATTATTTTGTACCTTCTAATTTGAAATACTGGAAGCTACAATATTAGAGTTAACTTTTTCTTCTGTGGGTTTCTGTCAGTTCATTTTTCTTCTTCTAGAGAGTTTTGCTAAGTTACTGTACTGGAAGTTACTGCTTTGATAGAGTCTCAGTTTCCAAAGACTGATGCAATTTGTTTTACTGACTCTGAATGGAGAGTCTTTCCAAATTCTTCTGAGTGTTCTGGATCAAGCTCATCAAGGCTTTCTAACCTCAAGAGCATCAAAGGATGCTGGCTTTTGGTGGAAGGCTTGCTGAACCACACCTAGTATGCACAGACACAGCTAACACCTGTTAGCTGTGTTAGAATGGGGTGCAAAAAGAGCTCTAGAAGGCTGCAAAAAGAGCTCTAGAAGGCTACAAAAAGGCTGGGCAAACCTGTATTTTGTGAAGGTGCTTTGCAAAAAGATTGCAAGCCATTTTTCTGGCATGCACCTTTGTCTAAGAACAAAGTACGGTAAACTATATGTGTAGTCAGTATGATTCACATAGATTAAGGACAAGGTATTCGTCAAATTCCCAAAGAGCATCAAACTGGGGTTGGACAATAGACAAAGGCATTCTTCTGGGCTCTTAATGAAACCAAAACTTATTTCCAGTCTATGTACTGATGGGATGCCTGTTATTTTCGCTAAAGCATTCGCTTTCGCACGAAATACAGCAGCTGAGGAACTCTTTTCTGCCACGCGGGACGGGGGCTAGCGATGGGGGCGGAAAGAATTCGGTGCCACTAGGACCTGGCGGAAAAAGCATCCCTGGCGGAAGAGGCATCCCCGCCGACCCCTGGGGTAGGCGGCCGCGGAACCTCGACGCAACCAATCAGAAGGGTCCTTCGCGTAGCGGCGCGCCAACCGCAGGCGCCCTTTCTGCCGGCCTCACGGGCTATTTAAAGATACGGGCAGCGGCCACGACCGCACCGTTCTGGGCGGGGGTCTGGGGAGCGCAGCAGCCATGGCCAGCCACCTCGTGCTCAACAACGGCGCCAAGATGCCTATCCTGGGGCTGGGCACCTGGAAGGTAGGTGGTTGGGGGTCGCGGGCCCTGGGCTCGCCTCATACTCTCCGCGCGGCTTGTGTCGGGGAGGGACCCGGAGTGACCCTGAGAAACCCGCACGGCGGACGCCCGGGTTGCTGGGTCACTCGCGCCGGCTTGCAGGGTCCCCAACGGGCTGGGGTCGGCCCTGCGGAGACCCGGGCCTTGGCTCCCGGGGCTGGCCCTGGGCGTCAGGGGAGACATCCTGCGAGTGGGGTTTGGGAACAGCTCACGGGAGCCCTCGCCCCACCGCGGGCAACCCTTGATGGGCGGCCCCCCGGTCCGCATTTGGTGTCCGAGCGGGCGCCCCAAGCGGCACAACGCGAAAGGGAGGCGGGGAAAGTGGGCTTAGCAGACCGGTGGACCTCCGGCGCAGAACAGGGACGTGGAGCCGTCGGCGAGGTGTGGGGGCGCGGCCCCAGCCTCCTCCCCCTCGCGGCACCTGTGGCCCCGTTGCCTTACTTGCAAATAGTTTGTCTCAGTCGTTTCCGTTCTTGCCATCCCTCAGGAATAAGCATCTTAAGCGCGTAGAGGGCAGAGAATTAAATTAGGTGGGGCGAGTTTGCCCGGACCCAGCTGCTAACAAGGCTCAGTGCGGAGCTCCTCGGCCAGGCGCCGCCTCGGGATGTCCTGGGCCTGGAGCTCGGGACAAAATCTGGGCACCCCATAGCCAGTTGATAATTCAGCAGGCGCCAAGCTTAGCATTTTGCCTGGAAAACCTCAACGCCACACAGCGTCCCGGAGAAGTGCCTGGCCGGATGAAAATGACAATAGGACATGAAACACCATAGGATATGAAACAGATGATAATATGATATGAAAAACTAAAAATAATAGCCTAATTATCTGAAAATTGAGCAATAAATGTGGTGGTATGGGAGCTGAGGCAAAAGCCAGTATTTTTAAGTACTAAGTATCGTATATTATATTCCACAGCCATAACCTGGGTTTCTCTCTGTTTCTATTTTCGTTGTTTGTTTGTGACAGGGTCTCGTTGCCCGAGCTGGGGTGCAGTGGCACAATCATGGTTCATTGCAGCCTAGAACTCCTGGGCTCAAGTGATCCTCCTGCCTCAGCCCTGCGGGTAGCTGGGACTACCGGTGCTCACCTCTACACCTGGCTAATGTTTTTTCTCCCCTCCCCCCCAGAGACAGTCTCCCCTTGTTGCTTAGGGTGATCTCCAACTCCTGGGCTCAAGGCACTCCTCCCACCTCCCCTCCCAAATACAGGTGTAAACCATCTGGCACGCCCACGTCCCAGGTTTTTCTCTTAAAATTTAATATGGGCCTGGGCGCTGGATATTTACACACAGCCAAGGGAAGAAAACAACAGAAAGGACTGAGTGAACTGGGAGATGTTTGAAATAGGACAGAAGAGTTTACATGTACCCTAAAACCTGCTGTTGAAAATTAGTAAATATGAGGTGAGTAAGAAAAAGGTCATTTGCATCAGGGAGAGTGTTTCTTGGCCAGAATGATCAGGGTACATAATTTGTTTCCTCCAAAACGTCCAGTGGTGTCTCTGAGGGTGTAATTGAATTACAAACATGACACCAAGCTAATTTCCGTCTGTTGCAGGTTATGCTCTTGGAACGGATGCGGAAGGATGCTTTCTTGGCAATTGCAAATACTTTCTAAGCATGATGCAGCACACAGATATATACATGTATCTGGAATAAAAATTACCTGACAGTACTGAACCTATGTGGGCAGCATTTCAATATTTTTACTCTATTCCATTTTTCCAAAAATTATTGTCGTAACTCTAGAAGCTAGTTTTGTGACCCATCATTTGAAAATCACTACTCTAGGGTAAATAAGGAGAAAAAGTTTATTTTTTTTGAGACAGGGGCTCACTGTCATCCAGGCTGGAGTGCAGTGGCATGATCATGGTTCACTGTAGCCTTAACCTCTTGGGCTAAAGCGGTCCTCATACCTCAGCCTCCCAAGTAGCTGGGACCACAGGCATGCCACCACACTCGGGTAGTTTGTTTTTAATTTTTTATAGAGACAGGTTTCCCTATGTTGTCCAGGCGGAGGAGTAAAAGTTTATGGAAGAGGGTTTCAGATCATTCACTTGAGCACCCCATGCCCCAAAAAGCTGTGTATTTGTTTAAGATAGCATCACATCATAACATCTGTACATTTAGGTTATGCATTCCAGTAGACAGTTCATTGAGAACTTGGATAATGTCTGCTTCATTCATTATTATGTCTAGCACTTCTCACAGTGCCTGGCAAATATAGTAGTAGGTATCCAAAAGTTAATGTGTTGAATTCACGTGAAGAAGTAAAACGACTTTAGAGATAGCTGTATGGTGAAAGCGCCCACTTGTATTTCTGTGGATGAGGAGATCAGGTTGGTGTAGAATTGTATGGTGGGGGCAGCAGGGAATCGTGGGTCAAATTAATGGTATAAGGATGGACTTGGAGGCAACTTCCTTTTTTTCTTTTTTAATGACTTAAAACCTTTCCCTTGGGCCGGACACGGTGGCTCATGCCTGTAACCCCAGCACTTTGGGAGGCAGAGGCGGGCAGATCATGAGGTCAGGAGATCGAGACCATCCTGGCTAACACAGTGAAACCCTGTCTCTACTAAAAATACAAAAAATTAGCCCGGCATGGTGGCATGCACCTGTAGGCCCAGCTACTCTGGAGGCTGAGGCAGGAGAATTGCTTGAACTGCAGAGGTGGAGGTTGCAATGAGCTGAGATCCCGCCACTGCACTCCAGCCTGGGCAATGGAGCAAGACTCCATCTAAAAAAACAACAAAACAAAACAGAAAAACCTTTCCCTTGTGTGTGTGTATGTATTCTTTCACAGATGCTTGACAAAAGGTGATCTTTTGCCTGTCTTTGTGACAGCTGGAGAAGGCCCTGCAGGCAGGTGCAGTTCCTTATTTTCCTGGGTCTTTCCATGCTGTAGCGGCTGTGTTGTACCTTTCAGACCCTCAGCAGGATTCTGGTAGTCTCTACTCTTGAAGGTCCTCAAATTCCATTCTCACCTCAGGTGGAGGTTTCAGGCAGGTGGAGAGACCATCTCTGCCCCAGACCCATGTGGCTTGGACAGGGTTTCTTTCTGGCAGGCTTGCCTTCTACAATGGATAGTAAACAAGGCCACTGGCCAGGCACGGTGGCTTACACCTGTAATCCCAGCACTTTGGAAGGCCAGGGCGGGTGGATCACCTGAGGTCAGGAGTTTGAGACCAGCTGACCAACATGGTGAAACCCCATCTCCACTAAAAATACAAAAATTAGTGTGGCATGATGGCGGGTGCCTGTAATCCCAGCTACTTAGGAGGCTGAGGCAGGAGAATCACTTGAATCCAGAAGGCGGAGGTTGCAATGATCTGAGATGGCACCACTGCACTCCAGTCTAGGTGACGAGCAAAAAAAAAAAAACTCCGTCTCAGAAACAAATAACAACAACAAAAAACCATCATAGCATTGTAAAGCCAGGAAGCTTTTAAAACAGAGATGGTGTCTGGTGCCAGCCAGTGTCTTGTTACTGATAGTTTTTAATCTAGTTGAAAAATTGTTGGAGGTAAATAGTCATTGTAAGTCTTTTATGTATGCTCGCAGGATACTCGTAGGGCTGAAGGTACAAGTATGTTTCTCCATATTTTACTATGATCACTACCTCCCTCCCACCTAGGAGCCTTGTGTGACTCCCCCGCAATGTTGCCCCAAAATAAAATTATAATATCACAGATAATATTGTACTTCTGCTTATGGCCAGTAGCCTTCTAGAGGGTCACAAGCCATTCTATAAGCTGAGAGGTTTTTTTGCCCCAAAGAACTAATTTTTGTCTCTTTGGGGCAATAGCAACCACTTTGAGAATGCACGAGGTAAAAGAAAATGTGCCAAGAAAGACTTGCTCCACCTTCCCCAAGTGGGGTAAGTTCGTGATGGCCCAAGATCCTTGGATGGGGTGAGGGTTGAGGCGCTGTGGGCATGGAAGTAACACAGGAGCCAGATTTACGGTTCACTTCCCTGGTGTCTCTAAAGCCCCCATCTCCTCCTCTTCAAGACCAAAGATATTTAAATAAGCCCTGCCCCTACAGGGTCAGTCCTGGTCCATCCACATCTCAACTAGTTAGAAATAGCAGTGTCTTAGAATTTGGGACAAATTGATGAAAATAGAACAGGAGGAAGTTAATCTCTGTTGCCAAACCTGATTCTGAGTGATGGTTTCCTGTTCCTTGCTCCAGGATTATCAGCATACCATTCTCATGCTTCCTACTCAGGTCGGTTCCTTTACCCAAAGTGAAGTGTCCTTTGCCCCGTCCCCCTACCCTTTCATTTCAGTAGCAACACCTGCTAACTAGAGAACATTTCAAAAACGTACGACGAAGAAGAGTTCCCTCTTCCCAGATATCCCGTGGTTAATATTGCAAAATATCCAGTCTCCGAGATACTTTGGTTTTACCATAAACACGGTCCTGTGACGGTTTCCTGTTTGGCACTGCGGCTTGCTTTTTGACTTGCAGAGGGAAGAGAGCGAGGGGTGTCTTGAAGTAACTATCAAGGACCTGTAAGCAAAAGGGAAGAGGACTAGGTTTTAAAAGGAGTGTTGTGTGTATCTGTGTAGGAGGGAGACACTGATTTTAGTTATCAGTGTCTCAGAGTTGGTATTAGCCGACCGGTGTTATCAAAGGAGGAAGTGGGACCCCTGTCTTGAAGAGGTGGTGGAGGACTCAAGGGCAGAGGCTTCTCACTGCCATCACTTGGTGCCATCAGCCCAGAGCATTGCAAAGTCACTGCCCAACGTAGAGCTTTGCAGAGCCAGAAGTTCCAGGAGGAATGGGCATGCATGGCTTTGCCCATTAAGGGCACACAGATTAGTGGCAGGATCGGGTTAGAAACATGTAGGATTTGTATGATTGAGTTGCAATTGGAGTGTTTCATATGCTGCATTTCTATAGCTCTTCATCAATAATGGCTGTGCCTGGATGCCACCCAGCATGTTTTCAGTTTACTTTCTTTTTAGAAGTCAATCTGGACCCTTCCCTCTGTTTGCATTTTCTCTTCTTTGACGTGGAATGGGGAGATGTTGTCATCCTGTGTTGGCATTCCCAAGTTTAGTGAACAGTTTCTCACCATAGCTTAAGTTGGCTGCTTCATTTGTCCTAAGGCAAATTAGTATCTCTCAGGGAAGGGCTCTATATTGAGATCATTAACATTGAATGTGCTTGTGGATCCTCCTACATTTTCATTGCAGAGGTGACTTTTTCCCTGAGCACTTTGGTCAGCCTCACAGCATACATGTCTCAGTGAATGGCACATATCCAAGGAGCGATCGGCAGCAGCTTCCTCGTGACCTCTTGCAGTCATTGTGTCCTTTACTTTCTAGAAAAACATCTCACAACTTTCTTTTTCATTTCGTGCCAACCGTTTGACAACCTTGATTATCCTAGTCTGTGCTCTATGGATTCCAAAGAACTGAAAAACCACTTTAATCTTAAGCAGGAAAAAAAAAAAAATGTGTGTTTGGGGTGGGGATTGATTGACTTCCCAAATGACAGCTGCTGACGTTAGGTGTCTGAGATTCAGGGTTCTAAATGTTGTCACCAGGATTCAGCCTCCCTCTGCTTCCCTCCAGCAGCTCCAGGCTGACATTCTCCCAGCTCAGTGACCCCAGCAGAACCAGGGCTGGTCTTAGTGGTTCCAATTCAAGTGCAAAGATTGAGTCTCATGGCCTGGGTTGAGTCGTGTTCCTGCCCCCGCACCAGTTGCGTGGCAGGCGGTGCATGGCTAGGGCGAGCCTGCGGAGTATGCCCTCCCCTCTGTCCCAGGCTTCGAGGGATCGGGCAGGCACAGTATATATAGTACATGCTGCAGCAGCTCCTCAGAGAAAAATCAATCAAGGCACCATCAAGCCTGGGGAAAGTTCAATGTGTCCTGGGCAGTTTCCTGCCTGGGCCCCAATTGTTCTCTCTGGGGTAGGGATGTCCTCTGCTCTCCCTGCTCTCATCAGTGGTGACTGTGCCCGGACACCACTCAGAGCCTGCGGTAAGGCATTCTTTCCGGAAATTGAGAATCTCTGTTCTTTCAACCGTGCAGAGTGGGGAAGGCTGCAAGAGCAGCTTCTGAGGTCCTCTAAAGGTCTCCTCTTAACCCACACCTTCGATGAGCAACCCTACCCTGCCTCGCTGGTCCCTCTGAGGTGGAGAGTGAGCGCCTTGCTAACAGGCTCTGGTAATGGGCTTGTTCATTTGGGTGCCTTTCTTCCCCAACACCTGTTGAAAATAGCTGATGTCAAAACACAGATGTCTGCAGCTGCCATGGCCCTGGGGGGGTTTTCTTTTCATTTGTTTCTACCCCAGCTCTTCAAAGGAATGCACTCTGTTCATTCAACAGCCCACTGCGCACGTTTATTGTTCAGCTCTGTAATCGTAGCAGGATAGTGAAAGTTGGGCGGTACTTGTCCATGCAGTCTGTCTGGGTGCCAGTGAAGCACGATGCCATTGTAGGCACTTCC